>NC_030416.2:28784067-29124900 GCF_001660625.3 Ictalurus punctatus
ACGGATAGTGTGAAAGTAAAAGAAAGTTCATTATGGTTTTTACATGAAGTCTGCTTTGTTGAACTAGACCACTGTTCAAAGGAGACCCAATGCAAAACTGCATGTTGTAATCGCAGTCCCAGGGCCATAATAACAACCGTAGTCCCACAACCACAGTGAGAATGTCCACGTGGAATTGGAGTAGATGAGAGCTCCATCCAGAGGTAGGGCATTTAATAAAGAAATAGGCACGTTGTGTATTTCTCTGTCTCTGCCACAGGAAACGAGTTTGCGTTTCCCAGTGTCTCGGAAACGTCAAGCTGAGTTTTGTTCATTTAAGAAACGAAAGCTCATTGGCAGATTGTTGTTGTGGTTTAAAAAGAACAGCACACCGTGGGCTGGACTGTCATAGGAAAATAATCCACGTTCAGCATAGTCCGTTGTGTATTACTATGAAGATTGTGAGCATTGCCGAATTACTGTAGTATAACGGGAAGAAACCACTTCGAGCCATGCTGTTATTGGAAAATAATCGACAGTAATTCGGGTTTGTGTCGAGCTGCATCACACAATCCCTCTGATGATTATTTTCCTATACTAGCATGTCCTGTTGTGTTTCACTCTTTATTTGCAAGCTTTGGAAACTCACTGGACAGTTTTTTGGAAATGCACTTACAGAGCTGTGAAATGTTTTGATAGAAGCAGATCGTCCACCTGCGGTTGTTTTGATAGTTACTGTGTAATTCTTGCAAACACAACACACCTCTTACCTCAATAGGAAGCCACTTTGTCTCTCAGTAGTTTCCAGTTTCTTTTATAGCAGTAGGTAGTGAATGTGGAGTGAGAACAGCATGTGAACGTGGAGAAGACAGCCGACGTGTGAGTCACCGCACAGTAACACACAGCTCATACAAATACACCGTCTCTCCACTGCAGGAGAGCACACACACACACATACACACACACACCTCACATTCCTCTCTGCTCTCAGAGAAGAACAGGGGTTTGACTTCTTTTCTTTTTTTTTCCACCGTTTTGAAAGGATGATATTATTCTTTAAACATGCCCGTGACTGAAAATTAGCACGATTATAGATGAGCCTCGAGTTTGTGTGCCGTCGTTCTTTTTTACTGTTAAGTCACGTAGAAAATCGCTCTAACGAACCCACGGGAGGTGGTAATTCACAAGACGATATTCGGTCATAGTTGTTACCCACCAGGGCCTGGAGAACGCGGCGGAATTTGGCTCGACATCTCTCGGGCATTAAATGACTGCTGGAGAGTGTCAGCGTGGCATTGTGTCATCCAGGACGCATGGCATGGTCTCGAGTGTTTTGTGTGGTGTTAAGTCCTGACACTTCAGAGCAGCCAGAGGAACAGTTTGCCTGCTTGTCAGATCCACACCACTGCTGAGCGCCATTCTCACTCACTTTAGCGAGCTGGCACGTCGTGAAGCCTCTTTGCGTGGATAGTCGAAGTAAACACTCGCTTCATTTAGAAGTCAAGAGGACACCGTGATTGAATGTTATGGTGTGAAATGCCGGACAGCTCGCCGGGCGTACCGAGATATATTTATTGAATTTGGTTTCAGAGGGAGTGCCATTGAGAGTTCTCAGTTCATGACTGGGCCAAAATCGTCAGCTGAGAGGCGGGTATTATCTGGGCGCCAGGCCCATGCTCCTCCTCTCTCGCTGTGGATTTTGTCTGGATTAATCAGGCTCAGAGCCGTGACTTCACCCTGCTCTAAATTTTGAGAGATTAGCTGAGCCGACACCCTTCCTTCCTGACATAAGCTACAGGGAAACTCCAGCTGAGCCTTGCTCTTATCTTATATCAAACCCCACCCCTGCTGGAACAACAACCTTGTTTTGTTTAGCTTACATGCATTTCTAGAAACCATTTTGTTCCCCCCTTTGCTTTTAATTGAATTCCTGGCTAGATAGATTCATAATTACACTATGGCCAAAAGTTTGTGGACACCTGATCATCACAGACATATGTAGACTTTCCGTAAGCGGTTAACACAACGTTGGATGCACACAGTTTACTAGGATGTCTTGGCGTGCTTTAGCTTTATCATTTCTATCAAAAGGCCCAAACCTGTTCCAGCATGGCAATACCCATGTGCACAAAGTGATCATCTTCTTCCATGAAGACATGGTTTTGAAGGTTGAAGTGGAAGAACTCGAGTGTCCTGTACATAGCCCTGACTTCAACCCCAATGAACACCTTTGATATGAATTAGAACACCGACTGCAACCCAGACCTCCTCACCCATCATCAGTGACCTCACTAATACTCTTGTGATTGAATGGACACAAATCCCCACAGCCACGCTGCAAAATCTAGTGGAAAGCCTTCCTAGAAGAGTGGTGGTTATTGTAACGATAAAGGATGATTAAATCTGGAATGGGATGTTCATAAAGGTATGAGCATATGGGTATGGTGGTCAGGTGTCCACATACTTTTGATCACACTCATTTTGGTCACACAGTTATTTCTAGTACGATCATTTCACCTTCCTTTCCATTCTTAATTAAGGAAGGAGTAAAACATGATGGGAAATGCTGGTATAACAAAATAATCGATGACAGAGTGGTGTGAAACATGAAGTGCAGCTGATTTATATTCATAGACCAGCTCATCCCAAAGTCTTTCATTCCTCTTTTACTCTATTTATTAATTACAGCTTGTCATTGTTTTTTTTAAATCCATCTTTAGTGGCCTGTAATGTCAAGTTCCTGTTATCACTGGTGTTATCAAAGCTATAGTCTTTCCTTCACCAGCTTCTCTTGAAATTAACAAGACAAAAGAAAACCTCTTTTCCCATGGCGTAAAACTTACTGTTCCAAAGAACTGACACTGGAGACTCCTTCCATAGATGTTAAACGTCTTCTTAGAGAAATGATCTCTATCATCATATCAATGAAATCATCATATCAATGATTAGATATGGTCTATTTATTTCTTTAGTAGTCTTTGATGATGTTGAAGGTCCAGCATACAAGTCCCTGTGAATTAGCTGTTACTGTAGATGCCATTGATATAACCGTGATTTATCCCACAGCCAGCATACACCAACTTCTGTCTAATCAGTGGTGTAATTAATCAATATCGCCCGAGCAAGAGTGCTGTTGTACTGAATATCAGCACGATTGTGAGTGTGATATTGTTTTCATGTAAGTTCTATAAACTTCAGTTCTATAAAGTTACATTTTTTTCATCGTAGAACCTAAAGGAAGGTTAGTAGCATTTGATGAGGAAATAGCTGGTTTAAAGTGGAACAATTATATTATCTTCTAAAATTCAAGCATAAAAATAATTTACCGTGGTTCAATGAGAATTTATGGAAGCTGATGAAGAATAGGGACCTAGCATTAAAGAATACTGTTAAGACTGAAATAAATCATTAAATCATAGGCTCTGTTATAAAGGTCTGCGAAATAAAGTTATTCAAGAGTTGAGAGTACCTAAATCCAATTATCTTTATTTACGTTTTTACAATCTTACTTGCTATTGCCTTTTGCCTCGTTCATTAAATATTCTTTTATGGAAGGAACCAAATTTTATAGATTTTAAGCTCAATGTTCAGAGAAAGCAAATTAAAGATGGTTATGCCATTGCTGCTACTACTTTTAGTAGTTTTTTTTTTTTTTTAATTAATTCCGTTAACAAATTAGAGGAAAAATTTGCAAGAAGATAAATATGTTCTTCCGATTGATTATGAGGGTCAAGGTTTTAATCTAGAGATGACTAATGAAATGCAAGTTTATCATCTGTAAATGATCCTGTCGTTCTTTTCATCATTCTGCTTTTGGATCATGGTCTTTTTCAGCGAAAGCTACTACTCATTGGAATGCCTTACCAGAGGATATAAAAGGGTGGACATCTATTGGTCTTTTTAAATTGAGGTTAAAATCTTATTTCAAATCGACTGAACTCTGCCAGGGGACTGCGGATGAAAATTAGCCTTTGGCTATGCATGAAATGGAAACATTTAACATTAATGTTCATGGTCCCTTTTCAAATAAATAAATAAGTTAAACTAAACAAGAATTTCGAGTCATTTAGTTGTTAGACACAATAGGACCAAATATTGTTTGTTTTTGTTGTGTCGTGCAGTGCTGCCATGGTAACGCGCAAGCCGACTGACTGACTAACAGCCCGTAGTAAGTCTAGTAACCATTTCGGCGTAATGAACTATCGCTAGAATTGAAATTTTCTGTGGCAAACACAGACAAGTGGAGTGGTACACACAGTGAAATGGACCAGTGCTGTTATACTATAATATACATGGCTGAGTGGACCGGAACTGGGTGTTGTATAACTTGTAATAATAACAACCAGTTTTATTCTTTACAGGATGATGGTGTCTTCTGAACTGCAGTGTTGTCTCTGTATCAGTGTTCTAAACAACAACAGACCCTAATTTATTTTAAAAATGGACATTTTTATTTTTAATTGGATGTTTTCTGCAGAATCTGCTATCATTACAGAGCTGGAATTTTAATCTGTTAAGTAATATTTGCTGGGGTTTCTTCTGTGAGTATGTGTGTGTGTGTGTGTGTGTTCTAATTAAATTTTCCAAACTGTCTCCTAACAGGTACATGGCCCCTGAGGTCCTTGACGATTCAATAAATATGAAACATTTTGAGTCGTTCAAGCGAGCAGATATCTACGCCATGGGCTTAGTCTTCTGGGAAATTGCAAGCAGATGTTCGATTGGAGGTACTTCAGTTAAAATGACTGGTTTTTCATATTCGCGTTGAACTTTGGTAGTGCATTAGATAGATTATGTTTTCCCTCTCTGTGCCTTTGATTTAATTTTAGCAATGCATGTTTAACAGCATTTAATGAAGAGAGGTTTCAACGCAATATTTAACATAAATGGGTGAAACCCGGCTGGATTTATGCCATAACCTATGACTACATACTATTTTCTTTCTTTTCTTTTTTCCTTTTAATATACTTCATTGGAAGAAAATTTCACACATTTACATAATTATCAGCAAAACAGTAGAGATTCATACACTCACATGTTAGTGAAATTTGAAAAGTCCAACTATAAAATACTAGAGTCCCATACACGTTGGTCTTTGAACAGAGATTTGTTAATTTATTTATTTATTTATTTTCCTTTTCAGTTCTGTTCGAATACTTTTAAAAACTACATCACTTCATACATACTGTTGGTCAATGGACATTCTGCATCATGTTTTACATAGTTTGGATTTAATCGTACACATGATGTACCATAAAAAGTCATGCTCACTTTTACACACTTTTTCTTACCATAAAAAACTTTAATCCTATTGTTTTCATTTTTTCCCCACACTTCCTTTGAGTGGTAGTAGTCTAGAAGGAAATATTCAATTGTTTCTTCGTGTTCACACCCTGGCATGAGGCACACAGTTGTCTTAACAATACAACTCCATTTGTCTACAACCCTTGGAGCGAGTCTTCTAACACATACTAGCCAGGATATGTCTCTAATACTTTCAGATATTATTTTACTTTATAAGTTGTTGTTTTTTTACATTTTGTTTGTTGATCTTTTTCCTAAATTCTATCGGTTTACCATACATTTTATCAATTATTAGCAGGTAAATATTTTTTTTTTAGTTATTAACCCAATCAATATTTACATTTTTTTTTTTTTTAATTTATGAATAAAATCTGCATACATTAATTTTTAGTACAGCACCTGAGCCTCATTTTCTTTCTCCCTCTCAGGCATTCATGAAGACTACCAGTTGCCGTATTACGATCTGGTGCAGTCAGATCCGTCAGTGGAGGAAATGAGGAAGGTGGTGTGTGAGCAGAAATTACGGCCCAACATTCCCAACAGATGGCAGAGCTGCGAGGTACGCCGTCAATCCTACATACTTACCAAGCATTTCTTAGTCACGCCCTTTCTTCCGCAGCGCGAGACGTGTTGCTGTGAGACACGTCTCTTCCACAATTACTAACAACCCTCATGGCTCTTGGAGACATCGAAGAGGATGTCGCAGTGTTGAATCTGCAGTTCAGGGACGAGCAAATTTCCTAGATGTGTGTTTATTGTTCTTATCAGAGCCAAACGTTTGAATCAAACCGCATCCCCCAGGAGAGGTGCGTGTGTGTGTATGTCTGTTTGTGTGTGTGTGTGTGTGTGTGTGTGTGTGTGAGAGAGAGAGAGAGAGAGAGAGAGACTGCAGATTTCCTTCCTCTATCATTTGCCATCTATCAAGCCCACAGCAGCCGCGTCCTCCACTGCACCTTTATTAGTGTCCTTTTTATTACACAGAAAAGAGACACAATTACATTAGGCCTAATTCACCCTAATGTGATTCCGTAATCTAATCAGCGTCTGCTCGACCTCGATCTCATTCAGGGTTTTTTTTTTCTTTTTTTCCCGAGAGCGTCAAATTGACTAACGTGCCACATTTGCTCTGCTTCCTAGACGAGTTTATTGTAAACCTGGCTGATCGCCTGCAGTGTTTGTGGGGTGTGATTTAGCGCATGACGTGTGCAGCGTTTGGTGGAGTAATGTAAGCAGATGGTGCATTCTGCCTGTGTTTACAACTCGGCTGCCTACACACACACACACACATGCATGCAGGTGTCTCAGCCATGGCTGTCTCAGGCTTGCTGGGACAGCGAAAGGGCTGAGATTACATTTACACACTCTTGCTTCACCAGGACTACCTTCTAAAATGGGAATACTGAAAACGCCAGTTTTTTAATGACCTCTCCAAGGAGCTCATTCTGAATTGACCAGTTTGTGCATTATGGCCAGGTGTTGCACCATGTCGAGACAAACAAGAAACTTTATTTCCCAGACATGGTGTAACATGGGTGACAATAATTTTTTTATGGTTTGGGGGGTTTTTCATTATGTTACGCCTGAAATGCGCTCAATTTCTAGGTGATTACAGTGGAAGCTTTCATGCAGAGATCACTGCCACCTCATGGGGTGTTTAAAGTTTGTTATCTAAGGGGAAGGTTAAAGTAGTTTGAAAATAAAATAGCTATAAATTATGGCCTTTTCATACAAAACATGATTATTATTATTTTTTTCTTCTTCTTAATATTAACATTAATACTGCCATGCATGGAAACATAGTATTTATTTATTTCATACTTTGCTTGATTTGTACAGTAAACATTTCATCAACTAGAGAGATTTAGAAGTTTATTTACATCAGGAGTCTGCAAACGTATCCACAAAGTGCCGGCGTGGCTGCTGATTTTCATTCCAACCAAGCAGGACCCACATATAATAGGTCATTGAAGGCCAAGATCAGCTCATTAAACAGGCAGAATCAGGTGTCTCTCGTGCTTGAACAAAAACCTAATGATAATGTGACAATTAACAGGATGTCAACCTGTAGGCAACAGCCGAACAGACAGACAGGGAGACAGACAGACAGATAGATAGCTTTATTAATCCCAGTGGAAATTCACAAATTGTTGCTAGGTGTGAATGAATGTGTCTGGTGCCCTGTGATGAACTTGTGTCCTATCCGATATGTATTCCTGCCATGTGCCCAGTGTTCCGGGGCTAGGACTGAATATCAATGAAGAAATTAATGGTTAACCATAGAAGCTGCACTGCAGCCTTGCCAGCGTTGTTACAGACGTTTCACTTTTCATGAAGACTACTTTTTGCACTCATTCACTCATTTGGCACTCATTTGATTTCAGGTAGTCAGT
The DNA here is from genome assembly GCF_001660625.3 of Ictalurus punctatus. NCBI lineage: Eukaryota > Metazoa > Chordata > Actinopteri > Siluriformes > Ictaluridae > Ictalurus > Ictalurus punctatus. The sequence goes on from NC_030416.2 coordinate 28,791,741, forward strand.
AGAGTAGTGATATTCATCAAGCAAGCCATAACATGGTTTCAAATGACCTGCCAGACTGTTGCAAATGAAGATTAACATATGAAGGCTCAGAATTTGGCATCAACAGCATGAATCCATGGACCTGACCTGCCTTAGGGCAACAGTTCAGGCTGGTGGTGGTGGTGGTGTAATGGTGTGGGGAATGTTTTCTTGGCACACTTTGGACCCGAGTATCATCTGAATGTCACAACCCGAGTCAACTTGAGCATTGTTGCTGAGCATGTGCATCCCTTTATGGCCACAATCTACCCATCCTCTAACGGCTCCTCCAGCATGATAATACACCATGTCACAAAGCACAAACCATCTCAAACTGGTTCCATGAACATGACAAAGAGTTTAGTGTACTTCCCAGTGTCGTTCCCAGTCACCAGATCTGAATGCAGTATAGCACCTTTAGGATGTATTAGAATGGGAGATTAGCAGCATGAAAGTGCACCTGACAAATCCATAGCAACATTCAGTACGTTTACATGGACAACAATAATCTTTATATTAATATTAACCCGATTAAGACGTTACTCTGATTAAGAAACTAGCATGTAAACAGCGATTATTGATGACCTTAATCCGACAAAAGTCATACTCGAAGTAAACACAAATGGAATTAAGACATGTGGAGTATTCCTGTTTTAGTCGCATTATGGAAGTGTATTACAGACATGTACACACCTTAATCACACTGTTAATGTCGTGTGGGAGTTTTCACCGCATTTTGTGACAGGACACGTACACACACACAACAGTGCTCAATCTTTTTACGGCAAACGAGAGCACGGCTGCGTCCGAAACTGCGTACTTACCTTCTGTACAGTAGGAGAAAGACATGTATCTCGGCTACTATATAGTAGGTAAGTACGTGCCTTGGGACGCAGCCCATGGCTTCAAGTAGTCGTCTATTAGCACGTATAGCATGACAAATAATTAACCGCACTTGAAGCTTTCGTAAAGTTAAAAATGAAACACCCAAAACTGTATACGGTACCATAATGAAGACCAACTGTATGTCGATACGTGAAATTCTGGAGGGACGTCGGACGGTGTGGCGTGATGACATAATGACGTGTGCTGTTAATCGATCTATGTTCTATAACATGTAAAACAGGAACATAAAAGGAATATTCTCAAAGCAACTCATGTAAACACCTTAATCACAATATTATTCAGAATAAGTTCCATAATTAGATTATTGTTGTCCATGTAAACGTTCTGATTGTGATGCAGATTTAGCATATATGCATGTCAGATGATATATAGTGCATGTCAGACCAAAACCAAGCCCTGAAGTCCAAGGAAACCACTATATAAAACCACCTCTAAAGCTTTGAATGTTCCCAGGAGCACGGTGGACTCTTCCTAGAGCTGGTCTCCCGACCAAACTCAGTAACCAAGCTAGAAAGGCCTTCACCAGCGATGTTACCAAGGACCTACTGGCTTCCCAAGTCCTCCAGAGTGATGGGAGAATCTGCTAGAATTACATCCATCTCAGAAACACTCCATCAGTCTGGCCTTTCTGGTAGATTGGATAGATTGAAGTGCCTGCTATCTCAGGCACTGAAAGGACTCCGAGAGCATAAGAAAAATGATCCTTTTTTGGGGGGGGCTGAACATTTTGAACTTTTTTGGGCTGAACTCCAGGCACTATGTCTGGCAAAAACCAGCTACTGCTCATCAACTGGCTAATACCATCCCTACAGAGAAGCATGGTGGTGCCAGCATTATGCTATGTGGATACTTCTCAGTGTCAGGGTTAGAATTGGGACAAGGAAGATTGCAATCAAATACAAAGAGGTCCTTGATGAAAACCTGTTCCTGAGTGTACGTCTCAGGTTCACTTTTCAGCATGACAGCAATCCAAAGCATACAGCCAAGACAACACTGAGACAAGTCTCTGAATGTCCTTGAGTGGTCCAGCCATAGCTTAGACTTAAACCCTTTTGAGAACATCTATGAGGAGACCTGAAGATTGCAGCTCAGAGACACTACCCATCTAATCTTTTTGAGGTTATGTGCCAGAAAAAAAGAATGAGAGAAATAACACAAATCCAGATGCGCAAAGCTTGAAGAGACTTACCCTAGAAGACTCGAAGCTGTGATTGCTGCCATAGGTGCTTCTACAAAGTACTGAATAAAGTGTCTGAATACTTTAAGAAGATTTCTTTAAAAAAATACTAATAATAATTATACATTTTTGTTGCCATGATTGGTTATTATGTGTAGATTCATGGCCAAAAAAATTAATTTGCACCCTTTTAAAATGAATCTATAATACTGTAATGTAACTGATACAAATACACGTATGAATAGGTGGCATGCTATTCACATTGGGGCAGCTGTGGCTCAGGTGGTAGAGCAGGTTGCTCACTAATTGTAGGGTTGGCGGTTTGATTCCTGGCCCACATGCTGAAGTGTCCTTGGGCAAGACACTGAACCCCAAGTTGTTCCCGATGGCAAGTTAGAGCCTTGCATTCAGCTCTGCTACCATTGGTGTGTGTGATCAGCTGAATGAGGAAAAAAAGGCGCTTTGTCGAACCACTAAGGTTAAAAAAGCGCTATATAAGTGCAGAGCATTTACCATGTTGGAGGTTTGTTTGTTTTAAGAAAGCTTATCAGAAAGGTTCACAGAACATCTGGTTGAGACTGGAGGTGTGCCTTTGGGATCACATGAAACAGGAAGTTTCTACTTTCCTGCACGTATGAGCACTTCAATTTCGTCGGGCAAAGGAAGATCTATTTATAGTGCCCTTACTAACTACCTGGACAGGGCTGTAGTGGTTTAAATTAGGCTACTAGTTTGTTTATATTTTGAGAAATAGAACCAGCTAAATTTGTTAGAAAATATCATGGGCAGGTGCAAACAAAAATTTTTTTTAGCAGAATCATGCTGATAGTGCTGGCACTTGTACCTAGTGTTTCCAGCAACATATTAGTAGAATTCGTATTTCATTTCAAAGAAAGACTTCTGACTTAGGCCACTTGAATCCGAATCCGAAGTCCTGGTCACACAGGTACGCCCACAGTTGTGTTAGATAAATTGTAAAACAGAGTTACATTTCCCTCTTTCCATTCAACTGTATTATGGCATTATTATTATAATAATTTTTTTATTAAGCTCATATTAAGCTATGGGGATGGAAACAGATTGGGATCTTTTGCGATATCCCCAGGCAAAGTGAATATAAGAAGAGATTCCACTCTGCAGTAACATCTGAGCTCAGATAAATTATAAATGTTGTTGATACCAAGTGTGAGTGAGGTGAACACATGCCTGTAGCGTAGGTACAGAACTGACCAAATCAATATAGATTTTTTTGTGCAGTTTGGTCGTCGGCTCAAGACAGCAGAAGGGTGCACTGCAAACCTGCGCTTCGTTCTGTCATGACAAACAACAGAAGGATTCCACAGCGTGTTATGCAACAGCGCGTCAAATAATGTCGGTCTGAACATGTCGAGCAAAATTTGTGAAAATATGACCCAGAGGAAGAGAAACTGCGTAGAGCAAGGATGAACTTGGAGAGCATACTTTATGTTGTAAATGAGTAGTTTTACTCTGTAGACTTTACTCCTGTATATTTAAAGGACAAAACACAGAATTGATCAAGAATCTCATCATTTTGACTTCCTCTTGATAAGTACATTTCAGATTCCTGCTGGAAGACCTGACACGTTAGTGTTAGTTGGTCTAGATGGAGCAGGAGCAAGTTGGATATGTGTGACCCTTCCGATGTAATAAGACTCCAATGTAATAAGACAGTAGGGCTGCTTCCATAAAACGAATTATTCACACTGACACATTTCATTCACAGCTACCAAATATTTTGCACAACCTAAGGGCAACAGCAAAATGATAATGATCGGGCTTTTAGCCACCCAAGGAGATGCAGCTTAAATACATAAGCACAATTAAGGCAAAGGGAACATTAAGATCACATTCAAAAAAGGGAGATGCAAACTTATAACTAATTGTTATAATTAGTTATTATAAATGGTTGTCCACTAATCGTAAGGTTGGCGGTTCGATTCCTGGCCCACGTGACTCCACATGCTGAAGTGTCCTTGGGTAAGACACTGAACCCCCAGTTGCTCCTGATGGCAAGTTGCATGGCAGCTCTGCTACCATGAGTGTGTGGATGAATGAGACACAGTGTAAAGTGCTATATAAGTGCAGACCATTTACCAGATAGAAATGATTAAAAAATTGAATTTCAATAAAATAAGTAAGGCTAAGTTAACTTCTGCAAGTAATAAACTTTGAAACCTCTACTTTAAGGAAACAATGCGGAAATGTTTTAAAATTGGTTACTTTCTAGCCGTGCCCCAGGCGGTCTCCATGGTATGGAGCCAGTTATAACAAAGGCAGCAGTAAGAACCTTTCCTTGCACATTGAGCTTTATGTTTTGATCTAGTTAATGCTAGATAGTGCTGTAGAGAAACAGAAATTCGTTTTTTTCAAACGTTTAAACGGCTTAATAAAAATATATTAATGACATGAAATTTAACCAACAGACCAGAAGGATTTAATCAGCCATTATTTCCCCAGCGATGTTATGAGATCAGTTGAGTGAAAAGCCGACGATGAGACTCGTGTTTAAATGCCATGAGTCATTTCGACCTCAGGTGAAGAGACGGATTATGCTGATAATTAGTGTGATAACACACACATAAATTTCCCGTTGTAAACTGAGAATTCCTTAAAACAATTTTCAGTAATGTTTTTGTTTTTTTATTGTAAGTAAATCTATTTACTGGTTAGCACGTTTGCCTTGCACATCCGAGGTTTGGGGTTCGAATCCTGCCTTCGCCCTGCATGCATGGAGTTTCAAGTTCTCCCCTGTGCTTCAGGGGCTTCCTCCGGGTACTCTGGTTTCCTCTCCATTCCAAAGACATGGGTTGTAGGCTGATTGGCATCTCTAAATTGTCCGTAGTGTGTGTGAATTATTGCGATATTGTGCTCTGCAATGGAATGGCCCCCCATGCAAGGTGTCCCCTGCTCCATGCCCTGAGCTCGCTGAGAGAGGCTCCAGGCGACCCTGTGTCGGATAAGCGGTACGGAAACTGGACGGATGGATGTGGAGGTTGGCACTGTGTCCTTCAGTGGAATTGGAAAGGAACTTTAAAACGCTAGAACTTCACATGCAGTCGAGATACATGCACCATTTCAATTCAGGAAAACCTAATATAATAGAACATTTGCTCAGCCTGCTACAAGTATCATTAAGATTGTTTTTTTTTTTCATTATGCATATCTTAACGTACACTATTGGCTATTTTTGTGATAATGAAGGAGCATTAGTGAAATCTATCACACTAAATGTCTTGCTGCTATCAAATTCACTTCTTTGTTCTAAGGGTGTGCAAACTTTGCACTTAACTTTAACATTATTTTATACCTATAAATATTCTTTTTTTTCCCCCAGTTATTCCTGAACTTGTGAAATTGTGAGACAGACTCATGTTTGCTGACTGTCTGTTCCTATGAGTCTCACCGGATGTTTCTGTGTCTCACTGCGTTCAGGCTCTGAGGGTGATGGCGAAGATCATGCGAGAATGCTGGTACGCCAACGGAGCTGCTCGCCTCACCGCCCTGCGCATCAAGAAGACGCTCTCTCAGCTCAGCCAGCAGGAGGGGATTAAAATGTAGGCCTGTGCTCCGGGAGAGTTACACACCTTGGCATATTATTATTATTTTTGTTTCTTTGATTGTTTGTTGTTGTTTTTGTTTGTTTTTTCAAATATCTGTTCATTATAACGGTCACGCTCATTCTTCTGATTATCCATGATTATCGCATTATGACTTTTCGCGTCCTCCGTGCGTGAGAGAGAGAGAACAAGAGGGAGGACATGAGCACTAAGCATGAAGGCTTGTTTGGATTTTTTTCTTTAGCTTTGAATGAGTGACTTTAGCCAGTGAAGATCATTTAATGGTCAGGTACTTTATTTTTTTTCCTGTTAGCCTGGGAGAAATGAGATTTGCTGGAGACATATCTCTCTAGGGAATTTGCACCTTGTGTTTTCTCTTTCCTCAACACTTTTTTTTTTTTTTTTTTAACTTATTTTTTGTTTTTTTCCAACAAACTGGACATGACCTCATTCAGTCTTGGCAAACATGCTGCAACATATGCAATATAGAGAAATCCTATCCTATATTTTATATCTTAATGTGTTCTGTTACTACGGCAACAGTTACAACAGCTTCAACAGCTACAATGGCATCCGTGCCCTCCAAGCCAGGTGTTACCGGAAAGTGCCACTGCTTTAAACCAACGTTCCCTCATGCCGTGGCTCGGCCCCTTTACCTTTCGCTGTCCGTCTAAAACGAAAGAAAGAACGCAAGAACGAGCATCGCAGGCTCTCGGTCGAGTCCATCGTTATTATGCACACGCAGCGAACGTTAGCAAGGGGCCACCACACACAACTTGCTGGTGCCATTTCTTCAGTTTTACATCATCTTGATCCGTTTCGTCATCATCTTCAGTGCAGCACAGAGGGACGTTTCAGCTCAGACTTCAGTTCATCTCCAGTTATGCTGATCACGGGTCCGTGTTGCTGAACTCCAGACATGGGTTAGCTGGCGGGTCTTCGCTCCTCCTTGACACAACGATCTGGAAAGAGGATACTCCGAGACCTAATGCGGGCCACATCGGCCTCTTTTTTTCCCCCCACCCAATGCACTCTGTTTTGTTCCTAACTGACACACGGATCGGGATAAACTGAGCTACTCTCACAGACTGGCGCTTAATACAGAAGACTGGACGAAAATAAAATAAAAAAGAAGAAGAAGAAAAAATAAAAAAGAACTTATGAGCAGTATGACTAAATAAAAACTCATTGCAGTGTTTGAAGTTGAACACATCAGCATTACGCAAGTTGCCGTGTAAAAAAATTTGTCTTTCCTATGGTACTCTTGGTTTTCAGTGTTGCAAAGATGATGGGGTATATTCATTTATCTATATAGCAAATAGATCTTTACTAAGCCATAGACTTTCCAACATTTTATGGCGACTTTTTTTTGTGTGTGTCTCTTTCTGTGTGTGTGTGTGTGTAGAATGTAACTTGTAAGAAAAATCCTGTTGACTGCTTCAGATCTCCATTGAGCAAGCCTTAAGGGACCAATAACATTGGATGTTCCTGTTTTTTATTCAAACAAAGCAAAAAAAGAAAGAAAGTGATGTTTCAAATAACTGTCCTTAAACAGTAGGGTTAATATTCTGTATAATGGAAGGATTAAATGTAGCAGCAAATCTAGTTTTGATTGTTATATCTGTAGAAGGACGTCCTTTTTGCCACACAAATAAGCTTTCCAGTCAGAAAGGCAAACGACCAGCAGTGGGTTGTTGTGAACTACACTGAAATGAATTATTTTCCTATAATAGCACGTCCTGATGGGTTTCATTCCTCCTTCATCCATAGCAATTTGCCACGATTGGAATTTTTTATTGTAATCTTTTTATCTGTTTATTGATACATTTTGTTGGTTTGTGTTAATCATACATAATAGTAATCATCATAAATAAACACAGAAAACTTCAACACGTCTGTTTAAAAAAAAAAATCTATTTATGTGGCGGCTCCACCATACAAGTAACCATATAGAAACGATAACATATTGGGACAATTATGTTAAGTTTGTAGCCAGGATTGCTATCTGAGTCGCTGTTATAGAAAATAACTCAACGCCCTCTGAGCAGAATTGTACGGAAGCCCTAAGATACCACGCGTTATTATTATTATTTTCTTTCTCGTTTTCTCGTGAGCATGACATAACAAAAAGGCTGTTCTTGCACCATGGAATTTCCTCGTGAGATATCTCAAACCTTGTGAATGGGACTGGTGTCGCATGAACTTTGGCGTCCTTCTCAAGTATTGGACACCAATGTGGAAGTTGTCCATCACTGACATACATGGAGCTGTTTCAGCTTGAGTCCCTGATCACAGTAAAAACTCATTTGTTCATCCATTATAATTAGTTGTGGGATTGCGCTAAGCTTTTGCAGCCTCTAGAACAATAAAAACATGTTGTTAGGTCAAGATCACGAGAAAAGGATTTCATAATCATAAGAAAGAAAAGGACATGATGCTTGGCCTCTTAATGCTTCTGTGGTATAATCCAAATTATAAAATGTATTGTTTGGATGCCTGAGGAATGTCGGCCTTCTCTAAAGCATCCATTTTCTAAGAAATCATTACAGTGCTGGTTGAAGCATTATGGTACTTAGCATGCTCATCATGTTTTGTCTGTTCTATTTGTCTGGTGGGTTGCTGTTTTGTTTTTTTTTTTGTTTTTTTGCACTTTAGAGTGAACACCCAGTGGCCGAGATGACCTCTGAATAGCATGGCATGTTTACAGTGCATTCATGTACTGTGATTGTACTGACTATATACAAACTTTTATAGCCTTCAGTCAAAACATGGGTGATGGGGGATAGAAATACCCCTTTATTAGACACAACATCCTGTGCATGTTTATTAGTGTGGCAAACGGATGTTTATTTGTGTCGCTTCTTTTCACTGGTCAAAAATTTGGATTGATTGTGTCTTAAGGCAACTTTGCTGCATTTTCGGCCTCTGTACAGGAGCAAAAAATAGGATTTCAGTTCTCACAGTGATTGGTCGTATAGTTAGCAAAATTTCAACCAAATAACTTTTTCAGATTGAGGCCTCTTCCTGGAATCTTTTTGATTCTACATTGGTTGTAAAAAAAAAAAAGAAAGAAAAAAAAAAGGGGTCATTAAAATTCGAAAAATTCTTTTGCCAGTTAGTATGTGCAAAAAAAAATGTATATGCATATACATATATATATATATATATATATATATATATATATATATATATATAGATATAGATATAGATATACACACACACATATATGCATATATGTATGTGTGTGTGTGTATATATATATATATATTTGACATTCTTCTCTCTTCAGGTTTTGCTCAATTTGTTTTTTTGCACATGTGGAGTGTTTTCACACTAGATACATATGAAATATCAATTCACTCGTTATGGATGAAGGTATGAGACCATATTCAGGGTTGTTGTTTTCTTTTCTTCTTGCATTTTTAGTTAGAGGACACAGACGTCCTTTTTCTGCTCCAGTACAGAGATCTAACACTTTTGCCCCCCCCCCAAAAAAAAAAAATCCCGTTATATGCTGAGAAACGTCCTGAGTGGAGTAAATATATGATGAAGGAAGTGTTTATAAATATGTACATTGTAAATAAGTATCTAAGTGTATGTAACTTGTCTGTTAGCTTGGTGGCCCTGTGGCACGTACAATTGGTCACGAAAAATTGGACAGCTGAATAAGTTAAAGCGAACCCATTATGGTCAAGGATCGAGCACATCCCCTCCAGAAGGTATTATAGAGTCTAAAAGGGAAGAAAATTAGATTTTGGTCATTTATTATTGCTAAGGTCCATCGAAGGCGAGCGTAATCATACTTTCTGGGAAATTTATTTCATCGTGCCACTGCAGACGTTACTGGGCCGACGTGCATTTTCTTTCGTCCGACACATTTCTGTCTTAAATCACCAGCAGCCTTTTTTTCTTTACGGATTCAGCAGTGACCTATTTAGACGCGAAAACATGCATATCCAGGTATTTCTTCACAGTGACATGCAGGTATCCTCCTGGCCTTGACAGGTCAAACCACACCAGCTATGACTTTTTACAGGAAATCCATACCGCTGCACCTCTGGTTCCATGCGTGCGGGTGAGAGCGAGAGGACTCTCTCTATAACACTCACCCCCTCACTGTGTACCATCTTGTAGCTGGGGGATATTTTCATACATTTAACGTCGTATTACGTACAGTAGGAAAGCGTGGGCTGTTGGGACAGGCTCCTCGACCTCTCTCCCGCTCTTTTGCTCTCGATGTCACTTACTTCTGTGCCTCCAAACCCATCTGCACCCTCGAACACATGCGAGGATACACTCATCCCGGGGGATTTTAAGCGGCAGTGTTTTCATTAGGGGTCCTGTTATGTGGCCCAGACTCCTGCACGACCGTCTGCTGATAAATTGCTGCGCGTTTGCTTTTTATGGTGCATTTTTTTGGTGCAAGTTTTATTATGCAGCTTTTTCATACAACCATGCACAGATATTTGCACAAAAGACTAACTCAGTTTAATTCATGCCTTTTTTTTTTTTCTTTTAAAGTGGAGTAATTCTGGAAAGGTAAATGTCTCTTCTGAATACAGCAGACGTGAACGTAAACTTTAAACTCGACATTCCCACCAATTTGTGTGCCACCAATTAGAGCACGACTCGCTGAGCAAGAAAGGTCACTCATATGCCGAAGAGGGCGTACAGACGGGTTAGTGAGTTATGCAAATGTGTACGGCGACACAGTCCTCAGGCTTTCTACTGGCAATTGCCAAGTTATTTATTACAGTTTGATTCTTTATCTATGCCAACATCCGGACACTGTGAGAAAGATCCTGGAGGGACGGTGGCCCGGTATCACCAAAAATCATGTGAGCAGGTAATGAAACAGTGGAGCTGATTTGATTTAAAGGAAATGGATCGGCATAGAGAAAGCAGGAGTCTGGGTCATTAAAGGACTGCGGAGCCAGCCAAGGTGCTTTTTCATTCTGTGTGTGTGTGGGTGTGTGTGTGTGAGTGTGCGTGTGCGCGTGTGTGTGGTTGTTCGTACATTATGGAAAGGCAGAAGAAAGCTTTATCAAGTTTTATTTGGTGCCTAAGTTTGACTATATTGTGTTTTGTATTCCATGTAGAATGATGCACTGCATGTGACTGATTTCTTATGTTTGCATCATTTTGGTTTTTAAGGAAATTCTTAAAAGAAGAAGAAAAAAAAAAGGTTTAAAGGCTTAATTAGTTTTAAAACAAAAAAAGGTCAGAAAGTAATCCAGAGGGAAAAAAAATACCTCCTTCAAAGACCAATGTATTTTTACCTCAGTGTATATATAGTTGTTTACTTCAAGTTTGCAAATTTGTTTCTATGAAATGCTAAATTGAAGAATTCACATTTTGTCAGTGGTACTTTTACGTGGCATTGTGTTGTTCTTAATTGTGTCTAAATTAACTGTTCCTTTTTTTCTTTTTTTTTCTTTTTTTTTTTTTACACCATCATCTGTGTTTTATTTCTCGTTCTGTTCTGTTCTTTAGTTCTTAAGTGCTTTATCAGACCATGTATTTTAATGCCTCTTTCTCAATTGTGTCGAAAATGCATTATGGGCCTTTTTGTAAAAAAAAAAAAAAAAGAAAAGAAAAAAAAGTCTGAGCTGGTCAGTAGAGATTGGTGGCAGAGAGAGCTCTCATAAAGGCTTTGTGGCCCACTTGATTTTTAAAGCATTATTTATAGACTTTTTTATAGCGTGTACAGAAGTACAAACGAACAACATAGGAACGTAGGGGAGTGACGCTGATGTGCCATTCTAACATAGTGGACTAGTAGTGGGTGTGAATAAAAAAAATAAATAAAATTCAAATTTCATAATGTTCTCTTTGTGTTTTTGTAGTTTGTTAAAATTGCACCAGTACCTGTCTTGTATGAAGTGAATGATGCACAAATGATGGCCTTGCTTTAAAAAAAAAAAAAAGTTTTATCTTGGTGTACGATTTTCTATACTATAGGCAATATTTCGCTTTTATTCATTCCTGTGGCACAAACTCAGATAGTTTTTGCAGATAGTTTAGCTTGCCTGAAATGTACAAAGATGTCCAAACTTGATACTGTTCATACACACAGTACAAATTTTCTCATTGAGAGAAAGCAGGAACATTCATGCATTTCCCCCGCACAACTCTAGGGTCTCGGGTTTGGTTTGAACCCTGTGTTTCGTCTGGGTGCAGATTGGCTATGCTGAATTGCTCGTAGGTGTGAACGAGGGTGTGAATATGTATGAATGCTGCCCTGCAACAGACTGGCATGCTGTCCTGAGGGTATTCTCCCACCATGTGCCTAGTGTTCCTGGGATAAGCTCCGGATCCATTGTGACCCTGATGGTTACTGAGAGATGAATGATTGAATGACTGAATTTTGTTAAAAACTTTTTACAGAAAGTCCTGGTATTTTATTTTTTTTCAGAAATACTTCTGAAGTTATTTTTTTCAATGTACCCACCCACACCCTTTTCGAATGACCTTTGTTGGTTCTGTATCCTATTACCACTCCCCCGAAAATAATAAACTTAAACCACAGTAACCTTAACCAGAATGAACGCATGTGGTCAATTCGAGCACTTTGCTGACTAACACACACTCATGTTAATCACCATGGCTTTGGATGTAGATCTTCTGTAGGGTGCATAAAGATGCCTTTGTGGCCCCTAGAGTCGTCAAATTTTCGCAATTTCATGTCTGTTTTTTTTTTTTTTTCACGCTAGGCTCTTATGTATTAACTTTCTCAGCTAAGAGACCACGTCCTCCATCTAAAAATGTATCCATTTTTATATAGTCTTAGTCTTAGGTCTTAACAGCGTATAACTAACAGTACAGAATATATTAACGGATGTCTCTGTTTGGTGTGTGTCTTAGTGTTTGATTGATTTCATTTATTAACATTTCTCATTTTTATGTACATCGTAGATCGAATGTTGACAATCCGAACTTACATACTGCTAAAATTCATTTTTTAAAATAATGTTTTAGAATTTCTTTGTGGCCCCCCTGGCGCCATCTGGCGGCCCCCAGTTTAAGAGCCACTGCTCTAGTACACCTTCGTTTATATTTCAGGTTCCAACAGGAGCATTTGAAACAGTAAATAGTTCTGGAAACTATTTAAACCATTCTAATATATAGTTCCAGTTTTATATTAATGCACTTGTTTGAATACATATTTCTTTCTATAATAACAACATACACAGGGACTTGCACTCACCGTCCACTTTATTAGGGAAAGCTGTAAACCTGCATTTTCATGCAGTCATGCAATCAAGTGGCAGAAGGGCAATGCATAAAATCATGCAGGTCAAGATCTCCAGTTTATGTTCACATCAAACATGAGCATGAAGAAAAAGTGTGATCTCTGTGACTTTGATTGTTGCATGGTTGTTGGTGCCAGATGGGCTGGTTGGAGTATTTCAGAAACTGCTGATCTCCTGGGATTTTCACACACGGCAGTCTCTAGAGTTTATACAGAATGGTGCAAAAAAACAAAAAACATCCCGTGTGCGGCGGGTCTGCAAGCTGAAACACCTTGTTGATGAGAACCTTGAAATGGAAGGGCTACAACAGCAGATCCTTACGATATCCTTCCAGGCAGCTTGAACCAATCTGTCCATTTTCCTCTGACCTCTTATCAACAAGTCATCTTCACCCACAGAGCTGTCACTCACTCAGTGTTCTTTGTTTTTCACACCATTAACATTAATTGAAGCTCTTGATCTGCATGATTTTTTGCATTTGTGCTGCTGCCATATGATTGGCTGGTTAGATAACCACATGAATGTGCAGGTGTACAGGTGTTCCTAATAAAGTAGAGTGTATATGATAGATGCCCCACATAAAAAACAAAAAACAACAACAACATGTAATTGTTGATATGGTGAAGTTTTTTTTGGAAGGAGTCTCCAGTGTGAGCACTTTGTAGTTCATTAAAGTACTTAAAACCGTAGTCTATTTCAGGCTTCCTTCTTCCTACCTCTTAAAGTCCTGGCTTATTATTTAATCATCCATCTTAAAGCATATTATCAATAACTCCGGTGAAAGTGAGGAATGTGAATCTGGAGCCACCTATTTGAAAGCTTTTAAATTAAGTTTCTCTATCCACATCCCTCATTTTGTCTTGTTTTAATCAAGTTGAGGCTTGATTAAAACTAATTGAATGTCTCTCACACGTGTTCTTCAGAGATATGCATTCCATGTATCCTGACTTTCTATATTATAAATGATATTATCAGCAACTACTTGAATGATAAGTAGAAGCTTAAAAATATTTACATGAATTTGAGAGAATTTGTATAAAACCTGATGGTGCATGTTAGATCAAGTCCATAGATGTGTCGTCTGAATACATGCTTCACTAGAAGGGATAAGACTCACAGAAAAGCTGACCTTTTTTACACAGGGGTTAACATGGTCAATATCACACATTTGCTTCCATTTAAATAGGGACCTAGAAATTCATCTTGAATACTGACTAGTAAAGATGTTGCACATTTTCTTTTTCATTTTAGAATAAAAAAATTTTCAAAAAAATTGTACTTCAGCAACACAAAAAGCCACTTTGAATTTCCTAAGAAGTGACTGAACTTAACAAACAGACATACCTGTATGTATCATTATGTATTTTTTTTTATGTACAATTTTTTTTTCACTCAGACTAAAGAGCAGTGGCCATGCTGACCCTGTCTGCATTTTTGTAATGTATGCCTTTAATTGGTTTTCCAGTGCTTATTGAAAGTTCAAGAACATTTTATTTGAAGGTTATAGGCATTTGGGTTTTGTACACATTTATAAGAATGTCAGTGCTGTCAAAAAGTATTTGCCTCCATCCTGATTTATTCTGCTTTTGTGTATATCTCACACTCATTTTTTTGTCATAAATGAAAACAAAATCTAAGGTGGAACAAAGGCAATCTGAACAAACACAAACTACAGATTGTAAATGATAATGTTATTTATTGAAGCAAAAAAGTTATCCAATACCAAATGGTCCTGTGTGAAAATGTATTTGCTGCCATAGCTACTAATTTCCTAAATCTATGAAACTGCATTCATAATGGTGTTCAGCTGGACTAGACACAGCCAGACCTGATTACTGCAAACCCTGTTCAATCAAATCAACACTTAAATAACTAAGTGTAAGTGTAATAAATTACTTTTTCAACAGCATGAAGTTGGTTAAAAGGTCTTACCCAGTAACACACTATGCTAAAAATGAAAGAAATTCCAGAAATGATGAGGAAGAAGGTGACTGAAATACATCGGTCTGGGAAGAGTTACAAAGCTAGTTCAAAGGCTCTGGGATTCCAAAGAACCACAGTGTGAGCCATTATCTCCAAATGGAAAAACTTGGCACAGTAGTGAACCTTCCCAGAAGTGGACAACCTTCCAAAATTCCTCCAAGAGCACAGCAACTACTCATCCAGCAAAGTCACAAAAGAGCCAACAACATCAAATGACCTACAGACCTCTCTTGCATTAATACAGGTCAGTGTTCATGACTCCACTATCAGAAAGACACTGGGCAAAAATGGCATCCATGGAAGAATGGAGAGGTGAAAACCACTGCTAATCCAGAACAACATTAATGCTTGTCTGAATTTTTCCAAAATAAACCTTGATGCTCCTCAAACCAACCAGATTAAAGGGGCAAGTAGTTTTTCACATGGGTGATAGGTGCTGGATAACTTTGTTTGCGTCAGTAAAACAAAATAAAAACTGTATAGTGTGTTTACTCGGATTGCCTTTGTTTTATGTTGTATATGGTTAAAAGGTCTAAAACTATTTAGTATGAGATATACACAAAAAACCCAGAAGAAATCAAACCTCTTTTCTCAGCGCTGTATATAAATATTTTATAAAGTGATACTTGAAGATCAAAATCTGAAATACATTGCTCTGTCTTTGCATGACTGAATCTTTAGTAACCTTTATAAATTTGAGGCTGATGTATCTGTATTTGTATAGCCTTATTTTTCAAGTTATTTTATTTGTCTTTATGTACTGGACATTCCGAAATTTTGAGAAATCCTCTATAAAGTGGAAAACTATAACCTTAGAAAATAATCCTTTTGGAAGATGTATTTCTTGTAGCAGTTCTTACAGGAGTACTGACACGCTGTTTGCTTTCAAAACTATTATGAAGCACCATTCCACTATAAGCTTTGTTTATTTACAAAGACTATATCAAAATGAATTATTTAAATGCCTTCAAACTAAAGGGCATTTTTAACAACTTTATAAAACGCTACCTTCTACAACTTTCTCAACATCGGTGTCGTCAGTGTGCTGTTATTTAAATAAAATTTTAAAAGCCTAGAATGTACAATTACTCTGTAATAATAATAATTCCAGTAAAATCTTGACCAGATGCATAATGACCTTTGAGGTTTGTTCTCTCCTCTTTTTCATCTGAAGACAAATACATGTGAAGAGAAAACCTCTGTCACCTCATGAGGTTTCATAGAACATGACCTCAGTATGAAAAGGTTCTGGCATTTTGGTCGTAAATGAGTTAAGCATATACAGTGTGTGTGTGTGTGTGTAAGATGAAACATTAGTCATCAGTCGTCACATTAGAAAGTCTTCAGCAAAATGGAACGCTAATCTTATAGCTAACATCAAATAACATTAACATTAAATATCACTGACATTAGCTCGCTACATGTAATGTGTTTAAACTTGAAATTGTGAGGCAAAATGCCTCACAGTGCCACAGAGTAAAAAAGTTCATCTCCAAACCTGTTTAGTCATAATGGCATGTCTTGCTAATGTATCTGATGCATTTCTTGCACATGTTGCTGGTTCTTCCATCCCTTGGGGGCTGAGTGTGGGTCAGAATTTTAACCAGGGGTGTCAGGTCTCAGCAAAATTTCCAAAACTGCACAAATAGGCCTGATAACTAACCAAAAAATTATGGCATTGGAAAAGTCAGATGAATTTTTCTTCATTTGTGAGAAACAAGTTTAGCATGGTGTGCAGGGATTTTTGATTTGTAATATCTGCAATTTGTCTTTTTGTCATGGCATAGTATGAATATTATTCACTCCATAATCCCCCTTTCTCACTGACTGTTAGATTTCCATATATCTCAGGAATCTCAGCTTATGCCTTTCAGATTTTCCGTCATGCCTTCCAGCCTGTTCTACAATTACTTCTATTAACTTTTAGCTCTGTGCTTAGAAAGTGTGGTTCTCCTCAGAGCACTTCAGATCGATCTGGGGAGCCCAAATGAACACACACTAACACATGCATGCTCAAGTAGACATCCGAGTGTATTCATGCAAACCAAGAGTATTTCTAGACATTGATAAGAAGCAGTGCGTAGATGGTTTCTACTGGTGCAGGGGCCAGACAGATTTAGACAAAACAAAACACACAGCACACTATGAAAATAAGTCTTTTCAAGAGACAGAAAATACATGTGCCGGCTATAAGAAAGGATGGCAGTTTATCAGCTTATTTAAAGAGGTAATTAAATGTATACATTCATCATAGGTATTTGATGGCAGTTGATATTATATGAGAATACATGATATAAGAGAATTTCCTTTCACTGATAATCTTTACGATATATCTTGTACATAGTTCATCATAGATACACTGCCTGCACTGCATGTTCCCTTTCTTTGCTGTAACCTATGTTTGCAGAAATTGATAATATTTCATTTTAGTTATTTGTTTCAAAATATGATCTGCGGACTAGTTGTAAACTACCTGCAGCCAATCACACACTTGTTTCTTCCACTCACAACTGGATATAAAGACCCTGATCTTGGTAGAGGTGCCCATCAGCGAACAACGCAGGTCTGTGGACTGGGGGAGGAAACTGGCGTACCTGCAGGAAAATGCAAGCTCCATGCACACAGAGTCGAGGCAGGATTCAAACCCCCAACCCTGGAGGTGCGAGGCAAACGTGCTAATCATTTTAGAGGTTACCTCTAATACCAAATCTCCTTCATTCTCCATTCCTCAAATCACCTCTTCACCCCTGTTGAATATTTTATTACTAGGGTCATGTAAATTCTCCAGCATTGCTTTATAAAAGATTAGTCATTTGTGCTAATAATTGAGCCTGCTTTTACGTAAGCATCTCCTTGACCTGTCGAATGCAGGGTCTCAGCTTTGTGCTGTGTCTATGGTGTTAAAAATTCAACACCACTGAGTCAGGATCCAGGAGAATGATGCTGATCTTCAGGCTCTGATGCCTATTGTGTGCTCAAAAAAACTTCAGATCAGCCTTTTATCAACAGGAGAGCAGAACTTCAGTAAGTTTCGAAAGCTCAAATCTGCACGATTGAACAAGCCTTGTATATGGAGGAGAAAAAGACGAATAGATAAAATAGAAGGAAGGAGGCGTATTGTCACCTGTCTCTGGGAATGCTATCTCCACTGACCTTGGTGTGTTCATTCACAGTGACACAAAACCCCAAAACACAAGAAATGAGAAATCTTCAGAAACCACCTAGATATAACCGGCCATACATAATATGAAATATAGTTCATTAAAAACGTTTCTGAGTTTGTAATCAACCTATACCATAAATTTGTTTGAAAGAAGCTGACCTTAAAAGAAGACAGCTCCTTGACAGTGTAATAAGTTAGTATTATTGATACCTTGCACTGGCTGAAGCTCTGCTTCACTGTTCAAGGCCAAGAACATAGAATAAGATATTTCCTAGTTTAATAAACATGCCATGCTGAGCTGTGGATTGTGGGAGATGTTGAACCCTGTGGCCTCTTCCACAGCCGCTCTTCTGTAGGAAGTCACCGGGGAGCCGCTGACTTCTGAGGTCAATTTCAAAATGAGAAAATCGATAGCTGAATCATACAAGCCACAGCCGCCCCCTCACCGTCTCTGTCTTGCTCTCTCTGTCTCCAGTTCCCTCTCATTACTGCCTAATTTACAGTGCTGTGAAGCAGACCAAATACCATACTGCTGCATATTTCCGTTGGTCTTACAAATATTAAGAGTCTAAAGTTCAATATTTTCCAATAACAGCGTGTCTTGACGTTTTATTTGTCTTAATTAAACAATGGTATGTTTTTATCCAATTATAGCAGTAATATTTAATGTTGTGGACCATCAGTCATAAATGTTAGCTCCTGTTACAACTTACCTTATATCAGATGTCTGTGAACTGTCTTCCCCTCAGCAGTCTCTCTTTTTTCTCTCTCTCTTGATGTTAATAAGACAAAAATACAGTTTTGTCATGTTACTGAGAAACTCACAAAGCCCTTCATCCTAAAAACTTTCCCTTGTCGGAGAACGTAGAGCTTTTGCTCTGACTGTTACAAAGTGGAATGTTTAAGTTGATACTTTAGAAATGATAATGTGTTAGAACAAGTGCATTAGTATAAACCTGTGATTTGCCTTGTAGCCAGAATTATTGTCAGAGCTGCTGTTATAGAAAATTCATCACCAGCTTCTAACCAATCAATATCGAGCATTCATTCAACACTGATGTGGTATACCGACACAGTAGTGGACCTCTGATGTGATGGAATTACAGACTGGGCTTGCATCATGTGACCAAATGTTTGCTGAATGTCAATGACAAGGATTAATCAAACCCAACAAAGAAATACTCAGCATTCAAAATGGCAGAGATGACCGAAATGATCCAGACTCTAAAAACAAGGTTTTGTGATATCAGTATAGCAAAGGATAATACTGGAATATCAATTCTGGAACAATATTTGGATTTGATTTTAATCCTGGCTGTTTTGTTATTTGTAGACAAATATAAAAATAAATAAATAAATAAAATAAAAACATATTAATGGCACTCAGAACAGATTTTGTAAATCTTTTACAAATTCTGAATGCCATTAACATGTTTTTTTTCTTCCCCATGCAAGGCAACTTTATTTAACTTCAAACTATGCTTCCTGGAACTTTAAAAGCAATCTTTACATGGTACTATGCAAAAGAATAATAATTAATAAAAGGAGGATAAAATAAAAATATTGTACAAAATTAAATACATAATATCAAAAGGACATTTAAAAAATCCACCTTAATAACATTTTTTATCCTGGATTTAAGGGTTTGGTGCCTTTATCATCTGGTCAATTGTAAGCCGCGTCTACTGACTGTGAATTCTTTTTATTCCATCTTACTCAGAATCTGGCTTTAAAAAACTGCTTACACGGAACATGCAGGCATAACTGAAGAATTGATTTGTCTTTTTCTAAAGGTCAGGCTGTAAAGTATTTCTGTGAAGCTGGAGAAAGATTGAAGCATTCTGACATTTTCATTACAGATGAGATGGACAACGCATTGTGCAGGAAAATACTGCTAATAATTACTAAACAAACTGAAAAAGGTTTTTGAAACAGTTTGCTGGTTAATATATATATATTTTTTTATAGTTTAAAACCAATTTTTTTTTCAGTAACCCTGAAACTGAGTGCTTCTTGTTGTATAAAAGTAACCAGCAGGGGGCATTGTTGCTTTTCCAATGCAACATGTCTTCTTTATAATACACACTTCTAGCCATGATCACTTATAATTAAATTTTAAGTAGTGCTATGATTCCCTCTATCCCTTTCATAATTTATCTTAATAGTTTTATAGTTGCCTTGAAACATAGCATGCTTAAAAACAAGCGCATTATTTTGGTATTCGAATCAATATGCTACGAGAAGTATTAGACTGACACATGGTTGCAAACACACCTGTTTGTTAGATAATGGAAAAAAGTGAAGTTTGAAGAAGAAATAAGCACAATTTAAAAGACCAGCTACTCGTTTGCACTTTTGTGCATGGTTATGAGATTTCTTATTATCTTATATCTTATTATATTAAAAAAACACCATAAATGGACAAGTCAGAAATGAATTTCAGGTGCTGGAAGACTGATGAGATTAGATAGCACTGGAACCAATTTGAATGTGCATTTTCCCTGTAACAATTTTAACAGCACAGATAAAGAGTTAGTTAGTTGCTAAGGTGCTTGCTGACAGCACATCTGTTGGGTTCATGAGTTATTCTCACCAGTGCTTATTCTATGCTTGTTCTGTTTATTCTTTTGTCTCTATTCAAGTCTTTTGTTTTTATTCATTGAGTGTAATACGTGAGCATTTTTTCCTGTCTCACTTAATTTTTAAGCTGCAGACCAATCAATGGTACTAATTTGGATTCTTCACAGGCTGGCTCATTTATCTAATTGCACAGGAAAGGCAAAATCAATATCGCTGTATTTTAAGTGTTTCTAATATGTGTGAAGTCATATACAGAAAGTATTCAGACCCTTTCAATTTTTCCACATTTTATTGTGTTACAGATGTAATTAAAATTAAAGCTGCAAGCAGCGTTTAACAGGGCCAAGCAACGAATGCACAGCAAGTGCAATGCGGAGCCTGAAGAACACGAAGAGGAGAAATAGAATGTACATGAATGAATAAAAGATAGGTTCAGAAGCACAGCTAGGTGTAAGATTGAACTGGAAATGAACAGAACAGAAGCATTTATTTGCATGCCAGTGGTTGAAAGGTTAGTGAAATGCTGAGCCACAAAAGAAAGGAATCAAAAGACACAGCATTACACAAACTTTTTAAGAACTTGCAATAGACAGGAATCGAACCCAGGATTTTCAGATCTTGTTTATCACAGTGCACCACACAGAGAAGGTACATACATTTGTTTTGATGCTGAGGAGAGCTTCCGAGGTGAAAATGAGCACACAAAATGATTAGTTAGAACAATCAACATATTAGTCAACAGATACTGGATCATAACTTTTGAGCAAACATGAATATCAAAATGCTGTTGTCATTTTGTGCGCTAATCATCTGAGCTAATTTTGGTAAGGTTTTTAAAAAAATTATTATTATTATTATTTTTTACAAAAAATCTTATATCTCTAGAACACTAGGTTGCACTGTGTTCAGATTTCTCAGGTACATAGAGGACATACTATGAATGATTCCTACCAAATTTTGTCCCATGACCCAATGAATCAGTAGACACCAAGATAATTTTCAGATAAACTATTCAAAAGTTATAAGCAAAAACAATCATTTTTCAAATATCATGACCTGTAGGTGGCACTGTTCTCAAATTTGGGTTGGACCTTCAGATCATCCTGCTGAAGAAGTGTACCAAGTTTTGTTATGATTGATCAAAATATGTCCAAGATACAGCATCTGATCCAATTTTGAGTCAACATCGTTAAATTTGAGACACCATAACTTTTGACGAAATATGAATATCAAAATTATATTATATATTATATACGCAACTCTGTCCACTGATCATCTGTGCCAATAATGGTAAATGAGCAGTAGTGAAAAAACTGAATACTGTACATTGAAACATGGTGACTATTGTAATGGGTGGAGTAATTAGGAGAGTGATCTGATTAACTAAATTGCTTTTCTCTAGGACAAAGTGTTCAACAATTAAAACCATTTGAAAAGTGACTTTTTGAACTACTGGTGGCACTATAGAGTTGGTCCTAGAGACTCCATAATTGGTCCTGTTCATGGTCATATCTATGAGTGTGCCAAATTTCATCATTTTCCTACTTACGGTTCATAAGGCTGCCATAGACTCCCAGTGGGTAAGAAGAAGAAGCAGGATAATAATAAGAAGGAGAAAAAAACTTGTGCGGAGTTTGCATGTTCTGCCCGTGCTGCGGGAGTTTCCTCCGGGTACTCTGGTTTCCTCCCCCAGTCCAAAGACATGCATGGTAGGCTGATTGGCGTGTCTAAAGTGTGCGTAGTCTATGAATGGGTGTGTGAATGTGTACAGTGAGGGATTTTGTACATTTGCCCAGTGACAAAGAAATGATCAGTCTATAATTTTAATGGTAGGTTTATTTGAACAGTGAGAGACAGAATAACAACAAGAAAATCCAGAAAAACGCATGTCAAAAATGTTATAAATTCATGTGCATTTTAATAAGGGAAATAAGTATTTGACCCCCTCTCAAGCAGAAAGATTTCTGGCTCCCAGGTGTCTTTTATACAGGTAACGAGCTGAGATTAGGAGCACACTCTTAAAGGGAGTGCTCCTAATCTCAGCTTGTTACCTGTATAAAAGACACCTGTCCACAGAAGCAATCAATCAATCAGATTCCAAACTCTCCACCATGGCCAAGACCAAAGAGCTCTCCAAGGATTTCAGGGACAAGATTGTAGACCTACACAAGTCTGGAATGGGCTACAAGACCATTGCCAAGCAGCTTGGTGAGAAGGTGACAACAGTTGGTGCGATTATTCGCAAATGGAAGAAACACAAAAGAACTGTCGATCTCCCTCGGCCTGGGGCTCCATGCAAGATCTCACCTCGTGGAGTTGCAACGATCATGAGAACAGTGAGGAATCAGCCCAGAACTACACGGGAGGATCTTGTCAATGATCTCAAGGCAGCTGGGACCATAGTCACCAAGAAAACAATTGGTAACACACTACGCCGTGAAGGACTGAAATCCTGCAGTGCCCGCAAGGTCCCCCTGCTCAAGAAAGCACATATACATGCCCGTCTGAAGTTTGCCAATGAACATCTGAATGATTCAGAGGACAACTGGGTGAAAGTGTTGTGGTCAGATGAGACCAAAATGGAGCTCTTTGCCATCAACTCAACTCGCCGTGTTTGGAGGAGGAGGAATGCTGCCTATGACCCCAAGAACACCATCCCCACCGTCAAACATGGAGGTGGAAACATTATGCTTTGGGGGTGTTTTTCTGCTAAGGGGACAGGACAACTTCACCGCATCAAAGGGATGATGGACGGGGCCATGTACCGTCAAATCTCGGGTGAGAACCTCCTTCCCTCAGCCAGGGCATTGAAAATGGGTCGTGGATGGGTATTCCAGCATGACAATGACCCAAAACACACGGCCAAGGCAACGAAGGAGTGGCTCAAGTAGAAGCACATTAAGGTCCTGGAGTGGCCTAGCCAGTCTCCAGACCTTAATCCCATAGAAAATCTGTGGAGGGAGCTGAAGGTTCGAGTTGCCAAACGTCAGCCTCGAAACCTTAATGACTTGGAGAAGATCTGCAAAGAGGAGTGGGACAAAATCCCTCCTGAGATGTGTGTAAACCTGGTGGCCAACTACAAGAAATGTCTGACCTCTGTGATTGCCAACAAGGGTTTTGCCACCAAGTACTAAGTCATGTTTTGCATGTTTTGCATGTTTTGCAGGTCAAATACTTATTTCCCTCATTAAAATGCAAATGAATTTATAACATTTTTGACATGCGTTTTTCTGGATTTTCTTGTTGTTATTCTGTCTCTCACTGTTCAAATAAATCTAACATTAAAATTATAGACTGATCATTTCTTTGTCAGTGGGCAAACGTACAAAATCAGCAGGGGATCAAATACTTTTTTCCCTCACTGTATGTGATTGTGCCCTGCGATGGAATGGCACCCTGTCCAGGTTGTACCCCGCCCTGTGCCCGATGCTGCCTGGGATAGGCTCCAGTTTTCCCCATGACCCTGAAAAGGAGTAAGCGGTAGAAGATGGATGGATGGATGGAAAAAAAAACACTGATACAATAGGTTCCTATGCACCTTCTGTGCTTGACCCCTAAATAGATTACATTTTCAAATTTATCACAAATCAAAAACTGAAATATCTCATTTACAGAATTATTTAGACCCTTGATTAAGGCACTCCAAAGTGATCCACTCCTGAGTAAAAGGTATATGGCAGGCACTTAAAGGAATCTGACAGCACAAGGGAAAAGCCTCAATATGAGACAAAAATGTAACTTTGGGCTGAACCCCAAGCACTATGTCTTACAAAAATCAGGTAATGCTCATCAACTGATAAGACCATTCCTATGCTGAAGCACGATGGTGGCAGCATCATGCTGTTTGGGTGCAGCAGCAGGGACAGGAAAACTGAGGAAAGGATGATAACCTGCTCTCCAGTGTACATGACCTAAGACGGGAGAAGGTTCATTTTTTTTTATTTTTTACAATCTGAAGCATTCATCTAGAGTGGTCCAGCCATAGCCCAGTCTCTGAATGTCCTTGAGTGGCCCAGCCATAGTGCAGAAACCCAAAAACATCTGTAGAGAGACCTGATGATGGCAGTTTATTGATGTTTCCCATCTAATCAGATTGAGTTTGAGTGGATCTGCAAGTATTAATGGGATAAACTGCCCAAACCCAGGAGTGCAAACAAAATGTCCAAAAACTGATCTGATCTGAATACTTAGAACCCATCAGTGACGTATGGTGGTTTTTAAAACAGAGGAAGCACTTATGTCTGTTACTGAAGTGTATATCTCTGTATGTTCTGTTTCATCTGTTCTTCTGTTGGTCTGCCCTCCATGTTAATTTTCAATCTCTCCTCAGGTCAACAAAATTAGTACTGTTTGCCAGCTAAACAGCTAACTAGCTAGTTATGATTAATGATCAAATAATCAAACACAACATTATACTTACAAGTAATTTACAATATGTACAGTTACAATACTAAAGGAACTGTTATGGATTCAGTTACTGATCGACTGCTGGAACTCTGAGCACTCTGCAAGTCTGGCATTGATACTGTATGTTGAAACTGGAGCTGTCAGTCATGTTCATTACCATTCCACTGACTGGCAGTTTGTTA
Organism: Ictalurus punctatus; assembly: GCF_001660625.3. NCBI lineage: Eukaryota > Metazoa > Chordata > Actinopteri > Siluriformes > Ictaluridae > Ictalurus > Ictalurus punctatus. The sequence goes on from NC_030416.2 coordinate 28,816,988, forward strand.
CAAGGTTCAATCCCTTTGAGAAATCTCCCAATCATCATATGGAGAAAACGTGCATGCGAAGAGCACACTGTTCCATAAACATTGAGATATCTTTTTCTATGCAAAATCCACCCACTCACACTCCCATTCACCCCGACAGAAGCCGTGCGTCCTGGCAAGACCCAAAATGATGTATTAAAACATTTTGTCGGAGGAGTGTTAATCTTTGCCCCCTTAAAACACACTGTATTTTAATCTGTTGAGAAGGCAAAAGAAGCCTTGCTTCAAAGCAGTTCTATGGGGGGCGTGTTGGGGGGCGTCAAAGGGAATTTTCACACAGGCTGTGCTGTCTACTGAAAACAGTTTGTGTTAAATGAACAAACAGCATGACACTGCAGTGAGATATTTGATCATTTGATTCGCTAAAATAGTGAATTTCACCCAAAGTAATGAATAATAAAGACCCAGTTCTACATTTAATATAGAAACATTTCATTGCTGCATTTTTTATGAAATTTTGAGGGAGGCAGGGCTTCCCATTGCCTCCGGCACACACTGTGGCCTAAAATGTAAATATTGCTGTTGTTTCTAGTGTTACTGATGGATTAGTATAGTGTAATCCAACTATTACAATAGAATACACAGCTTTCCATTAATTATTTAATAGATTCTTTATTACAATTGACTGAAATAATCAGTATTTTTTTTTTATTGCCTAACTCTGTTATTTTCTTAAAACAACTTGTTTATGATGTAACAATGGGAGTGGTAGTTCAGAAACGATTTCCTGTCACAATCGTCCAGAACGATTCACTTCCACGCCACAAGAGGGCACCCTCCCCTGAATTCTAGCACTTCCTCAATTTGTCTCAGTCACTTCCGGTACACTCGCTATATAAAGCACATGGTCACACTGTTTCTATGTATACCTTGTACCTGGTTTACCATGTATCTCGGTGGGGTAGAATTGTTTCATAATTCCAAATAAATAGATTATAATCCACAAAGAAATGTAGTGAGATTTACAAAAAGAATAGAAAACAAGAAAAATTATGGGTCATAAATTCTTGATTTAATGAAATATATGTGTTTTCACCAGTGTTTCCTGCATAACTACCGAATTCACGGCGAAACCCGAGTAATGATTTTACAGTGAATTGAGTGTGGTGAGATTAAAAGACTGTGTATCGGTAAAAGATGGTATTGGCAAGAAAATGGTGTCCTCACAGGCAGCACAACCAGTGTCATCCAATTCACGGGTTAATGATACCATTGTCTAAACGAACCGAGCTAAAAGACTCGGGAACCTTAGGAGTTACTGGTTTGAATCAGTCTAATGAATCCTTACTGAATCATTTAATCAATCATAACTAATCCATCAGACAACTCATCTACAATAACAGTGTATGTATGAGCCATAACATTGCTGGTTTTCTTTTAGATGTTGTTCCAATGATGTTGTTAGATGATATATGTGAATTCGGTGCAATATGACTCTGTTCCTGTCCTGATTGTAAAACAAAACGTGATTGGTTGTTTTATTTATTTGTCAATTTAATTTATTTTTCTGAAACTACTAACATATATTTGTGGATCTCATTCAATGCAATTGAGGATTTGTTTCATTTTTGTAAATCTCACTACTTTTATTTGTGGATCATAATCTATTTATTTGGAATCATGAAACAATTCTAACCCCATATATCTCTGCCTTTGGCTTGTCCCTCTGAGTTCTGGATATTACCCAAATCATTGTATTTAACCCCTTTCTGTTCTCTCATTTACTGTACTCTTTGGATCTGTGCTCTGGCTCTGAGGTTATTCTGATTCCTGTGCATGACCTTGGGCTGTCTAATGTTTCTGATCTTTGGATTGTGGAGTATATTGTCAATAAAACTCCTGCAAATGGATCCTCCCAAATTCACTGGGTCTGTTATGTTACAGGAGGCTTTGTCTCACAATGTGGATCCATCATGGGTACACAACCTTCAATCAGCCATCGAATCAAGGTACAAGCTATATCAAATCTCTCCATCATGGAAGAACTGTAAGAGGGATTCACAGCCCTTACCACTGCTACAGCCGGATATGATTGTGGGTAACCTTGTTCACCTCATAATCCGAGTAAATCAGTTCTCGCCTCGTATTGCTCAACCTGACAAATATGATGATTCTTTTGGTAAATGCAAGGGCTTTCTGATGCAATGCTCTATTTTATTCGCAAGTTCTACATCTGTCTATCATAGAGACGTGGATAAAATTCAACTGATGCTATCCATGCAAACCGGATGAGCGCTGACATGGGCCATCGCTATGTTCAACCAAGGGAAAAGGGACATTTCTGCACTGAATGACAACCATGGCCTAAGGACATCCAGCATAACCAGGTGAGCCACCCCTTTACACCCATGATAGAGAACAAGAAAATATATTTGAAAAAGAGAACAAGAAAAGATCTATCTTTGTATGTTTATTCTGGTGTTCACAATCCCAATACTTTCCAGTGTTCAGAGATTCAAGTGCAGATGGAAACTTTTTGGATGAAGAAATCGCCTGTTCAAAATTTCTCTTGTCTCATGCACATGGCTTGGACAGATCACAACTAGGGCCAGGATAAGTAACCAAGTGTACCATCCCACTACAAGTGTGCACTAGAGTCTTGCAAAATAAACTATTTTCTTCACTGTCACAAAATCGATCTAGAATTACACCATTTTAGGATCATTGTGGCTCTTCACATATGACTCAAACATTTTCTGGAAGGAATGTGAACTTCTTTCATGGGGTTTAAAGTGTTTTACTACCTGTCTCCCTTTTCCCTGTCACATAAACCAGATTGAAAGCCCTGAAGTACAAATCAAAGTTAAGATACCCACTGCTTACCTTACTTAGAAGTGATATAGCAGAGGAACTTCCTCTGAAGTTTCTCACCAATCTTGGGATTCTGCCATCAATCTGCTACCTGCATCATCCCACCCTCATAGCAGAACCTACCCTCTGTCGATTCCAAAGTCAAAAGTTATGGAGAAGCATATCCAGGAAGTCCTTAAACTCGGGTACATTCCTCCATCCACTGGGTTCTTTTTTGTGGAAAAAAGATGGAGCTCCTCAGCCATGCACTGAAGCATGGATAAAGTACACCATGAAGTATCGGTACCCTCTCACAAAACTTTCAAACACCATAAAGTATTACTACCCATGTTTTCGCAAAACTTGATCATGTAAGTTTATCTGCATCTGAGAAGGTGATGAAGCCTTAATGATGACGCCAGGCCACCACAAATATTTGGATATGCCATATGGGCTCATTAACACATCATCATTCTTCCAACCCTTCCTAAATGAAGTCCTCAGAGAGTTCCCGAACCAGTTGATCGTCAACATTGATGGCACCCCGATCTTTTCAACCAGTGAAGAAGAACATGTTCTGACAAGTGATGACAAAATTGCTGGACAGCTACTTCTTCGTCAAAATAGGAAAATGTTAGTTTGATAATCTGTTAGTAAAATGTTTGGACTATGTGCTCAATGACAGGGGAGTGGAGATAGATAAGTCCAAAATGGAGGCAGCTACTTTGCACTACTACGGATCTGCAAAGTTTCCTTGGTTTCTCAGACAATTCCCCTGCAGAAGTAAAAGCCCAAGATACTTAAGTGAACAGAAGAAACCACTCAAGCATTTGAAAAACTGAAAAAATAGTTCATTGGGGCTTCCTTATTGCACCATTCCAACATTTTGCTACCTTTAATTGTGAAGGTTGGTGCTTCAGGGAGTGGAATTGGGACTGTGCTTTCTCAATGTTGGGGGAATCCTCCCAAAAGGCCATCAAACCAGCACTTGAGGAGTAGCGACATTGGGTGTCATGGGATAACAACCATTCCTAATCCTTATGTAGGTTAAATCAGCAAAGAGGGAGGGAGTTCTGTGACCTCTGTCTGGGACAATTCACCACCATGCTACCAGAGGGCACCCTCCCCCAAATTCTAAGCACTTTGTCAGTTGTCTTAGTCACTTCCTGTTCACTAGTATGATAAGGATTTAATTATTTTAATAATCACCGATAATGATTCCAATCCTTCGCCAGTACATCTGTATGTACATTTCCCTCCTAAAATTAGAATAGCCGCTTACTTTTTTTTTGGAAAGTTTATATTAAGTAATCCATGTCAAACACTATTATTCACCCTAATCTACCTGGATCTTACATGGCATTTTCAGATGCCTCTGCAAATACCCTTAATCCCAGGTCTCCCCAGACCATTTACCAGTGCACCCTTCGAAGTTATCAGGCTTTCTGAAATGAGATGTACAATTAAGTATTCTAAAGCCAATTATGATAATGTGCAACTCCCAGTTGTTCTCACCAACTGAGTAAGCTCCTTTGATAAGGCGTTAATTAAAGCAGGAGAGAAAAACAAATGAGTAGATGACTCTCACGGGGAAAGTGTAAATGCATCTTAGTTGTCATTTCGGATTTAATGAGAAATGTGCTAAACTTCCAATCCAGTTGGGTTTAGAATGTGATCAGTTTTTAAGGACTACAGGAAATAGAAAAGCATGGTTCATCAACTACAGCATGATCTGTGTATAGGCTAATGTACCATTCAATGCTTCACTTTAATTCACAGATATAAAATACTTGCCATACCATCTGACTGAAGCCTCTTCTAGTCAGTTTCCTGTTGATCAAAGGTCATCTTTCCATTCACTAGGGCTCTGTAATTTCTAGTTGTAGCATGATTTGGATGTTTAACTCCCAAAAGGCTTTTTACATTGTACAAAAGGAGTTTTACATTGTTAATCTGCAACTGCATAGTGGACCTATGAATTATTGAGTATCAATTGTCTTCTTACTGGTTCTATTAAATGAATCCCAGATAATCTTGGTTATTCCAATAAACATCATATAAGTGAATTTTTGAATGTTAAACCAATAATATAGCGGTTAACATAGAAAGTAAATCCTTAAGTTGTCCAATTTGCCATAACATATCCATCCATCCATCCATTTTCTATACCGCTTATCCTTCCTTCAGGATCACGGAGAACCTGGAGCCTATTCCAGGGAGCATGGGGCACAAGGCGGGGTACACCCTGGACAGGGGCCATAACATATGTATGAGAAATTATCATTATTACCATTTATTACCATAATTGTTACCATTTACCATTTTATTACCATTTTTACACATAATGCACATAATTTAAGAGTTTCCTTTATTCAGTACATGCTGGTTCTTGCATTCCATGCTCTGTGCTGTAAAATATGATATCAAGTTAAAATATCGTGCATATAATCAAATTCATCTACACTGTATGGTGTAAAGTATGTAGACAAATGACCAATCACACCTTTATGTGCTTCTTGAACATCCCATTCAAATTTAGTCCCCCCTTTGCTGTGATAATAACCTCCACTCTTCTGGGAAGGCTTTACACTAGATTTTGGAGAGGTGCTGTGGGGATTTTTGGACATTCAGCTACAAGAGCGTTAGTGAGGTCAGGCACTGATGTTGGATGAGGAGGGCTGGAGTGCAGTCAGCTTTCTGGTTCATCTCAAAGGTTTCAATGGTGTTGAGGTCAGGACTCTGTGCAGGACACTCTTCCACACCAACCTTGGCAAACCATGTAACCATGCACAGTTTAAGACTAAATGCAGCTCATGCCTCCGTATTACTCCTTCATCCATGGCAGCAAATTATAACAAATAATAAAAAAAAAGCCTTTATAACAAGGTGAAAAAAAGAGAAAGATTTAGAAAAAGTATTTCCCCTATTCCCTGTTCAGAGCATAGTATACTGTCACTGAGACCCAGACTACTTACTTGTTCAGCAAATTCAGTCTCATCCCTATTCTGCTGTTCCTGTATCCCATTCTGATTACCATGTGTAGTCTTTTTCTTGCCTTGCAGCTCCTGGCAGGTCTTCTGATCATCATCTGCAAACTCAGCTCAAATCCCTTTTTCTGTGCATTTCTGCCAGTTCATAGCTTCAAGGTTCCCTCTTTAGATCAATATCTGCCATCACAGATCGATTCAACAGTTCAAACACAATCAGCCTGTCACTCTAGGCTTTCAGCTCCAACTTTGATATCTTTTTGACTTTTTTTGAGTTCCTTCATTGAGGCTTGAAAGAAATTATCCTTGAGAGGAATTTGAATCGCCCTGAAGTTTCAAAAATACCACCTTATAAAATAATACCCACAAGTTTTAAAACGTACCTAATTTATATTGAAATTGACTTTATTGTCAGAAAAGGTCTGAAATTTTTCTTGCATGACAGTATGTTCATTCACAATTCATAAATCACTAAACCTTCACATTCAAATAAGTACAACAAATACACATCGCACAAAAAGCACATTCCAATTAGTGTAGTTCTTATTTTTTAGGTGCCTTATTCAATTCAAGGACGGCTTGATGCACGAAAGACTTCTTTAGTCACACTTGATTAAATTTCGGTCCCTCGTACTGACGGTTAGATGGTAAAAGTACAAATTAATTGTGCAGCACATGATTCGGCTCAGAAATAATATTATTGGCCAACCCTAAAAGACTTAATAATTCCTCACTTCATCCATATTTGACAGTGTCAATCATAACTGACCAACAAATGAATATTGAATTTATTACACCTACCGATTGGGAATTGCAGGTGTTTGGGAGCTTTCTGACAGCCATGATTTCTCCAACAAAACCCGAACGCAGCCACTCTATTACATAAACATGTGGTGCATCCAAAGAAATAAAGTTCTATCTTCCAAATTCACTTGCATGAAATCTGTTGGCAAGACTAGAAAGTGACAGGTTACTCACACTCTCAGAAATAAATGTTTTGTACCTTTGAAAAAGCTTTTAAAAAATAATTTAAGGTACACAACTGGACTGTAAAGGCCACTAAACCACAAACTAATTAAAGGTACACCATGTAGACTTTCTCAGGTAAGAGCTGCATACATAATGTTCAAAACATGTACTCTTAGTACCTTTATTTCTGAGAGTGTAGGGCTCAATAACATTTCAGGTCAGGGGAGAAATTTTTTTTTCTCATAATCCACCGAATTTCCTTCAGTTCTGAGATGCAATTAAGCATCATATCAGGAAAACTGTCAGAGTATCCCACAGCCCTGGAAAATCAAGCTGTAGTAGAAAAAGTCTGATAATGTTTCTGAAAAATTAGAGTAGCTGTCAGCCCTCAGCTATGGAGGTGTCTGATCTTCTCATTATGTGGTGAAATATATCATTAATCAGGTTCCATGAACTCACTCGGCATTCTTGCTCTAACTCACAGGAAATGTTTCAGTATCCCACTGTGCAAGTTCATTATAAATGACAGCAGGTGATTTGACATCTCCACAGTGGTGATAGTAGTGGATCTGGTGTTACAGGGAAGATAATATATGTTCAGATGTCCTATTCTATGATATTCATGGTGCCAGATGAAAAAGAAAGATTACTTTTCTTTTTTCTTGTCTTGATTCCTACCGCTGCTCTGTGTGTGCGGAGTTTTCATGTTCTCCCTGTGCTGTGGGGATTTCCTAAAGGTACTCCGGTTTCCTCCCCGAGTCCAAAGATATGCATGGTAGGCTGATTGACATGCCCAAAGTGTCCATAGCATATGAATGGGTGTGTGAATGTGATTGTGCCCTGGGATGGATTGGAGCCTGGTGCCCCATGCTCCGTGGGATAGGCTCCAGGTTCCCCGTGACCCTGAAGGATAAGTGGTATAGAAAATGGATGGATGGGTGGACTTTTCTTTTCATAAATTAGAGTCTTATTTAACTGAGTAGTGGTAATGATAATAGTGATGTAATGAACTTATCTGTAGAGACTATTTAAAATTTTCACAGTGTGCTGGTAGTTTTTTAAAATAGGTGAAGCAATGGAGTCTGTTATTTAAGCCATATCGTACAAGCAAGCGTGTGGTTATATTGAATACCAGCATGGCTGTGAGTCGGATGTAGGCATGAGCGTAGGCAAGCAGGTAATCACAGCTGTGCCGATACAACAGTTCTGTAAACAAGTATGGACACAGTATGGCCCAATGTTCAGTTTATTTTTGCTAATTAGTTTTAATAATAGCTCACATTAATTTGCACATTCCTGTTAAAGGTGTTTGCGGTGAAATCGGTGTGCCTTCTTCGTTTGCATTTTCATCTGATGAGCTACCCACTGGTGCTGACCCATATTCACAACAATCTATATTTAATAATTATATTAATAATTAAGGTTTCTGGGAATTAAGTAATACTTTGGATGCTATACACTTATCCAGTTAATATATACACGTTTAAACATAAAAGGGTTAAGGGTTCAATGGATAAATAATATTTTGTTACCCTCCAAAAAAGTTCTGATAGGATTATTGGAGCACGTTTAGTGGTCTTATATTTTGTTATTACCTCATAAATGTTTTATGAGGTTGGTGGTGGTGGAAGCATAAATATGCTTTTAATACACACAGAACTAACCATGACTGCATCTCCCCTCAAGTTTCCACATCATGTCACTCATATCTGTGACTCACAGCAATGTGAAATCTGCTGAACTTGCAGATTTGAACCTGAATATCAAAACAGCTTCTGTCAGTATGAGCTGTCAGGAGAGATCATGTCTTATGGCCAGTGAAATTTCATTATTCATAATGTAAAAAAAAAAAAAAATAGAAAGAAAGAAAAAACCCTGTTCATTTTCCTTCTTACTGAAGGAGCACATTTTTGTCATTCACTGATAGTAAAATCAGGGGAACGTTACTAATACAGTCATGATACATGATACAAGATTCATTATTCACATATTGCTTTGAAGCATGTCATATGCACTACCAATTAATATCCATAATGGTCAGCGAAATGTGATATTAGCTTCCTGCAGTATATTTATAAATTATTTGGTAATAAATCTGCATAATAATACATAATAACCCTGTCTTAATGCAGTGCTTATTAAACCAAAACTGCATTAGAAATGACTCTTGATCCTGAATCTAAGTAAATGAATACCAAATTGGTTTTAGTTTGACTTTTTATGATCTATATATGCAAAACAAGAAATGCATTTTAAAAAAGAATTCCTGTGTTCGCACTTGTCCTGATTAAATCTTCAGCCGTATTTATAAGTTATTTATACGTAATATAAAGGAATAACAGTGTGTGCTGGAATTGTTCTGAGTGCAGCTGAGTTGTATAGCTGTATTGCATTCTGGAAATTTCCATCCAGCATTTGCTGTCTCCACTACCTCTATGCTAGATTTCTCATTAATATGATATTGAACATTGCTTGGACCCCCTAAAAAAACAAAACAAAACAAAAAAAACCTTATATTTATTTTAGCCAACAGTTTCTTTGTGATTGTTGAAAGTACTCACAGGAATAATGAAAATATAGCAACAACCAACAAATTAGCACCAGCATCAATAAGCACATGTTGAATCATATAAACATGTTGAAATTTTCCTATCATTTCCACAAAATGATTAGAAACAAATAAAAAGCCATAACTAAACTCGAAGGCTGGAATAAATGCAGATAGTCAGGGATACTAAGCACTGGTCACTGGTAGGCTCCGGTGCCACCATGAACCCTCACCTGGATGAAGCACTTACTGAAGATGAGTGAATAAATGAATTGACTTCTCCTTATTGCACTTTCCCACAAGTAAAGAAAATGATTAAAAAGTGACATTAATGGGGCATAAACATTTCAATTGAAGCTTTTATGACCTAATGAGCTAACAATAACTGCAATCAACCAAACTGTGTGCTGGCCTACTGAAACAGGGCATGCATACAGAAATGACAAATATGCTTTCATTTTTACTATAACCTATTGGACCAGAGGCAACAAAAGACATACACAAGATGAACCAGTAATAGCTCAACAACTACAAGTGCTATACTCATCTTAGGGTCTCAGTAACCTCTACACTATGAGAAAAAAGGTACTGTACAGGCAGAGATTAGATTGTAATAGAACTTATGGGAGATGATTTCTCTAACTTTGGTTTATGCAAAAGACAAACAGAACTCAGTGTTAAGTACTATCATTTGATTGGCATCAGTGGGAATGGTGTCTTTGTGGTTAGCATGTTTGCCACGCATCTCCAGGGTTGGGGGTTTAAATCCCGCCTCTGTCCTGTGTGCGGAGTTTGCAGTTCTCCTTGTGCTTGATGATGGATGGATCAAATTGATGATGGACAATTTGATGGATGGATAATAGATCATTGGTGGTATTAATAATGATGATGCAGTACCTACAGTATGCCAAAACTGACAAATAAGGAACATTGAAATCTTTCAGCCATGATTAAATTAAGTCCTTAGGACAAAAAAGTTTATATATATATATATATATATATATATATATATATATATATATATATATATATATATATATATATATATGGTATCTCACAAAAGTGAGTACACCCCTCACATTTTTGTAAATATTTGATTATATCTTTTCATGTGACAACACTGAAGAAATGACACTTTGCTACAATGTCAAGTAGTGAGTGTACAGCTTGTGTAACAGTGTAAATTTGCTGTCCCCTCAAACGGAAGGTGGAGGAGCACAAGGTCTCTAACATCCACCAGCTCCGTAATGTCGTCATGGAGGAGTGGAAGAGGACTCCAGTGGCAACCTGTGAAGCTCTGGTGAACTCCATGCCCAAGAGGGTTAAGGCAGTGCTGGAAAATAATGGTGGCCACACAAAATATTGACACTTTGGGCCCAATTTGGACATTTTCACTTAGGGGTGTACTCACTGTTGTTGCCAGCGGTTTAGACATTAATGGCTTAATGGCTGTGTGTTGAGTTATTTTGAGGGGACAGCAAATTTACACTGTTACACAAGCTGTACACTCACTACTTGTAGTAGTGTACTCACTACTGTATATAATAAATCCTAATTGATCTACGGTGTACAGGTATATTTTGCTTCTCAGGGTAAAACCACTGGAAATATACCCTTACAGTAAATGTACAACATAATTTTCCAATAATGTGTAATAATCCAGTAACATGGTTGATATACATGCAAAATAGAAAGATATTTATTTCAGTCCAGGAAAGACCTGTTAAATTATCTTTTAAATTATTATGACATTTCTGTATTATAAATTCTTTATTGTAATATTTTCGAGATATTGGATTTTTGATTTCCACGAGCTGTAATCATCAAGATTAAAAAAAACAAACAAAAAAAGGCTTAAAATATTTCATATTATGTGTAATGAATCTACAGTATATGAAAATTCTACTTTTTAAATTAAATTACGGAAAAAAAGAGAAATTTTCCACGATATCCTAATTTTTTGAGAGGCACCTGTACCCTGTACACCGGGGTAGTACCATCAAGAGTATCTTTAGTGTACATCTGGAAAGGTACTTCTAGTATAAAGTATTAGAGTGTAAAGTAAAGAATAAAGATACAACAGTGGCCCTTAAGGACCAGTTGTATATTTGTAAATGATTTTTAAAGGTAAATGATATTTTGGGGCATTATGGCGGTGTTGTCTAAAAGAAATCAAATGGATTGTCAATGAGGAAGGAAAAGAGAGAGAGAGAGAGAGAGAGAGAGAGAGAGGTGGTGGTGTGTGTGTGTGTGTGGGGGGGCTGGTTATGGATTTGTTTGCTGTACAATCCGGTGCCTGGAGCAAACCGGGGTCGCCATCTGTTTCCTCCGAGACTGTGAGTCAAATGTTAGAGATCTCTGCTCGCCGTTGACGGTGTGCGCGTGCCGCCGCTTTCCCCGCTTCTGATGCAGCCTCTCCAGTCTGTGTGAAGAAAAAAGGAGGAAATGACAGAGGGGACATTTGGTGAATTACTCTGGGATGGAGATGGAGGATGTATCACATATTACACGGGTTTCTAACCAGATCGTGGGTAGATTCTCTCTCTCTCTCTCTCTCTCTCTCTCTCTCTCTCTCTCTCTCTCTCTCTCTCTCTCTCTCTCTGTTAGAATAAACTAACAAACCCTTATAATAAAGAAACGGAGCGTCTCTGCGGTCATCACTAAGGATGCCATGCTGAACGGGAAATGTGCCACTTTTTCTCTAAATTGGTGAGACACACATTACTTTTGTTTATCAGTATTAATAAGCAGTTCTCTGTGGAGGAAAGTTTTTAAAAAAAAAACCAAAAAAAAAAAACCAAACAATAATAAATAAATAAATAAATAATCTCTAATTGCAGTAGGAAATTAAATACAAACGCTCTAGCTAATTTTCGCATAGACTAACATTTATTGATTAATTGATAGGATTGTAACCTACGCCGTTGCATCCTGTTCTTTGCTTAAATTGGTATTAAATTCGGCATGCATGGATTATAAGGCATTAACTGTTGCTGTTATTATTAGGAAACATGCTATTGCTGTAGCAGCCTTGAATAAAAACGAATCCATGAATGAATGAATGAATAGGGTGCAGTCTGTGAATGGGAGCAGTAGGTCTTAATCCTAATAGAAGTTGCAGACAGGTCGCGGCCTAATCACTTTCTCTTTTCACTGTAATCTGACAGAGATCCTTTCCTCCAGATCCTTGCCCTGATTCTTGACATTGGCCACTGCGCTGACTAACACCCAGCAGGGACATCTGCACCAAGTCATTTCCCATCTCTAGAAAACAAAAACGCGTTTTTATTCTCCGCTCGCCTCAGCGGACGACACGTTTGGCCTCGGTGAGCCGCCGTAGAAATGGGAGACAGTATGTCGAAGAGATTAAAGCTGGTGACGGCGTCTGAGTCGGAGATGGAGGAGCGTTCATTTCCTAATCCCTTTCCCGACTGGGACCAAGGAGTTCTCACATCTTCACCCTCAGCTGCTAACAGCAGTACTGGAGACCTTTTTGATGCAGATGGAAAAGTAAGTCATGCTGTAATTTTGCAGAATTTAACCTGTATTTTCCTGCAGGTCCCGCCTCCTTATGCTAAGCTAGACGCTAGTGTAGGTGTGGTTCCAAATGGCTCCATAGTCCCTTTATAGGTGCACTATGTAGAGCACAAAATAACCACCTCTACACTGTATGTAGTGCACTAGTAGTGTGATAGGGAGCAATTTGGACTGCAACTTCAAAACTGTTGGCTGATAAATAGTGCTTTAAATGATACAGTATCTGGTTTACTGCTTCATTAAAATTGGATAAAGTTAATTTCATAACTTTGTTTAGTTTATCTAACATTTTATTCCTTATTTTTTAGATGCCTATAGGATTTAACCTGTATCCACTAGCACTACTAGTACTACTAGTAGTCATAGTATTACAGCTAGTAGTATTTCTACTTATTTCTTATTAAATTTTTAATTTTGAATGCACAGACTAAGGAGGAGTAGGCCAGGATTTCATTTCATTTTAAGTTATATACCATATGTAACTGTGTATGTGACACAAAAACTCTGACCAATTTTACCTTTACCATGTTATTTGATCATCTAGATTCAATATTTATATGTATAATAATAATAATAATAATAATAATAATAATAATAATAATAATGTCAATCATCACTTATTCTTCTGACGTTAAGGTGTAAACAAGCCTGTACAATGCCTTGCGTAAGGATTGATCCCCCTGTCCTGTTCCATAATTTGTCGTATTAGAAACTGAAATGAGTTACACTATATGGCGAAAAGTTTGTGGACACCTGACCATCACACCTGTATGTGCTTGTTGAACATCCCGTGCAGGGTTTAGTCCTACTCTTTTTGCTTTTGGGAAGACTTTCCACTAGATTTTGGAGCGTGTCTGTTGGGGATTTTGTGATCATTCAGTCAGAAGAGTTAGAGAGGTTTGGGGTGCAGTCAGAGTTCCTCTTCATTGCAAAGGTGTTCAGTGGGGTTGAGGTCAGGGCTCTGTGCAGGACACTCGAGTTCTTCCACTCCAACCTTCACAAACCATGTCTTCATGGAGCTCGCTTTGTTCACAGGGTCATTGCCATGCTTGGACAGGTTTGGGCCTCTTAGTTCCAGTGAAGGGAAATTATAAAACTAAAGCATACCAAGACATCCTAGATAACTGTGTCCTTCTAACTTTGTGGCAACAGTTTGGCGGAGAACCTCATTCACTAATATTATCACCCTTGGTAAATACGAGCAAAGAAGGCTGTGAAAAATTGACTTTATTGTTTAACCTTTTGATCTTTTGTTCTAAAATTTCACAAAAATATTCTGCTCTCATGGATATCAAACAACTGCAAACAAAACAGAGGTGTATCAAAATATATCTTTGTTAAATATAGGTGTGCACCAATTATTGGCACCATTTTAGTCAATACTTGTGGAAAAGTTCAAGGAGGTGAATACTTAAGCAAAACATTGTTCATTTAACTGTGTCACTTTTAAAGGACACAAATAACAGTATTGTTTTACAATTATTTTCCATTATTATCCCTATATTCCTTCAAATGTAGACATCTTTGAATGAAAATAAGGCTTCTACACATTGATTGAACAGCACTTTTGAATGCTAAATAAAGACAATTACACTGATTTAAAAAAAAAACAACAACACTTTATTAGGAATAAATATGTCCACCATCTCCCTCATGTAATTATCCAAGCATATTGGCAGCAGCACAGTGTATAAAACCATGCAGATACAGGTCATGAGTATTTTAGAATAAACTTTAGAATAAACATCAGAATGGGGAACAAAATGTGACCTTGACTGTGGCATGGTTGTTGGTGCCAGATGGGCTAGTTTGAGTATTTCAGAAACTGCTGATCTCCTGGAATTTTCATGCAATGCAGTCTCTAGAGTTGACACAGAATGGTGTGAAAAGCAACAAATGTGATTAATTGTGCAGTCCTGAGTTTGTCCATTTTGAATAGCTGCTTGCTGTATTTTGCTCCTTCCAATTCAGAAGCAGTTTTTTGTGTTTCCACCAGAATTATCTCCCAGATGCCCTCTGTTGCCTCCTGGCTTATTCAGTAAGCTCATTTATCCGACGACGTCCCACTTAGACATAGCTCTGTGTGTGTGTGTGTGTGTGTGTGTGTGTGTGTGTGTGTGTGTGTGTGTGTGTGTGTGCGCACTGTGCTGTAGTATGTGTGTTGGAGAACTGTTAAGGTCTTTACCTCTTTAAAGGTGACATTAAAGGTACAATTCATCTTTTTATGAATTCAGACTCGTGTCATTCGTTTAAAAGTAGGCTAAGTAATTGATCTAAAATGGCATCTTTAGCTTAGTCTCAGTTTCAGCTCGATCCTCTTTGAAACAGTGCTTGTTAATAAAGGTGATACACTCTGTCAAATGACACATAAAATTGACCTTTTGTAGTAATTTTCACAATTTAAATGAACAAAAAACAAATCAGTCACATGGAAAAAGTAAGTACACCCCTACACTTATCACAACTTCAAATCCATCAAATTAGAATCAGGTGTTCAGGATTGGGTGCCAGTGATCAGAACCTGCTTAGGGAGTACAGGTGGAACCTGTCTTATTTACACCCCTCTCATATCTAGTGTCTGGTGTTCCCTTTGCTATCGAGGTGTGTGGTGTCATCATGCCAAGATCTCAAGAGTTCTGTAAGGCCTTCAGAAAAAAGGTTGTGAATGCCTTGCCTGTCTGGTAAGGGATTTAAAAAGATCTCCAAATTATTTGAAATACCTCATTCCACTGTAAGGAAAATCATCTACAAATAACGCAGATTTCAAAAGACTGCCAATTTGTCCAGGACTGGCCGTCCCAGCAAATTCAGCCCAAGAGGAGACCGTCTAATTCAAAAAGTAGTCTCCAAGAACCTCAACATTTCATCACAGGATCTGCTAGTAAGTCTTACAACTGTTGGTGTCAAAGTGCATACTTCTACAATCAGAAAGAGATTGCACAAATTTGTCCTGGATGGGAGGTGTGCCAGGAAAAAAAAAAACCCTTTGCTGTCTAAAAAAAATTTTTTAAAGCAAGTCTACAGTTTGCCAGTGAGTATATAGGCAAAGACCAGGCCTTTTGGAATAATGTGCTCTGGACAGACGAATCAAAGATAGAGTTGTTTTTCGACAGTAACAGAAGACATGTTTAGCGCAGACCAAAGACAGCTTTTCAGGAGAAGCACCTCATACCAACTGTGAAGCACAGTGGTGGAAATGTTATGGTTTGGGGTTGCTTCGCTGCCTCAGGGACTGGACAGCTGGCATTCATTGATTCAACTATGAATTCTGCATCTTATCAAAGAGTGCTTGACGATAATGTGAGTCCATCTGTTCGAAAATTGAAGTTGAACCAAAGGACCTTTCAACAGGATAATGTTCCTAAGCACACTAGCAAATCCACCAAGGAATGGCTCAAAAAGAAAAAATGGAGGGTTATGGAATGGTCTAGTCAAAGCTTGGCTTTGAATCCCATTTAAATGTTATGGGGAGATTTGAAACAGGCAGTACATGCAAGAAAACCTTCAAACATATTGCAACTGAAAGAATATTGCATGGAAGAGTGGTCAAAAATTCCAGCAAGCCTGGTGGACATTTATGCAAAAAGTTATTTCTGCTAAAAGTAGCAATCCTAACTTCTGAGGCCAAGAAGAATTTCACATCTTTTGATATGTCTTTTGAATGAATAATTGAAAAAGCTATTTTCCCCTGTGCTTTTGGTTAATGTATCAACTTTATTAATAGGCACTGACTGTTTCAAAGAGAATCAAATGTTTGCTTGTCCAGATATGTCAAAAAAGCCAACCATTTCCATGAGGTGTACTTATTTTTTCACATGAATGTATTTTGTACACTTTTCTGGCCACAAGCTTCCTAAAGTTTGAATGGTTCTCTGCATTTCCATGTATGCACAGATCTGTGTGCATGAACAAAAACTTTTGAATAATGTCTGCTTTTCTGAGTAAGATATAGTCACTAGATTGAAAATGGTTCATGGAAATATCTTCTTTAACAATTATTAAAGAATTTGTATGAAGCACTTAGGGTAGGAAAAGGTCTGTCCTGTGACCTTTAAAATCAAAATCCAATGTTGATCGCATGTTTGTTGTAGATAAACAGGGACAACTGTTTTCTGTGATCATTTAATAGTATCCAAAAGCAGTCTTGTTTCCAGCCATCATGATCGCCACAGAAGTGGAGAAGTGTCTAATTGATTGACTCCTCTTTGCACAGTAAAAGCCTTTCGTTTTGCTCTAATTGGACATTTCATTAATTATTTATCCAGGCTTGTTTTCTTCTCATTAGACATAGCTACTCTATTTTCCTCAGATGTGAAGAGAACGAATAGTTCATTTTTTTGAGGTTTAATTCTCAATTCATTCTGGCTAGTTTCCAAGTAAAAGCACCGAAAGTATTTGAGTAAATAAGATACTGCTACTACTCTCTCTCCATTTTTTCCACCTGAGATCACATCAGTGACGAGGATGAGGCTCAGTAGTAGACAAATCAGTATCCTGAGCACCTGTGACCTATAGAAAATAGAGTTCTTGTCAGGGTTTTTAGTTTGTTTATTCATAGTTGTCCCATAGACATGTAGATCAGTAGACTTAACAACCAGAAGAACCTTTGTTGCAGAATAAAAGTTTTCGTTTGGTATGCACATTGGAAGAATAAGCTTAATGAGTGCACTTAATTCAAATGCATACATCGATTTCACGTGATTCAAATTTACATTAATGCAGTTTGTTTTTTCGTAGTTTCATCCAACATGATTTTATCAGGTATTTTCAAAGCCCTGAATAAAATCGAACTCTGTGCTCTCACCTGGACTGCGGATCAAACCCAGGCCTCAGCCGTTTTGTATTAGACACACTACCGCTACATTGTTCTACCGCACATGTGTTAATCAAGTTACTTTAATACTATAGTTATAGTTCCTTTAACTGTTATACTGTAATTGGTTTTCGTTAATACTATGTGAATGGATCACATTTACTCTATATAATTCAACCTAGAAATTAGAAATGTGATTAAGTTTACTCAGTGAAACTTTTATTTTTTATCGAAACAATGCGTTATATAATTCTCTTACGTCTGACTGACCACGTATTCCCATTTCTTCAGTGTATGTTTAAAATTTCAGTGATTTGATGCACCTCGATGCTGTAACTTTCAGATGTTGCTACTGGATCTCTCCATCTGCTGCAATACAGACAGCAGCCAAGACATGATCCAGTTGGTGGTGGTGGAATGATTTTAGCTGGATTATTTAGCGTGCATGGATAGCATATGACTTTTTCAAAATCAGGAACATGTAGGTACGTGGAAACGATGAAAAAACTGAGTGAAACGGGAGACAGGAGTGTGCAGAGAGTGAGAAATTAAATATGCCATCTTGAGTCATAATACTTTCTGTGTGTGACGCAAGGACTGAACACCAAATCTCATAGAAGAAACGTTTGGCTTTTTTTTCACCAAGGGTGCAAATGCAGAGTGCTACATGTTCATGTACCTATTTGTTGTTTTCAGTCTGTAATAATACACTTGAACATTTAAAATTTTTAAATTTTTTTTCCTAATCGGTTTCCAGCAACAAAACGGAAGAGGACAAGCACATTGGAGCTTTGCTAACCTGGTGGGCTAGCTTATGAATTTATCATTTGAAACCGTAAGGTGTGAAACAGGCTTCTATTGGTGTGGTGTATTTGATTGATAAGGCAGATAAAAGTATAATAATGAGTCTTTATTGGTCACATATACATTAGAGTACAGTGAAATTCTTTTCTTTGCATACCCCAGCCTGTCAGGAAGCTGTGTTCAGAGCGCAGGGTCAGCCATGATACGTCGCCCCTGGAGCAGAGAGGGTTAAGGGCCTTGCTCAAGGGCCCAATAGTGGCAGCTCAGCAGTGCTGGGGCTTGGACCCCCGACCTTCCGATCAGTAACCCAGAGCCTTAACCACTAAGCCACCACTGCCCCTGAAAAGTACACCATACACTGAAAAGTCTGCTATCATGTTGGATGAAAATTATGCCCGAAATAAAACACAAGGCATACAACTGTGTGAAAACAAGGGAATATTATTAAGGGAAAAGGGTACACAGGTTAAGAATGAGGGCTGGTAGGAGAATAATCAGTTGGGGAGCGGGGAGGAGATAGAGAAGAGTGTGGAGAGTAACTGGGAGAGTAAGGAGAGGGACTGGGAAAATCAGCCGAGTTATCAGCAGGGCTAAAACCATATTCAGCCCCAGACGCAGTCATGTCTTCATCAGAGGGCAGCTCAAAGGGGTCCCCAGAGAAAAAGACTGAAGTTGTCTGTTTGCGCATCCACATATAACTGCAGCTGGGACAATCCTGTAGCAGAGAGGTGGCGGAAAACCAGAGACACTGTGCTCAGCAAGGAGCTGTTATATTAATATGCTGTTACAGCGCTTATTGTTGAGCTCTATGTTCTGTTTCTGCCGCTATTATGGGCATTTCTGTCCCAAAGATTCCGGCGGTCATGTATATATCTGATCTAGGACTTTTCAGGTTTTTGCCTTCACATTTAGGCTATATTAGATGTATGCAATGAGAATGTTTGCTTTAGTCTCAGATGAGCGGAACCCACATGCCATCTGCTCATTTTTCACTGTTTGTTTTCTCTGTCAGTCTGTGGAGGAGTGGAAGTGTCTGCTCGCCGTCTTTATCTTCTGTATGTTAGCGTGCGCTCTGCAGCTTAACACTCATCATGAAGCCTGTCTGCATAAGGGAGTCATTACTGTATCAGTTGTACACAGGTTGCTTTAGTTTGGATGCAGTTACGGATGTTCTGACTGGACACTGAGTATCAGATCAGGGCTGATGGTGGCGTCTTGGATGAGATTTGACATAATTTCCAATCCAGCCTGCTGTATGTGTAACACGACACATCATGCACATGAGCTCGAGTCCTC
This sequence comes from Ictalurus punctatus, assembly GCF_001660625.3. NCBI lineage: Eukaryota > Metazoa > Chordata > Actinopteri > Siluriformes > Ictaluridae > Ictalurus > Ictalurus punctatus. The sequence goes on from NC_030416.2 coordinate 28,836,771, forward strand.
GCAAGTGAAAACGATTCCGCATCATGGCAAACACAGTAAACACATAGATTAAAAAAAAAAACAAAAACAGTTGTAGCCTAATATTAATCAACAAAATGTAAATCCTTCCAGAAACGTAGCCCTCATGTTCATCTATTGAGTCATGATCATGCGGCAAGTTTAGTGGTCTGATGAAATGCACTTATTGCACATGACCACTGCAAAGCCACTGGTATTAAATGCAACGTGATTAACATTGGAGCATTTGCAAGCCCTGCTGTTCTGTCTTTTTGGTCTACTCGACAGTGTTTAAACACGTCAAGCAAAAAACGAATCCTCTAGCTGATGAATGGAAAAACACTGTAGGCCATATAAAAATTGAAGCGAAATCAGTACCCAGGAATTCGGATAATGATCACATTTTCACATCCCTCGTGAACAGGACACAAGTTAGCTTAAAGCACGCTGCCATCATGCCTCTGCAAGTGTCTGCTGCCAAGTCACGAAAAACAGAGTCGGTGTCGGCTCGGCTGCTGAACGTGTCCCAGTATCAGGAGATATGTCTGTTTAGATAGTTAGCCAGATCCTGTTTATCTCCTTCCAACATACTGATTAAATTTCCTGACTTTTATGACCCTGTGTGGCTGGGATTTTAATATGTGGGTAGACAAAACTAACACAACAGCCAGTTGACTAATAGAACAAGTAAGTAGGCATGAGACGATACTGAAGCCAGGATACAAGACATATCTTGACACAGGCTTCACGACATGATATTGACACACCAAAATATCAAATTAATTACATTTATTTTGTTATGACAACAAATCGAACCACTGACATATTAGTACATTTAAGCAGATCAGGATTTATAATTTAAGGTGTAATTTCCCTGTTATTAATGTTATTTTGATCTTTTTCGGTGTCATAAATGTATTTCATGGCAATGTTATTAACATGGAAAGGATGTTTGATGGTAGATTGTGCTTTAAATATCAAACGTGTGTCACCGTGGACATCCACCCGAAATGCAGATGCTCATCACACTTACCAGTTTAAAGTGTACAGATGAGAAAAATGGGTTTATTTAGTATATTTTCCCATCCCTACTGGATTCATTTCTGGTTATGCAACTGCCAGAACAACAGATGAAGTGCTTCCGAATTGTCTTAGACATGAGAGGATCTTGCATCAAGCACAGCACACAGACATTGATTTTAACCGGCGTCTCAGGCTGCGGTCCAGCCACTGTAGAAACTGGAGTGCAAGTGTATATACAGTGGTTTATGATGAGTACCCTTTGGATAGCTACGGATCTGCTGTGAATTTTGTACCATGTGAAAATGTCGAGCCGTGGTGTACTACGGGCCGTTTCAGTATGATTTTTTTTTTTTTTTTTTTTTTTACCAAATGAAACAAGGCTGCCGTCCGTGTGTTTGACACATGTGCCATAAAGTTTTTGGACTTTAAGTAAGCATTCTTCGAGGCCGTTAGGTTCCCACCCGCAAACTTCGTGCTCTGTATGAAGAAGAGATAGAGCTCATAATGAATACTAAGCTTAAATATTGTGATTATGCTATATGAGCAGCACATTTGTCTTTAGTATTTTGTATTGCGATATTCCGGACAACGATATTCTGTCTCATGCGTACAACCAAGTAGTAAAACACTTTAGGTCATTCAGTTATAAGAAAATAATCAGTGACAGGGTGGTGTCATGTGGCTTAATGTGAAGCGGGCTGAACTTGACTAATTGACGAATGAAATTCTTGGATTCTTGAAATAGTGTTCCCCCCCTCCATTATTTATTATTATATACATTTTTTACTTTTCACCATCTCAGACAACAGGGTGCAGTGTGCTGCAGGTCTGAGCTGAGCCAACCTTCTTTTATTAGCATTCATCTCTCAGAGAGCACTGCTGCAAATGAACTGCCAGTAGACTCTCTTCAGTTCTTTCTTTGTGTTCGAGATACTGATAACAACTTATCTCCTGCCATGTGTGTGAGAGGAGCCGATCAGTAGTGCTGCACTAGCTCTGAACATCCCTCTGTGATTATGATCAGTAGCCTCTGAACCGTCCTTTCTCTGCAACTAAAGGCTTTCTTTGTGTCCGAGCCAGCACCCAGCTCTGTACCACTGTCAGCCAGGAACAAGTCTTTCTGTTGGACTGACCACAAAGAGATCAGACTTGTTCTGTTAACGTGTTAATTTTGTAAGAGAACCTGGTAGAAGTACCTCGGTCCATTGAAATGTAATAAATTACAATATAATGACCTTATAAGGAACACAGGAATCGGTTCGCTATATGAGTACATAGTGTCGGAGCTGCAACGTTGTAGGTCTAAGGCAGGGATTCTCAACCTGCTTTGGTCGGTGACTCCGTTGGCGTTTTTATAATTTCAAAATTCATTTTATGCAATAGCAGAGCAGCGGTGCTACAGTCCCATGTGCTGCTTAGATTATGAGCATAGAGTGCAAGGTATGCCACGAATGTTGTATTTTTAGTGTTTCTAGATGAAACGCGCCACCGTGTCTCATAAAAATGATCTTCATACAGTGTGTGGTGTGAAGACCACTTTGATTAGACTGTCATGAGAGCGTGCCAGGCAAAGTGGTGTAAAATGGGCTCAAGATTAGCTCCAAACTGAATGAAGACTTGAAATGTTAATAATAATATTAATAATAATAATAATCTGACAGTTTGAATTACTTTTATAATATTCCGTAAATTAAGTTCATATGTATAGAACCACATAACTGTTTGTACAAATCTCTTGTAATCCCAAGGATGAGAACCAACGGTCTAAGGCTTAGCTGGAGACTACACTGTAGTATGTTGCTTTGCTTTGTTGCAATATTGGAAAGGTGTTTTTATATATATATATATATATATATATATATATATATATATATATATATATATATATATATATATATATATATATATATATATATATATATATAAATAAAAATATATATAAAAATTAGGCCCTTAATGTACTATTTCTCCAAATTCTATTAATTTCTGGAAGTGCATTGTGAGATCCCACACAGCTCAATGCTGGGTCTTCTACTTATCATACTAATGCAGTCTCGAGTATTGCCTTTATTGCTTTCTGGAGCGCTGCTAAATCCAATCCAATGTCTGTCAGTGTTTGTAATGGTAAAATGATGAATTCTTTTATTTATGTAATAAAAATTTAAGATGTGCAGCTTTAATAAGAAAAGTCAGCAGCCAGTCACGTCTAGATGAAGAATCCTCAACAAAGAGTCTTTTTTTCATAAATGTTAAATAAATGTCTGCGTAAGGGAAGATGATAGATTTTTGCTAAATAATTGCACATTTTTTATTATTAGGTTTGGATTACGTGGCACATCCTCCATACAGTTCGCCGTGTAAGGTGTTAGAACAGACGTGATCGCATGTTAGAACAAGAGCATTAATATAAAACTGTGATCTGCCTTGCAGCCAGAACTGTCCGAGCTGCTGGTAGAGAAAATGAATTCAACAGCGCTGTAGTTTAAGTATTGTAAGCTTATCGCAGTGTTCCACTGGTTGGATTTATGCAACAGCACATTCACAATTTTTTTTGTGCAAGTGTTAACTGCTCAAAAGGTTTACATACAGCCCTAGTTTTGTTTAAAAAAAAAAAAACAAGACATCTCTGTTTATGACTTTTTGTTTCTCACTATTAAACAGATCACAGAGGCCTTTCAGAAGAAAGTACAGAATAAGATCAAAGATCTTCTCCAGCAGATGGAAGAGGGATTAAAGACTTCAGACCCACATGACTTCTCCACCTACACCGGCTGGACAGGTGAGGATTCTCTGGTGGCCTCATAACAAGTAATGATTTTCCCCATCCCCATTTAGTTCCCCAACTAAATTGAACTTCATCATTTGTTGACATTTAATCCCTGTCATTCTAGTGTGAATTTACTGACCGGAAGTTATGTGATTGTACTTTAATGATTGCGTGGCATGTTATTTTAAAGCGGTCGTTGATGTTCTGTAGGAATTGCCCTGCTGTACCTGCAGCTGCATCGTGTGAGTGCTGATTCCTCTCACTTGCAGCGCTCTCTGGATTATGTTAAACGTACGCTGCGCAACCTGAACGGCCGGAAAGTCACTTTTCTGTGCGGTGACGCTGGACCACTGGCTGTTGCTGCCGTCGTCCACCATCGACTAAAGAACCAGGCTGACTCAAAAGAGTTCCTCACCAAGTATGATACTAATTTCACACCATGTCCTTCTAACTCTCCTATTTGTCACCAACTTACACAAAAATGTTCCAGCTTTGACACTGCCATGAAAGCTATGGTTTAAACAGCAGCTTTGTGTGCAGACATTGTACATGTAGAGGGTTGGGAGGTTTAATACCCAGTTTCTACAGACCAGGACTGTGAAGTGGTGCAGGGTCTGGTGCTTGCTCCAGGTTGAGCGCAGAAATGTCCTTTTCAGATGTGAAAAATTGGTGGCTAACAGGGTGGCACAGTGATGCAGAGGTTAGCATTGCCTTCTCAGTGCTTCAGGGTCCTTAGTTTGGTCTGTGGAGTTTCACATGTTCTCCATGTGTCCCTGTAGGTTTTCTCTGGGTTCTCTAGTTTCTTCCCACCTCTTAAACACAGTCCAGTAAGTGTATTGGTGCTAAATTGCCCCTAGACTTTCCGTAGGTGGGAATGTGCATGTAATGTCCTGTAATGGACTGACATCCCATTCTGACTGGATTTTCTGTCTCGCAACCAGTGTTCCCGAGATCCACCTCAACCCTGACCCAGATAAACTGGTTACTAAAGATGAATGAATGGATAAATGAATGTATGGTTGGCTGGATTGATGGATGAATGGCTGGACGAATTGAATGGATGGATAAATGAATGAATGGGTGAAAGAATGAACGAATGGCCGGATGGGTGAATGGATGGATGGGTGGGGGTATGGATGGATGGATGGATGGATGAATGAATGAATGAATAGATGGATGGATGGATGGATGGATGAATGAATGAATGAATGAATAGATGGATGGATGGATGGATTAATGACACCTCTAGAGACTTTCAAGTTACACTTTGGGCTTAAAATAGACAATAGTAAAAATTAGATTAAAATGCCTGGGAGAAGAGATGTGTTTTAAGCCTCTTTTTAAAAGTTGTAATAGAAGGTGCAAAGCGGATGTCCAGTGGCAACTGATTCCATAGATGAGGGGCAGCAACTGAAAAAGCTCTATCCCTCTTTGTTTTTAACCGGGAACGAGGGACATGCAAAAGAGATCTTCAGATCAGAAGATCTTTAGAAGTCTGTTCGATAAATGTGGTGTAAGAAGATCCTTGAGATAGGAAGGAGCTTGATCATTAAGAGTTTTAAAAACAAACATCAGAATTTTAAACTGAATCCTAAAATGGACTGGGAGCCAATGGAGTGATGCTAAAATTGGGGTGACACGATAAAATTTCTTTGCCCTAGTCAACAGCCTTGCAGCTGCATTCTGAACCATCTGGAGATGAGCCAGAGAAGACTGAGGAAGACCCAAGTATAATGAATTATAATAATCTAAGCACGGCGTGATAAAAGCATGAATAACCTTCTCCAAATTTTGGAAAGACAAAAATGTTTTAAGTTTAGAAATAATCTGTAATTGATAAACTATTCTTAACGACAGAATTTATTTGCTTGGTTAAGCATAATTCTGAATACAGAATGATGCCAAGGTTCCTAACCTGGGAAGAAATTGAGGGGAAATGGTTACGAAGCTCATTAATGAGACCATCTCTCAATCTCAGGGGGCCAAAAACAATTATTTCGGTTTTGTCTTCATTAAGTTGGAGGAAATTATTTGTTAACCATTTTTTAATGTCATCCAGACATGGCTGAATGGAGTCACCAGCTTTCAATGGAATGTACAACTGGGTATCATCAGCAGGTAAATGAAAAGGGCCATTGTGTGCCCTAATAATATTCCCCAACGTATGCTGATAAGTTAAAAAAGAAGTGGGCCCAGAATAGATCCTTGAGGTACACCACTAATAATAGGAGCGGAAGATGAGGAGAAATTACCCAACACTACCGAGAAGGACCTGTCCTTAAGATATGAGCTGAACCATTGTAGGGCGGTACCCTTGATACCAAACAGATGCTCTAAGCGCCAAAGAAGTCAAAGGCAGCTGTAAGATCTAGTAGCATCACCACAGTATTTTTTTTTTTTCTTGCATCCACTGCCAGTAAAATGTCATTGGACACTTTTAACAAAGCAGACTCTGTGCTATGATAAGCAGTGAAACCAGATTGTAAAGGTTCCAATAGCACAGCTGAATTTAAAAACAGGAGCAATTGTGACTGTACTACTTTCTCTAGCAGCTTTGACAGAAATGATAGTGTAGAGACAGGCTGATAATTAATAAAGCAACCTTCATCCAAACCCTGTTTCTTAAGCAAAGGTTGAACAATAGCATGCTTAAAACAATTCGGGACCACCCCAGCATTCAAAGATGAATTTATCAACATCTGGATACTGGGGCCAATTTCAGAAAAAGTTGCTTTTATAATCACAGAGGGAACAACATCAAGTGTAGTGGCCGTTATTTTCATCTGGTCAACCAGATCACACAGTTCCTTTAGAGAAACATGTTGAAATTGATCAAAGGAAACCGGTATAGCCAGCGAATTCAGGGACTGGTCTGAGAACTGCGAAGTGAAGGAAGAACGAATGGTAATTACTTTATCGGCAAAAAACATTAAAAACTTCTCACAAGGTGCAGCCGAAGGTTCCCCATGGAATTGGCAACTCGGATTAATAATTGAATTTATCGTGGTGAATAAAACCTTAGGTCTGTGACAGTAGTAATTATAGTGTAGTGTAGTAATTAAATCAGAGAAATACCTAGACCTAGCTGACTTTGCTGCATTCTGAAACTTAAACAAACAAACTTTAAAAAGCTGAAAGAACACAGTTAAATGATCAAAAAGCAGCATGGCGTGGTAAGAGGTGAGGTTGGCAGGAGTGTATGGGATAATTTGCTGCTTTGTGTACTCGTGCATATTCATAGATACGTGCATTCTTTAGGATGGAAGAGATGTCGAGATTTTCATATGCCATTTTGTTTCGGATCTTTTTAATGGCAGTTCCATACACAATTCATTGGAGTTTTTGGCATGACAGCTCATGACTTGACCATTTTTTTGTTTCCAGACCAGCAGGTTTCTGGTGGTGTAGTGGAAACACGATTTCTACCTGAGAACCTGATCTTTTGTGTTGGAAAGATACGGCTCCATCACCTTCATTTGGCATTGTGCACTGTGCACTATTGGTTTGTTCATATTAGCTGTCTGAGTTGAAGCTGAATGCCTCAAGGCATACTACATACCTCACTCTAGGCTTGTGTGTGTGTGTTGAACGTTAATGAGATTAATGAGCAGGACTGCTTGCTGTGTTCACTGCACACCCCTGGCAATGAGAACTCTGCAGCTCTCGGCATGAGACTGAATACATATCGTGTAAACTCAGATCTTGCTCTGTAATATACACATACACAGCTGATAAATGAAAGAAAATAACAACATAAAGTGTCTAAATTATGTGTTTGACTGCCACAAGCCACCAGAACAGCTTCAATGCACCTTGGCACAGATTTTACAAGGGTTGAACACCATTCGTCCAAAAAATATTTGCTGTTTTGATGCTGAAGATGGAGAACACTGTCTAACATGTCAAAATCTGTTCAGTTGGGTTAAGATTTGGTGACTATGAAGGCCACTGCTTATGGTTGATTTTACATCGTTTTCATCTTCATCAAACCACTCAGTGAACGCTCTTGCTCTGTGGATGGGGCAGAGTCATCTTGGAAGAGACCACTTCCATCAGGATAGACATGTTTTCTCATAGGACAATGATGAGTCAGAAGAACTTTGTATTGATTTGCAGTGTCTGTTCCCTCTGAGGTGACAAGTGAGCCCAAAAAATTCCAGCAAAATGTCTCCCAAATTATAATGGAGCCATTGTTTCTTCTTTTAATTTGCCACCTGTCTATATATATATATATATATATATATATATATATATATATATATATATATATGACTGCCAAGTCATCGTCTTCTTTCAGCGTTGCCGTTCCAGCGTTTGTTTGTTTGTTTGTTTTTTTTTTTTTTTTTTTCTTTTCCTCAGCCTGTAGCCCATGCTGTAGTATGTTGGCAGTTTTACTGGCCTCTTGCTGAGTAGCCCATCTGCTTAAAACTAGCTATATCACTGAAATGACTTCTTCATTCTTTTTCATCTCTAAGAATCTCTTTTAGAGGGCAATTTGGTACTGTGGCAATTTGTATTTGCATCTGGTTAATAAGTTTAAGATGATCCTTTTCCTGTTTCCTTTGATTCTGGCATCCTGCAGGCTGCTTCAACTCCAGCGCTCAGTCATCAGTCCAGACTCTGAGATTCCAGATGAGCTGCTGTACGGCCGTGCTGGATACCTTTATGCCCTGCTCTACGTTAACAAGGAGATCGGCCCAGAAACGGTGGATGAGAAGATCATCGCTAATGTGAGCACCATCTTTACTTAAACTTTATACCCAATTTATTGCACAAACTGGTTTAGGCCAAGCAAGGGCACACCAAAATCCTGCCTGAATTAATTAAGTTTTATAAAGCATGGATGTTGGCTTCGGTATTATATGCAATTTATATAATTTATATATATATATATATATATATATATATATATATATATATATATATATATATATATATATATATATATATATATATATATATATATATATATATAAGGGGGTAAAAGTGAGCTAAATCCAAAAAGGGCAAAGCACAAATGGGATTAAGAACAGGTGATAATCAGTGCAACCATTTGAGTGACACAGGATGCGTATGATGCACAAGAAGCGCAGTGGTCTGCATAGGTATGTAGTATGATGAAATCTGGAAAGCGTCAGTCCAATCAATAGGAAACCAGGAGGTGGAGTCAAGGCACATGGATATCGTTGATCATCCAATGAGGAACCAAAGGCAGGAACAATGAACACAGTGATGGGTAGGACCTGAAAGATGGAACACACCCACATACACACATACAGCATGCAGGACAGATAAAATTACAATAAAGTTAGGTAGTAAAGTGTTCACAATATTCACTAGAGTGGCAGTGAGAGTGGCAAATCGTCCACTATATTTTCAGAACCCTGCAAAATCTAGCTCATTTTAGATGTCGGCACACATTTATCTTAAAATTGAAAGCAGTGATGCACTGAAATGAAAATCCTTAGCTAAAACCCAAACCAAAAAGTCAGAATGCATTGACAAATATTGAATGAAGTGTATTTCATTTTCTATTTCCTTATGCATTCGAATGAAAATTATAATTGGCGGGAAAAAAAGTTAAGCATTGAAAAAAGAAAAGGGAAAAAAAAGAAAACATGAATTGTTTACTAATAGTAAAGATTAAGTGTTGCTAGAAATATGATGTGTGCAAAATGGACAAAGGACACTGAACATATATTGCCCAATATGGCAACCCTGAATTTATTGAATCATGACCAGTCAAAAAAAAAAAAAGAGGGAGATTAATTGGCAAATTATAACCACCAGCCCAAAGCCATTAATATTAGTGTCAAGGTCATTTAGACACAGGCCAGGCAAAGCAGTTTGGCAACACCGAAGGAGTTGGTCACTTTTTGAACTTGTCTGTGCAGGAGAGCAAAGGGAATTAAAGCAGTGTAACTACTTTCTTTTTGTTTTTCTAATTTTGTTGACCAAAATGTAATTGCATGTGGGATGGTGTTTTCCTCCTCACTGAACCATATACAATAACGTAAATTAAGCTAGAACAAAAGATAATTATGTTTAAAACGCTTCTCAAGGAGTTTAACTTGCTCGATCCGTTCCAGTCCCCTATACCCCCGAGGCACTTACTGGCACACTGACACATTTGGCTCAGTGGATTGGGAGCTGGACTAGATAAAAGCACAGCTAGCTTGGGACATGTTTGAGATTTCTGTGGCAATACACAATCTACCACCATGCTGTGTGAGGATATGGAAGCGCTGATCTAGAAAGGAGCAAAAAAAATGTTGGTGCTGGAGTAGCTAAGGATTGAGAATCCAAAGACCACGTGATGCTGCTCACAGGTACTGCTTTTTCAGCTTATTCATAACAAAGTGGCTTTCACATTTGAGGGTGTTTTCTTTTTTTTCCCTGCCGCACTTTGAAATGCATTATTTTCAATATAATGCAGGCATGTGGCGTAAGTGCATTTTATTTGCAATTTAACCGAGAAACTGGAAAGCATAAACACTTCTGAGCTGATAAACATTGCAAAACACCTTCACTATTGCAAAGCACTTACAACTGAGTCTCCTTCTGTAAGTATTAAATATGTTAACAACACATTTTTAAACACAGTTTATTATGTGGAGCGTTCACCATACAAGTTCCTGTATATGAACTGTTGCTATAGAAACAATAGTTATAGTGTGTGTGTACGTATATATGTGTGTATAATAATAGTTAACAAAATCAAAATATTAGAATATATTACAATTGGAACGAATGCGTTACAGTATATTAACTGCTTATGTTATATCTGGAACTGTTTTCTGAACCGTGCTGTTATATGAAAAAAATGCACCCCTAAGAAAATTAATAAACACCTTTGTGACCAATCAGATTCGTGAATTCAAGAGCATTGTGGTATAAAATTGGTTAAAGTTACACTCGCTAAAGGGTAGCGTCTATTTTTCTTGACCAGGTATAGTGGGCTCAATATAATATAAGTTGACATAAGGTACCTGTATAGAGAGTCTGTGAGGTAACAGGGACTGTGATGATTTCAGTGCTAAAGGTATGAGTGGAAACCATGTGATTTGGGAAAGAGGAAGAGAAGAGTTGAAAAAGCACAGAGAGAGCAGTGAGAAGAGGGGAGAGGAAAGGGTAAAAAAAAAAAAAACTAGAAGCGAGAGGATGATAAAGACAGAAAAGAAGAGTGAGTGTGCAGTGTGAGTGAGTGAAATGAAGAAATGATGGAGCAACATTATGACTTGTTGCAGCCAGTTATCTGACACCAAGGTGATAAGATGCTTAAATAACTGTGTACTCGGGCAATATTTTACCCGATTTGTAACCCCATGCCTTTTAGTGATATTACATGTAGATGCAATGTCACCATTAACATTAATGAAGTGGTTGAACTTTAAAGTGTAAGAGCAAGAAAATTTCTCATTTGTTGCTTCTTTACATCGGGAAGACCTCCCAGTAGGTCACTTATGTTTTGTGTGAGTCTCTTAGAAAGAGACTTTACTAGATACTGACCTTAATACTGTGTAAAATAAATAAATAACATTTTATGGGAAAAGGGATTACATGGCACATTTTCCCTTCAGTTTATGCATTTGCATAATATTAGTATGAATATTTTTGGTTATAACTACCAAGTGTATTTTGTGTAAACACGGTGTGTTCAAACATTAAGTATTTACTGAACAAGAGGCATGTGCTGCAATTGACTCCTTGCCTATCCCACCAGATAACAGAAGGGGCAGGGCCTGTTGCAGACAAACAGAACAGAAATGGTTACCATTTATGGCAGTGAAGAGTTTGTTGTTAGTGGTGTTTTTGTATCCACCTAAAAACTGCAACTGGTGAAAACTGCAAATTCTATATTACAAAGAAAATACCTAGTATAGTTCATTAGTTAAATCAGCAAGCTAACATTAGATACCATTGCCCCCCCCTCTTTTTAAAAAAGTGGTCATATGATTATTTTCAAAGTACATTATTTTTCTTATTGGGTGTAATAGAATAGGATAACGTTTAAATGATTAAAAAAAAAAAAAAACTTTATTTTTCATATATTGTACATTATTACATACTTTAGCGTTGTTGTGTATATATTGTTGTTGGGCTGCATCATACCACCCCGTCAGTGATTATTTTCCTTTACCAGCACTTCCTGTCATGTTTTATTCCTTACTTGGTACATGTCAATACTTTCCAGTATTATGCCACAGTACTTAGGATGCATTTAAGACACAGTTGGGAAGATGAGAATATGCCATTTTTTTCCATTTCACTTCAATACCCAGTATCAAATTTGTTCATCCATGAAAATCCATGTAGTTTGATAACTACAGTTTGGTGTTCCTAATCTTTGTCTTTTTTATTTGATTCTCTGTCCTCATGTTCCTCACTCTTGCTTCCTCCTGTACTCTCTGGTGGTGCAGTGCTTCTTCGATGACAAAGCTGTTTTGTGGTTATAATTACTTGGCTCTGTATCGTACCGGAAAATAGGCCTGTTGTGGGAGAATGTCATGTTCTTTTCAGTCATCCATGCATAAACTACGAGCTGATTGGGTGGTAAGCTCCGTCTGTGAACACACGAGGTTAATGCTGACTCACGGGAAACCTTCCACTGGGGCTCTGGTTTTAGATTTGTTCCTGGGGTAAAAATCGTAACATGATGATGCATATTTATGACTATTAAACACTGCAGCAGAATTCTTTCTTTGAACTATAATTGCTTGTGGTACTGAGGGATGTTTTCTAAATAACGGATGTTGAATTGCCATTTTAGCATTGATTTAAGTTTCTTCAAAACGAGAGCAAATATACACGTTTCTTAAGTGAACTTAACACCGTTATATGTAACCGTGGTTGTTACATGGCTGGGGGAACCTACAGTATAACTATCATACGATTTCATTTGTTCTGAATTCTTTCCTTTGCCTACTCTGCTTCTCATAGGTGGTGACCGCCATCTTGGAGTCAGGGAAGAACCTGTCCAGAGAAGAGAAGAAGACCGAACGATGCCCGCTGCTCTATGAGTGGCATAAGAAGCAGTATGTTGGAGCAGCACATGGACTGTCAGGCATCTACTACATGCTGATGCAGGTGAGAGGAGGCCTGAGACACTCATAAAACAGCATCTGATCTTTTATTCAGCTCTTAATTAGTAGCTTATTACGAATGAGAAATGCCTGGACTCAATCATGCACGTAAAGACCCCTGAAGGTAGCAGTGCCCTTTTATAATCAAGAACGTGTGTTTGTGTGGCCGTGTGCTAATCCAGTAATTGATTGGAAAATTGCAGGAATGTAGGATAATGAACTGAAGAGGAAAGATACTAATACACACTGTAGTGCAACAGAAAGTGTAGAGCAGTGTAGAGCACTGTAGTGCGGAAATATTGACATAAGCTTAGTTTAGTCTTAAGCTTCCCACATAAAAAGTTGCAACAGCTTATTGTACAGTGGGCCTCTTTAATCTTTCAATAAAGTCCTGTGTAAATGGGTTCATAGGCCAAACCAACCCAAAAAAATCCTGTGAGATTTATGTTTGGGTAATGCTGACTTTCTTTGTACTCACATGCGTATGACGATAGATGCCAATTGACTGTAAATTATTAAGTGTGATTTCAAAGCACGGCTGATTTTCATTGTGATTAAGTTAAGACGACAAAATGACAATTAAATGATTTCCTAAGCGTGTGTGCGCTAAAGCTTCCTGTTATGCAGCTCATCCATTGCAGTGCATCAGCTACCACAGACGTGTACTAACTTCCTCCTTTTATACTCAACATCACTTTTGTGAGGTTGAATATAAAATTAATTGTATAGAATTTAATTAATCAATATAGAATTAATTAAATGGCTAGTCTTATTTGTCTTAATTTATGGCTTTATTTTAGATTGCTTTCGGGAAGAGTGACTTGGTGACTTAGTAGCTTGCACGTTTGCTTCTTCATGGGTTGGGGGTTCAATTCCACCTCTGCCCTGTGTTTGCGGAGTTTGCTTGTTCTCCTTTTCCTCTGGGTACTCCGGTCATGTGGGGGGGAGCTTTTGCAAAACTGCAGTTTCCAAATATGTAAAAAAAAAAAACCCCAACAATTTCCATGGGGTGTATTTGTTTTTTCACATGACTGTATATTCTTTGTATTCAGTTTTCAACAGGATGCACATCTGGATAAATGGAACTTACCATTAACCATATTAGACTTTTGAACTTTGTCCATAGAAAACACAACACTGACACATTCACCGATTGTCAGTTTGATGGAATTATTTTACAACAACAAAATCGGCATTCACAGACTAGCTGAATCCCATCTGGCCAGTGGAAGAATATAGAATATTGGAAGAAACTATTTTAAGACATTGGTGGCATCCTTACTTGACAGGATTAGGTCTGTTAGTAAGTTAAGGTGAAGCATAACCAAATACTATGGAAATAATGACTTTTTTCTGGGTAGCTTATTGTCACTGCAGTTTATGTGGTGAGTTCCAGTTAATTCATTTATTCATCTTCAGCAAGTGCTTTATCCTGGTCAGGGTCATGGTGAATCTGGAGACTATGCCGGGTACACTAATGCATCGCAAGACACTATGCGTACACACATTGACACACTCATTCACACCTAGGGACACTTTAGAGTCACCAATCCACCTAATAGCATGTTTTTGGGAGCTTGGAGGAAACATGGACAAGGGGCGAACATGCAGAACTCCAGACAAACAGTAACCTGAGCCCAGGATGGGACCCTGGAGCTATGAGGCAGTAACACTACCCTCTGTGCCACTAGTCCCAATTAAATTTTACTTTATTTTGAGAATAGCTTGCAGGAGATCATTATGACTGTGACATCAAAATGTGAGATTATGATTGCTGTGACCTAAGGGAATTTGGCCTATGTGTTACCTCGTATTTATACCTGTGTGAAACAGGAAGTCATTGAAACAAGTTACTGTTCCTAGTCACTCAGGTGTACCAAAAAAAAAAAAGAGTAAAATATGAATGGGAATATTCTTCAAAAATTTACTCATATGAATTCACAGGGGTGCCAATAATTGCTGTGCACCTATATTTAACAATATATATATATATTTTTTGGATAAACCCATGTTGTGTTTGCAATTGTTTGACATCCATGAGAGCAGAGTATTTTTTTTTTGTGATTTCTTTTAACAAATGGTCAAAAAGGTAAACAGTAAAGACAATTTTCCCCAGCCTTCTTTGCTCATTTTTACCAAGCGTGCCAATATGTATTTATGATAATGTAAGCCAGTGTGATTTAATTGATTTATTTATAGCCCCGGAGTCTTTCCTGAAGGTCACAGAAATGAAATGGCAGTATATGAGCACATAAGAAGCTTTTATTAACTGTCTCTTTACATATGCACGTAGTCCTCATTTTTAAAGTTATTGGACCGTTCAGTGTAACTTGGGTCATAAATCATGACTGATGTTCCAGCAGTCATCCAGGTGGTGAAGTGCGGCTTTTTAAATGTGGAATTTACTGATTTTTCTATTTCTTTTTATTGCTCTCTCTCTCTCTCTCTCTCTCTGCTTTGAAAACAATGCACACAGCAGGGCCCAGAACACATGCATTACTGTTCTCAGGAGAATTCTGCAGCTCTCTAATGCTAATGCTTTATTGTGCTGTGTAATGCAGAATATCTGATGAAGGCATTTGTTGTGTCTCGGATTCTGTTCTTTGTCGAGCATCATGACCCAGGCTGGCTTCTGGAATATCCCTAAAGATTATCATCCCAGGTTACACTGCATGATTCAATACTATGTGCATATGTAAAGAGACAGCTAATAAAAGCTCCTCATGCACTCAAACACTGCCATTTCATTTCTGTGCCCTTCAGAAAAGACTCCGGTGCTATAAATAAACAATCACTCTGGCATAAAATAATCATAAATACATATTTGCCTGGGCAGAAGTTGTTTAAATGATGCAGCCAGCACAGTCTTGCCTGCATGATGTTCAGACTTTATTCAAGTCGGTGATAAACATGTAGATTTAATCAAGAATACTATGCATAATTCAATATTCTGGGCAGACCCCCCACATTCCTATTATTATTATTATTATTATTATTATTATTATTATTATTATTATTATTTTTTTTTTTCCCCTTTAATTTTAAACCACTACTTTATAAATAATACGATCTCAACTTAGTTCACCTGTTCAGTTATTTGGAAAACCCTGGTGAATAATTTATGTACGTACTTTTTAAGACATCACTCGCGTTCATGGAACACGGGGCGTAAAATGGAAAAACGCAATGGAGTAGACTCCAGTCCATCTCAGGACATTTTTAAGATATCTATTCACATTTACCCGAGTATTAATGTTTACTATATATATAATATATTCTACAAGTTTTAATCCTGCAGTTTTGTTGCTTTATTAGCACATACACTATATGGCCAGAAGTACAGTATGTGGGCACTTGACCATCACACCCATACGTGGTTCTTAATGGTAAGGATAATCAGTCTTTATTTAGTACGTATTTACGTTACAGCACAGTGAAATTCTTTTCTTTGCAAAACCCAAGCATGTTAGGAAGTTGGGGTCAGAGTGCAGGGTCAGCCATGATACAGTGCCCCTTGAGCAGAGAGTGCCCAACAGTGGCAGCTTGGCAGTGCTGGGGCTTGAACCCCCGACCTTCTGATCAGTAACACTGAGCCTTAACCTCCCAAACCACCACTGCCTCCGTTCTTCCACAAACTGTTGCCACAAAGTTGGAAGCCCACACTTGTACAGAATTACTTTGTATGCTGATGTATTGCAATTTCCCTTTAATGGAATTAAGAGGTCCAAACCCGTTCTAGCATGATGGTGCCACAGTGCACAAAGCGAGCTCCATGAAGACATGGTTTGTGAAGTTTGGTGTGGAAGAACTCGAGTGTCCTGCACAGAGCCCTGACCTCAACCCCACTGAACATCTTTGCAATAAACTGGAACACCGACTGCACCCCAGACCTGCTCAACCAATATCAGTGTCTGACCTCCCTAATGCTCTTGTGACTGAATGATCACAAATCCCCACAGCCACACTCCAAAATCTAGTGGAAATCCTTCCTAGAAGAGTGGAGGTCATTATCAAAGCAAAGAGGGAGTAAATCTTTAATGGGATGTTCAAGAAGCACATGTGTGTGATGGTCAGGTGTCCAAAACTTTTGGCCTGTGTATGTATTGTCTTGAATGGTTCCTCTGGTCGTTCCTATTGAGCATGTGGTCCAATTTTAGTTTCCCCTCTCACAACTTTAGTTCCAACCTGCAATTAGTTCAGGTTTACTGTTTGATACTCGAAAATAGAAGAAAAACATATCGATGTGGTTTCATCTTTTCCAGTCCTATATGACTGCTCATTAAGTCTGTGTATAGAGACATTAGGAATAAAACGAAATGAACTGGAAAATGAACTCCTCTTTTTTTTTTTTAATGTGCAGCTGAAAAAGCTGTCTTTGCTTATGTGGCCTGATTACTGACATGCATGCATAAGTGTAGCTCTCTAACCTCCAGTGTGTGACTGGTCATTTGAACTCTGATTTAAACCCTGGAGCTCTCTAGTTTCTTTTAATGGCACTTTCAGAGCTGCTACTGCAAAACCAAACAACGGCTATAATGAAAATCTATGAGGGAGGGAGGGAGAGAGAATGTGTGTTCATGTTCGTTCTTGCATGGGAAGGTGAAAACGTAATGAGGTGATTAAATGATGTGTGCACTGCTGTGTTCAGTCAAGAGAGGAGAAGTCTGCATGCATGTGTTTTTTATTGTGCCGTTTTTTGCCTCCTATAGCGAACCACATTGACAAGGTGCAATCGCCAGCTTTCCTGATGGCAGAATTTCAGGAAGATAACGCACATACATTTTATTTCTTTTCTTTTCCTCCACTTCCTCTCTTATTCTCCATCCACCCCCACCCTTTATAACTTCCTTCCAAATTATCGATCTGCTCACATAATGGGACAGTTCCAGCTTCTTCAACGTCCGCGAATGCGGATGAATTGTCGGCTGCTATCAATAAAGTCAGCCTACTTGTAGCGTTCAGAAGCAAAGCATGGTATTCACAAATAACACCTCGGAAACACCCAGTGGATCGTCTTAGGATCGTGTCGAAGGCAAGAAATGAATTATTAATAAGAGTCATAAATTGTTATGCTTGAACGTCATCCCATAAATGTAAGTTAAGGTAGATGAAGTGGTACACACACACACACACACACACACACACACACACACATGCGGACCTCACACAGAGCCTGTGAGCTGATTGGGTGGAGCTCATGCATGGTTGCTAAGGCGATAGGACCGTGCGTAATGGTGACGCAGATGGACATGCGCCACTGCTCATAATAATGCATTGTTTTGTCTTTGTAATGGTTCAGGGTATGTGTGTTGTATGAGATTTGCTTGAATTCAGCCTCTTTGTTTGTATAGCTCAATTGTATGACAATTGACAGAACACAATATAGTGTCAGGGTGGA
The DNA here is from genome assembly GCF_001660625.3 of Ictalurus punctatus. Taxonomy (NCBI): domain Eukaryota; kingdom Metazoa; phylum Chordata; class Actinopteri; order Siluriformes; family Ictaluridae; genus Ictalurus; species Ictalurus punctatus. Next base: position 28,855,039 of record NC_030416.2, read on the forward strand.
AAGGTCAGCCTTTAGAGCACCGTATGAATTTGTGTATGCTACTGCAGCGGTAGCTTATGTGTTCTAAACAGACGTAGCATCACTGATGTTTTTGAGAGGAGGTTTACTGTAATTCCCTGTGAACGGTGCTCAATTGTTCCTGATTAGTGTCAACAATATTGAAATTGGTGTGCGTCGTAACCAGCAGTGCTGTCAGCAGTGGTACCTGCAGCAGCTGTGCCAACATTGGTAGCCCGTTTTCAATGCCGTCTGCGTAGAGAGTGTTCTGGCAATGCAGTGAGATGGCACACAGCTGCTCTGTGCAAGCAAGACTGAGCGCTCATCTCACACCTTCGACTGCTCGCACAGCAGTATGCCATTATTCTTCGAGGAAGCCTTCGGCAGTGCCTCACACCCAAGCCTGGTCCTTTATTTATTTTTTTTTTACATCCTTCCAACCCTGAAGAACAAAACCAGTAAAAGCTCTGCAAAAGCAGCAGTAGTGGAGAGTGAGGGCAAAAGCTGGGGTTTTGGTTCCAACTGAGCTGCTTTTCTGTCAGCAAATGCCTCTGTGTACATGTACTAGACTGCACAATAAATAACATTTTGGGTATGGAAATGGTTTCTCAGTGGTTAAGGCTTTGGACTGCTGATCGAGAGATTGAGTTCAAATCCCAGAATTTTCCTTGAGCAAAACCCATAACTTTGAACTGCTCAGTTGTGTACTGTCTCAGTTATAAGTCGCTTTGGATCAAAGTCACTTTGTTTCCTATCAACTCATTTCCTATGACTCATTTCCTTTCAAATCCTATTGATTCATTTGAGATGAGTTGTTGTTTCCAACAGGAACATGCTGGAAATGGTTAAGGAATTAGTTCTGGTTTTCTTCTGTTGATCTGATCTCCTTCATGACCTTATTGTATGACTTTTTCTTATCACAGCTAATGTTGCACATTTTTCTCTTCCACTGAAAAGCTCCCTGCTTTTATCGCTCCAAACCATTTCTCATTGGAAGTTGAATCATTGGTCACCCCCCCCCCCCCCCCCCCCCCCTCTCTCTCTGTGTGTCTCTCTAGCCCACGGCTAAGGTTAATTCTGAAATTCTGACTGAGTTGGTCCGGCCAAGTATAGATTATGTACGGCACAAAAAGTTCCGCTCGGGCAACTACCCATCATCCCTCAGCAATGAGACCGACAGACTGGTGCACTGGTGCCACGGAGCGCCTGGCGTGGTTCACATGCTCATCATGGCACGTAAGGTGAGTGACAAACAGATTCCCAATCCTTACACATACAAAGCACAGTGTGTTTATTCTTTAACATACACACAATGGAGAGAGATATTCATGCAAGAGGAAGCTTCTTGAAATGTTTTGAAATTCAAATGGACTTGCTTAATGAAATTTTTAAGCAAATTTGTTACAATTGAATGATGAACTGTGTAAATAATAATTTTCACATGGCCTTCCTGGAGTTACAGGTCCCTATATCTGTCTTTTTGTTTCACTCAGGGGTTGTTTAAAAGATAAGCGGCAATGTTTTTGGCCGTAATGATGAATATCAGCTATAGGCACAGGGAGATAATCAGAATGATTGATGAATGCAAAAAAAGATGATTCTGAAGATGGATGACCAGCAGTGAACAGGATTCAGACTCAATAATGTAATAACTCATTCAGTTCCCACATCCTAGGTTTTAAACCTGTAGATTTATTAACGAGGTCAGGACGTCCCAATACCGCTCACTGAATTTCAATGCCTCCTGTTTTTCTCTAAGAATACCACAGTGCCATCTAGTGGTTGAGTTACACATGAACACACTATATGGTTTAACATAAACATAGCACTACGTTCTAGATCTACCAACAAACCAGTGGCTAGATTTTAAGGCAAGGTGTTTCTATGCTGAAAATGAAAATGATGATAAGAGATGGCTTGTTATGGGCTAACGTGAGCAGCATACAGGATTATGCATCAGTGCCTCTGTGATCTCATACATGTCCTTTTACTAACATTCGTCACAGTCATAGTGAGCTTAACGTTGTTTGAGTAAAACAATTTCTCTTATCTGGCATCCAGAGGAATTTGAACTGAAATGGACTTTTTATCGCAGCTAATATGCACCTGCTCCAGTAAAAATTAAATAATTAAATGAATAAATCAATCTTGCCTGCCTTTGCTTCTCATGAACAGATGGGCCATTTGCTTGCATGTTCATTTTCTCCTTCTCTCTTTCTCTCTACTGTCTCTGACAAAATTGATAACGCCTAAGAGCAGTTAGGGGAAATCAAGCATGTGCTATATTTGGAAACTGCATTTCCTCAGTAGCATGTTTAACTCTGCAGTTCTGATAAATTACGCTGTGCTATTCAGCTGTCACTTGAAAGCCAGAGTCAGATGTCTAAGGAGGCATTTTGAGACTAGGTTTACACCCACCACAGTCACAAGCTTCTTAAAATGTAGGCACATTCTTGCGTTACGTTTTCATGTTATGGTAACATTATTTTATTTATTTTTGTTTTTTAAATTTTATTATAATTATTGGTTTCTCAATATACAGTGTATTTAAAATTTTATTAACCTACCTGGTGGCGTATGCTCTATATGGCCAAAAGTTTGTGAACTCCTGGCAGTCACTCCAATATGAGGTTCTTCCCCAAACTGTTACCAGAACGTTGGTAGCACACAGTTGTCTTGGAAGTCTTTTGTATGCTGTAGCCTTACAATTATTATTATTATTTTTAAATAAATCTGTCTTTTGTTTGCAATTGTTTATCCATGAGAGCAGAGTATTTTTGTGAATTTTTAGAACAAAAGATCACAAAGGTTAAACAATACAGACAATTTTTCACAGCCTGCTTTGCTTGTATTTACCAAGGGTGATAATATTAGTGAATGAGGTTCTCCCCCAAACTGTTGCCACAAAGTTGGAAGGACACAGTTATCTAGGATGTCTTGGTATGCTTTAGTTTTATAATTTCCCTTCACTGGAACCAAGAGGCCCAAACATGTTCCAGGATGATGGTACCCCTGTGCACAAAGCGAGCTCCATGAAGACATGGTTTGTGAAGCTTGGTGTGGAAGAACTCGAGTGTCCTGCACAGAGCCCTGACCTCAACCCCACTGAACACCTTTGAGATGAATTCTCACCCAACGTCAGTGCCTGACCTCACTAATGCTCTTGTGGCTGAATAGGCACCCGCTCCGAAATCTAGTGGAAAGTCTTCCCAGATGAATGGAGGTTATTACATATCCAGCAAAGTGGGGACTAAATCTGGAATGAAATGTTCAACAAGCACATACTGTGTAGGTGTGATTGGTCAGATGTCCACATACTTCTGGCCATGTCATGTTTGAAATGCTGCTATAATGATAAAGAATATGCTTATTTTTTAATTTAATACACTTGGTAGTGTTTGATTGTTTGAGATCATTGTGGAAGAGTAATGATTTTATAATTGTAGAGGAGGTCTGGTTCCTGTCTCAAGGGGATTTTCATTGTCTCGGTCACGTCTGGCTTGCGTATCAAGGATCTAAAGCTGCGTCTGAATTTTTCTGCTTTGAGACAATGTTCATTTTATTTTAACTCGGATGATCAGCAGGATTCAGGGCGACCATCATACACTGTATCTCCTGCTCTGTATTCTTAGGTAGGGTACATATGAAAGATAGATCAGACTAAGGTAGTTGGATAGCTACCACATAACATATGCTGTCTCTCAGCTCGCATGGCATTGAATAACCGAGTGTGAAATGAAATTAGGGCTTAATTAAGAGTAGTTGAAAGAAATAATTGCTTGTGGCTGGTGATCAGCTGTTTGTGCATTTTTTGTGTGTGTGTGTTCTCAGGTGTTTAAGGATGAGAAGTATCTGAAGGATGCGGCAGAGTGCGGTGAGGTGATTTGGCAGAGAGGTTTACTGCGCAAAGGCTATGGCATCTGTCATGGCACCGCCGGCAACGGTTACGCTTTCCTCTCCCTGTACAAGCTCACACAGGAGCAGAAGTACCTGTACCGTGCCTGCAAGGTATACAGCAAAATACTGAGAGAAATTGTTTGTGTGGGTGTTCTGCTCAGCAGATGCTGTTCAGTTTGATTTATATTTATGTAGATAGATCAGTGTTGCAATTATTTTGTCTGGATTTTTATTTTTATTTCTGCTCCGCCCACTCCGCCAAGGGCTGAAGGCAGGCAGCACAGCTCTGAGAAAGCGATGACATTTTAGGTGATACATGATCAGTCTTTCTCTCTCCAGTTCCAAATTCAAATAACACCTTCACACTGCAGCACTACCCCCCCCCCCCCCTTCTCCCACTTTCACGTGCAGTTCATTCAGCTCCTCTGAGTGTAAACTGTGGGAAAACTGCCATTTTTGTGGAGTTATTTTCCACACATTTAAAAAGCACCTCGAGTCAGACTGAACACTGAAAATTTGTGCAATATACACTTACCGTTCACTTTATTAGGAACACACATACAACTGCACGTTCATGCAGTGATCTAATCAGCCAATCAGGTGGCAGCAGCACAATGCAAAAAACACCTTCAGATCAAAAGGTTTTTAAGATCATGAGAAACATTTCAGTCAAATGTCTCCAAACTTTTGACCGGTAGTGTACATCTTTTATTTATTTTAATATTTGTTAATAGTTAATATACATTAATATTTATATATTTATTTATTTTTTTAGAAAGTACAGTACATTTTCATGGTACCGTCAGTACTGTTTATTTTTGTAGTAAAGTTCAGTAATATATTACTTCAGTATTTTCATTCAGAACTATCAAAACTATCGGTTTCTTTCAAAACTATTTGTTGATTAATCGGTTAGTGGCAGGTACTGCCCAACTTGATTATTGGTATTGGTAAAATCTACTCAGTCGACCCCTACACACCCAACAGTCTCTAGAGTCTACACAGAAGGGTACGAAAAACAAAGAACATTGAGCGAGCGACAGTTCTGTGGGTGGAAATGACTTGTTGATTGAGAGATAAGAGGAAAATAGCCAGATTGGTTCAAGCTGCCAGGAAGGATATAGTAAATCATATAATCACTCTTTACAACCACTGTGAACAGAAAAGCTATGTGTATGTATATGTATGTATGTGTGTGTGTGTGTGTGTGTGTGTGTATGTGTGTATATATATATATTATATTATATTATATTATATTATATTATATTATATTATATAAAAAAACTGAGACATATTAAGAAGTTGCCTATGGACTGAAGAACGTTATCAGTTGTCCGGTTAATTTAGACAGGAAAGTAACAGAGGTGGTAACCACCTGATGCTAAACATTGTCCATTTTCCTTATGACTTTACAAATACATGATCTACAGAGAAATGTACTATCATGTTTGAAAATGTAGTGAGTAGAAACTAGGTTTTTATTTTTTATTTTAAATAAGTCAGCGGTGAAAAAATAACTGAAGCAGATTTTTTTAGCACTAGACTTAAGTATGGTAAAGTATTTGAAAATTCAATATTCAAATACTTACACTGTATTTTTATATTTTTTGATACTAATTTTTTATATTGTTTTTATATTGTTATTTGACCTTATATTGTTATATTGAACTTATAATTTTCTTTCTTTTCAGTTATTTAAAAAAAAGTGTGTGTGTGTGTGTGTGTGTGTGTGTGTGTGTATATATGTATATAATATATTATATATAATTATATATAATATATATAATTTTGGAGCACATTATGTGATCAGTGTGTGGGTATATATATTTTTTATAAAGTAATTTTTTGATGGTTTCGCCCAACACTGTGGCAACATTGTGTACAACAACCTCCTGGATCAGATGGTTTCCTAAAACATTATGCATGCTGAAGCTCACAGCAGAACTGCTCTCCACACTGACTCTCTATCCCTCTCACTACTGAGGGACAGAGGAGGAGCTGAGAGGGGAATACAGAGTGTCCTCTTCTAGTGCAAAGCCACATTCCTGCTAGAACACTGATAATTACTGCAGTCTACCCAAAGTGCCATGTAATGAAAGCATAATGGACTCTGCTGTTCCCACATCATCACAGCAGCCTTTTATAGCTGGAGTCATTTTCTAGCACAAATGAATCACCAGCTTTCATCTGTTCCTTGGTTTACTTACTGACTCCTGGTTGAAGCGAAGAACTCCAAATGCGAGGCACATCAGATGTTCCTGAAAAGGTGAAACAAAAATTGCCTCGCCTTATCCAAACAGTTTGATTGCACTAATTATTCGGGTGTTTATTTTTATTCAAGCAAGAATTTTATGTGAAGACACGGGTACAGGTCTTAATTTCAACTTCATACTTTTAACGCAAGCTAAAAATGACTAGGTAACAGGGGTGTACACACCATAAATGTGTAAGCTAGCCCATCGTTCAAGTAAAACCTCATGTGCTGCCCAGTCTTGTGTTTTGGTGGTTCAAAAACATGATTGTATACTTTAGCTACCACATTTTAGCTTAATGTAATAACATGTGGTGAGCTAGTTTTGTGATGTAGAACCCTCCAAAAACATTTGGCTTGGAGCTGTGGTGTTTTCTCTTAACTTCGCGTATAAAATATCAGTCCCTCCAGGATTCTGCAGATTTGCGGTCGCACAAATTAACGCGAAATCAAGCAAGCTTTGTTTTGTCTGCAATTGTTTGATATACATGAGAGCAGAGAATTTTTGTGACTTTTTGAACAAAAGATCAAAAGGTTAAACAATAAAGACAAATTTTCACAGCCTTCTTTGCTCCTATATTTAAATTAAAATGAAAAAAGGAGTAGGTTTTGTTTTTATTTGTATGGTTTCTTACTTGTTCACAGAATCATACACTAATAGCTCGTACACAAGATCTGCTCATCCCAGGCACATGGGAGGATAACAATAGGAGGATTTCAATGTAAATATTTAATCTAGAAATACACCTCTATGGATTTTCCATTGATCTCTGTTGGACCCTATTAGTAACAGAGCAGGTACTGTTTCCTAATGCATATCATATTTACATTTTTTTTTTTTTAAACAATTAAAAAAAAGAAACTGACTTCTTACCAGTTAAATCTCTCATTGCCTATGAACAGCACACAAACAATCCTATGCAACAGTTATGATATAGTGTATGTTTAGCGTATAGCTTTTTAGTGTAAAGAATTTTGTTCTCATGGTAAATTTAGCATTTTCCCATGCAGTTGGCTTTCTTGGATCATTGATTCATAGTTGATCAATACTTTTTCACAATATTTTCGTATACAATATAGGTTTTTTTTTGTTTGTTTGTTTTGTTGTTGCTTGAGTTGTTACTGACTTTTACTGGCTGATTTTTGATTTGCTTCTAGGGGCTTAGTGGTAGTAGAAAGCTTGTGTATGCAGGTTTATGCACTCGCATACAAACCACTGTGATGTTATTTATCCCTTCTTGTTGTGTATGTGTTTTAGTTTGCAGAGTGGTGTCTAGACTACGGGACGCATGGCTGCCGTATTCCAGACCGACCGTATTCCCTCTTTGAAGGTAAAGTTTTTGTATCCGTCTCTCATACACGTCACCCGCAAATTATGTTCGAAGCACCTGACCTTAAATATCTGCTCTCTAAAAAGTGAGTCGGCGAAATGATTGCCATAATTACTGTGACTCATTCAACCCAGACAGCCTTCTGCAATTGTATTGATGTTTTTATTTATTTAACAAAAACCAGTTACGAAAACGTTATTAGGCGTTTTTTTTTTTTTTTTTTGCCTGTGTGCTTATCCATAAAGACACATGCCCTCTTGTTTAACTCATCTGTAATCAGACCTAGTCATTGTCTGGGAGAAAATGACAGACAGACAGAGGTTTCTGTAAACTCTCCTTTGTCTGGTTTATGTCTTTCTGCACGCTAAACTATCATCAGTAATGAAATCCTGGGTTTTATACTCGTGGGCTGAATGCAGTAAAAAGACAGTCTGTACACTCATTAGGCAGAATAGAGCGAGTAGAAATGGAAGAGGAGTAGACATCAGCCTTTTAAAAAGTCAATAACCGAGTGTTTGCCAATATAAAATGAAAAGAAGCTTGCTCTTTAATAACAAGACTAGGAAGACTAGAAAATGTATTATTGTTCTCAATTTCAGACTACATTACACACTCACAAATAGCCCGTCATCATGGCAGGTTCAATTTAAACACGAACCATTATTATTGTTACAGCCCTTTTTCCAAGTACCAAACTGAAGCTATTATATTTTTATTATATAATACAGCAGTGGGTAAGGTTTCTCATCAGGCACGCTGGATCTGAGAAGGCTTCTTCAAAAACTTTCCGAATGCACTTCACCCTTGTTAAGGGGATGATAAGCAGGTGCTACATGACCCTGAGTCTGTCCACATGGCACCACAGTGGCACTCTGGGCTGACTGCCAGCCTGCCATCTAACTCCACTCCAGTCTCAAAGAGTTGGCATCCAGCACCATGTATCTGCTGCCTCACCTTATTGTTGCCATAGTAACACCCTTTTCTGCTCCGGAGTCCGAGTAGTGGTGGCCTCTGATTGGTGGAGCGGTTCCTCTCGGTAGTTTCAGTGTGGCTAGCAGTAGACATGAGCCTCGGGACACATTCCCACACACACACACACACACACACACACACACACACACACACACGTGTAATGCTCCCACAGTTTTCGTTCAGTGTTACCTCAATGTGCTGGATGATCATGTACTGACTTGTTGATCATTTTTAGTGCAGGAAAAATAAATATGCTCACTGGCCACTTTAATAGGGACACCGTTCACATGCGCATTCCTGCAATTATTGAATTAGTCAATGGGCTACTTGCACTCCTATCGTATCATTGGGCACGTTAGCTCGCGGGTTGTTTTGCATCACTAGGTATTTTCTTAACTTCATAGTTGTTTATGTATGATGAAGCCTACAGTCTAATTCAGTTCACAGGTTCATATCAAACGTCAAAATGGGGATTTTTATGGGATATTCACACACATTTCTATAGAGTATACACAAATTGGTGCAGTTCTGTGGGCGAACAAGCCTTGTTGATGAGAGAAGTCCACCATCCTTCCCATAGACTGTTCACACTCGATACCAGAAGAATAATCCAGCCTCCCATGTTACAGAGCCACATTTGTGCTTTCGTTTAACAAAGATAATAGTTAATGACTCTTCACACCTACTGCAGTTCTGCAGCACTCATCTAGCCATATGTACAGCAAAAAGCTGAGTGTGTAGAATACTTATTATTATTATTATTATTATTATTATTATTATAGTAATGTGTGTTAATATAGTAATGTATATTAAGGTGTATTAAATACATGTTCTTTTTGTAGTATTGTTCAGCCATGACCAAAAAGGCGTTTGAAAATCTCTACTAGTTGTCAAATTTCCAGCTGTTTTCTTTTGTTAGACCTTCCAGCATTAAATAATGATCATGTTTTCCTTATTGCCTTAAAGCCAAATCATTATATCAGTGTAGTTTTGGTATATGGTTTAATCTGTCATTATGTGACAAAACACAGATCTGGTGTGCCTTCAAGCAGATTTTCTGAAACCAAAGGCTTTGTGTCTTCCTCTCTCTCACAGGAATGGCTGGCGCGATCCACTTCCTCTCAGACCTCGCCCAGCCAGAGGGTTCTTGCTTCCCTGCCTTTGAACTTTGACCTGGGCTTCTGGGCGCACTGACTTTTACTTTGAACAGTTCTGAGACTGTGAAAGCTCTTCTGGCTCTTCCAGCACTGAACAGCATCACTGAACTTGTGCAGACGCAAAACAAACAAACAAACAAACAAACAAAAAAAAAAAAACACCTCCTGCCTATAACTTTAAGCCACATTGAGTTCTCACTGTCGTTTCCAAGTCTTTGCTCCTTCTGTGGTATAATTTTAAATATAATTTTTACTGTAAAAATGATCTGTGTTGCCATCCACGGCACTGTTTAATGTTTTCACTTCCAAAGCTTAGCATTCAGTTGAAATGGGGTCTTTGTGCTGCATGCTTGTGTTCTGAATGTATTGCACTGCCTCAGTTGACCTTGTCTTTGTCTCGTGTATTTCAGTCCTGTCTTTGTTGTCTATGCATGGGGATGGCTGAAATGAGCTTGTGTACGCTTTAGCAAAAATTATTGACGTCTGTAATATCAGTTAAGCGTCCACAATGGCTTGGGTGTCACTCTGTCTGTATGATGAAACTGTGTTTTTGAGGTTGATAACTCGGTGAAAGATTGTGAGAAAAATGAAGCAAACCTTTCCATTAAATATCATTTCATTAGGCAATGATGTTATGAATGTTACAATAAATTGGACTCCTTTAACTGAACCACATGTGACTGCATTTAAAATCTATTATATTGAGAACAAATCACAAGGGCTTGGCATGATGCCATTACCACCCCGTTGATTATTTTCCTATAACAGGAAGTCTTGAAGTAGTTTATTCCTATTCCACAGCAGTTTGCCACCAAGTGTTATTTTTGGCTAAAAAAAAAAGTGATACTTTTTGTCTGTTTATAATTACATGTAATCTTGTGAAACATCCCCAAACAGTTATTGTTGTCATGTTACAGAGAACATGTAAAGCCCTGAACACTTAGTTACAGCTTCACCTCTAACGGTTACAAAGCCTCGACACTGGAGACTCCTTCCCAAAATCTCATGTCAACATCTCCTTCTGATCAGTTGGAATGGAGAATTCAACAGCTTTGTGAGGTAACAGGAAACAATGCCTGCAGTCTTTTTATTATTGAAAATATTGATGATAATAATAATAATAATAATAATAATAATAATAATATTGTCTATTTGAATATAACAGATGAAAACTCAATTAAACTCTGAAATTATTACACATAAGGGACAGATGGTTGATGAGATAACGGATAGAAAGAAATACTTAAGCAGTTGGAAATCCCATTAAGTACAGTGAAAAGTTTTAAAAGTCTGGCGCAGTTGAAAATTTGCCAGAAATGAGGTGCGTGAGTATACTGACCTCCTGCACAGTGAGAAGGATGGTGAGGGATGTGGGGAAAAAAGATCAAAGATTACAGTTTCAGAATTGTTTCTTGAGGAGGAGCAAGTTAGAAAACTATTAGATGCTACCTTAGTAAAAACAAGCTGTTTGGACGTGTTGCGCAGAAGAAACCCTTCCTGAGAGCAACATGCAAACTGCAGAACCTAAAACTCGCCAAGAGTGATTGGAAGTACAAATGGATCTGTGTTGTGGCCAAAATCAAACTTAAAAAAACCCCCAAACAATTACCCTCCTTCATATTTCATTGAATGTTGCGTTAAGTGTGATATTTTGTTTTTTTTATGGGTTTTTATATGTGGTGGTATTTTCCTAAAGGTTGCTCATTAATAGCGAAGTCCAAGGTCGACTAAGGAGGGCTGCTGGTAATTAACAGGCGTATTTCGACTTTTATTTAACAGTTAACAGTCCTTAGTCAGCCTTGGACTCTTGGCTTTCACTATTAATGTCCAATTTTCAATTTAGTTTTCAGTTAGATTTTCAGTTAAAACCAACTGGCCACTCAAGAGGTCTTAAAATGGAGAATAATTCTGAACAAACATTATATACTTCTTAACTCCAAGTGGTAAAGGATTTAATTACTGTGACTAATTCAAGTCTGATCTATGAGGGTGAGTCAAATGAAAACCTTTACTATTTAAATTATTATTTTTTAAATTGTTTATTTCAAATAGGTGTCTCAAAGTTGTCATGTTTAAGGTTGCAGTAGATGGGGGACATGTAGTACATATTTCCTTTTGCAACTACAAATGTACTGTTTCTCTAATTTATTACACACTTTTAAGGCAAGATCATGTGACTCAAATTCATGTATGGTGATGGTGTTGTGGCATCATAGTCACAGTAATGATCACATATATTTGAAAACATATTCTGGACTTTTACCTCTATTGAACATTGTAGAATACTTCTAAGTTTAGTTTTAAATAAGGATCCAGACCAGCATGAACATCAGGAGGCATCATCATAAACACTCAGGCAGGATTATTAGTATTCCAGTAGTTTGCGAGTCTTTAGTTCAGAAATCAGTGTTTTCAGTTGTTGTTGCAGTACAGTGGGGTTCAAAAGTCTGAGACCACATCAATTTAAAACTGGAAATAAATAGTGTGTTAGAATTTAGAAAATTCTAAAGAAAAAAATATATGAAAAAGCAAATATGCAACATCTTGAGTGTCATCAAGATGTAGTAGAATTTCTAGGTCCCTATTTAAATGTAAGCAAATTTGATATTGACCATGTTGACTCCTTTGTATGGGGGCACGGTGGCTCAGTGATTAGCATGTTTGTCTCGCACCTCCAGGGTTGGGGGTTTGAATCCCACCTCTCCCCTGTGTGCATGGAGTTTGCTTATTCTCTCCATGCTTCTGGGGTTTCCTCTGGGTACTCTGGTTTCCTCCCCCAGTCCAAAGACATGCATTGTAAAGTGATTGGTATCTCTAAATTGTCTGTAGTGTGTGTGAATGTGTGCGAATGTGTACAATTGTGCCCTGTGATGCGTTGGCACCCCGTCCAGGGTTTCCCCCGCCCTGTGCCCCGAGTCCCCTGGGATAGTCTCCAGGCTCCCCCACGACCCTGTGTCGGATAAGTGATACAGAAGATGGATGGATGGACGGACGGATGGACTCCTTCATACAAAAGGTCAGATTTTCTGTGAGTCTTATCCCATCCACTGAAGGACGTATTCAGACAACACGCTGATGGATTCGATATAACATGGATCATCGGGTTTTGCACAAACTCGTGGAGTCTGGGTCAACTCGAATGCACACCCTCAATAAAGCAAAAAGGGGACCATATCAAATACTAAGAAACTCTGAAATTCATGTAAATATTTCTAAGATTCTATTTTTCACTCAAGCTGTCGTCAATAATATAATTTGTAATGAAAATTGTTGTATTAAATTAGAAAAGAATGCAAAATACAAACATTTTCCCTAGTGCTCTCAGACTTTTGAACTCCACTGTATTCATAAAGGGGATATGCACCTAAAAGTTGAAAATGACGGATCAACTAAAATGTCTCCAATTGAGTCCTTATAAATAAACTTAAATGTCTTACTGTGTACAGTTGCATGGATACTCGCGGCATACAAATGCAGTGTGGAAACGGGGCGGGGGGGAAGCACATTTCTGATGAGAATATAAAATTTTTGTGTTGAATTCATAAATCCTCTGACATTAAGCATGACACTTGTTTGTTGGTTACTGACATGTCAATGACGGTTTATTGGATACAATATGACAGAGAACAGTATATCTTATTTAGATTAAGGACGGAAATTCTTGTGTCTTAATTTTTTACGGCTTGTCACTTGATTTCATGTAATAGCACTTATACCTTCAACTTGCATGTCTTTCAGCCAAGTCTCATACAGTGATACAACACACACCTAACAGCTACGCAAGTTGTACATATAACAGACCCGATCTTTACCTTGCATAGAACAGCCATGAAAATGTACATAATCAACACAAATATAACTAGCAAGTGTAATCCTGTCCAAAATTTTATTTCCTCATCTCTCCTACTCAGCCTACTTGAATATTTTAACTAGAACATCTAAAATCCCTTAAAACCTTGTAAGAATACCTCAAACCTTTTTTTCTTTAAAGATCAATTTAAAGTCCTGTTTCTTTTACATGATAAAAGAACGATGTTGGGCTTCAATGTATGTCATCATTAAGGTGTTGATCAAATGCTAATTACTTATTTCATCACTGTACCTTTTTGTCAAAGAAAGTTGACACAGCTGTGATAAGAATAATAATTTATTGTCATTTTTGGGCTGAGTTTCTGCCTAGGTTTTATGCACTTTTCTTTCAACCACAAAGCTATAAATTGCTAAAAAGCATAAAAGTTCATACTAGCTGTTAATTGTGCACTTTGTAGTTCTTATCTCCATCCATCAAGAGTGTGCTTTTGAGCGAACGCTTTCGGTCCTGGACACTTTTACATGTATTTATGATTGGAACAAGTTACAGAGGATCACCAGACTGCCTTCATGTTCAAGGGTAAAATGGCAAGTCCAGTAACTACATTAGGAAAACAAAGTAACTGATTTTGATCACTTACATTTGGGCAAGGTGGCTTGACCTCAGCTTGGCTGTATGTATGGCAGTGAAATGGCTGCATGCTGGGTATCAGGGATGGACTAACCTTGGCCTTGTCCTCATCAGTTATAACACCGTCAAGCTATTTGAAGATGAAGCTGATTCAGGATCTGACCTTCACTTACAATAACCAATGGCCTTTGGTGTATAATGGATTACGAGGATGAATGAATGACCTGTATTGACCTGCTTGAGTATTGGATTGAAAGGTGTGCTGTCCTGCCGGCTTAGTTATCACCACACTCTGCTCAGTTGCCTTAGGATGTGTCTTCACACTCTGCTTCAGCACAGAAATTGTCGGTGCCTGCAAAGTTCCTCTTCTTCAAACACAACAAAGTCCTTGCTACAGTCCCTAGTAAAGATGGTCTGATTTTCTCTGTTCCAAGCCTCCAGGCTTCCAAACTGCCCAACCAGCACAGTGGACTTGGTAAGGGAAGATGTCCTTCAAAGATAAGTCATTTTTGTCTGTACAGTTACTGAACAACAGTAAAATCACGACACAGTTGGATTTACTGCAATCCTCTTTCCAGTGTACCATTATCCATCTTTTGCCTCCACCCAGTTCCTTTACCCTGAACTCTGAAACTCTGAATATTTGAGCTGAGATGCAGTTCATGTTCTGCATGTCCTTCCATCCAGAAAATCTTCATGTTCTTTTTTTAAATTGTTTTATTTAAATACACAGTCCAATAAAAGCAGCTCTGTCCACCTCTAAAATGTTGAACAATGAACATAAAAAATGCTGTATCCTAAAACAAGCACACAAAATTAAAACAAGCCACTTGAAGCTACTCGAGACTGAGTTGTAGGCTGCCAGAGGTTCAGGGCAGCATCATGTCGAGTTGTCCTGACTCAGATCGCTGATCTGCTGGAGTGTGTTGTGCCATGGTGACCATCTGGACCTACTTCTTTTCTGTGGAATTGAAGACCTGGTCATAAGATGGTGGAGGATGGTTGCAGTAGGACGGCGGCGGTGGGTATGAACTCATCATGTGGGCTGTGCTTGGTTGGCCCGGGTAGGCCGGAGCCAGAGGCATTGTCATGGCAACGCTGGGGTCACCATAGCCCTGAATACCAGGCTGCTGAGAAACTGTAGAAAGAAATATAAGAGATTGAGCTTCTTGTAAAAACGAACAAAAATACACAAAGTATAATGATGTGAAATAAGTTAAATCAACATCAGTTTTGCCTAAAGACCAATTCTGAAAATTACAGATCATTTACATTTACTGTCACCACAGAGGTACAATGAAATGATCAACAAAAGATGCACATTTGCTTCTGGTATTGTTTACTTTCCCTTCCTTTGACCTGTGAATTCACGAGTCTTGGTCTTGTGAGCCAACAGAAAACTAAGTGGGTGGGACTATGGTCTCTTATTCAGTTAAAAAAAAAATCAAATGTGTTGCTGCTAATTATTAAGTAGGGGTTATACCAGACTTTTGTCTTGCTGTTTTCTTACTGTTGCTTGGGACAAAATGACAGAAAAAAGAGCTGATTTGTGTAAAAATACTGTTTTTTCCTCTCTCCCTGCCTCCTAGCATTTTATTGCAATGTTGCTGCCACTATACTTGTATTCTTGATGATTTTGTGTCTATATGTGTAGCCACAGATTTGATTTTGGGCATGCTGTTGGCTCTTTAAATACCACTATTGAAAGGTCAGACATTTCAAAGGGCAGACAGACAACATCAGAAGAAATACAGCATTTCCTCTTATCTATGTTATGATGTTAACAAGTAATAGGGATTGGTGCTCTGCAGGGAGACAGATGTCCTTTAGAAACATACAACTTGGTCAATTTTGAAGGTTGACAAGACATGTGGAGGACATGACCTTGTTTGTTTTTACTGAAGGGAAATGCAGAGCTCTCAGACCAAAGGAAGGACCAGTAATAAATCCTCTCTCATACTATTGTTATAGTTTTTGCCATTTTACTTTCCTTATATCTAATATTATTTCTGCAGTGCACTATTATTGCTGAGAGCATCATAAACATGTTTTATTTTTTACTTTGGCAAATGCTCCAAATATGTCTTCCAAAGGGATTTTGGCATTTTTGGACTTTCAGACTTTTATTTAATAATTCTTAGAAGGTGCAGGTGTCCATGGAGACATGGCTAAATAAGCTAATTCCAGTGACAACAGAGACCATTATGAATGGAGCAATGAGGGAAATCATTAAAAGGTGCTATTTGGTTTTATATTAGGAAGATAAACCCATATATTTCCCCTGAGAGTATTTTGTATTCTAACTGCCATTTCTGTTCTTCTGTTCATATGATCTACAGAAGAATAGATAATTAATATAACGTATGCCACTAGGAAAGAGAAAATACTTGATCATTGCTGCACTAAAATCAAAAACAAATACTGTGCTGTCCTTTGAAAGGCCCTTATGCATTCCAGTTATGCAGAGGACCACTTTATTCTTTTATCCAGGCAAAGACTGCATTGTAATAAGTCTGTGGTTAAAAGAACAACATAATGGACATGTGGAGCTGTCTTAAAAGCTCTTTTGATTCCTCAGACTGGAACGTTTCTAGGAACATATGAAGGACTGTTATATTATCAAGTATGACTGTGATACAATCAGATACAGTTGCAATCAAAATGATCCAACCTCCATTGCAAATCAGCAATGAACAAGCAATGAACAAATCAAACAAAAGCAATTGAAATAGTTCAACACAACGAATGCTTCAAGTAGTTTCCCCAAATTCAACTGAAAATGCAACTTCTTCATGGCAAGCATCTTCAGTACTGAGTAGAGCACCCTTTTGCTGTTATGACCTGCTGCAAATGAGATGCATAGCCAGACGCCAGCTTCCTGAGGAATCTCAGCCCATTTCTCATGAGCAATGGCCTCCAGTTCAGTAATATTCTTGGGTTTGCGTGCTGCAACCGCCTTCTTCAAATCCCACCAGAGATTTTCTATGGGATTCAAGTCAGGTGACTATGATGGCTCTGTAGAATCTTCCAGGACTTCTGCAACCAAGCCTTGGTGGAATTTAAGGTATGCTTTGAATCATTGTCCTGTTGGAAGGTCCAATGATGCCCAAGCTTCAGCTTCCTCATAGATGCCATGACATTTTAGGATTTAGGATTTCCTGATACTTCACTGAATCCATCTTACCTTCCACACGCTGCAGATATCCAGTGCCAGAGGATGCAAAGCAGCCCCAGAGCAACACCGAGCCACCACCATGCTTGACTGTGGACAGAGTGTTCTTTCTTCATTCTTCTTCCTCCAGACATACCGCTGATCCGTCGTACCAAAAAGTTCCAGTTTTGTTTCATCACTCCAAAAACATCTGTGGCTTATTGATATGATTTTGAGCAAATTTTCTTGTGCTTTTGGGTCCGTAGTGGTGTACGTTTTGGAGTTCTGGCAAGGAAACCTTCTGTATTTAGCACATGCCTTACTGTGCTCACTGAAACCTCAGTGCCTGTTGCCACCAAGTCCTCATCTTTTGCAGTCACTCCAGGGTTTTTCACAACCTGCCTGCTCAGAAACCTGGTTGCAGCTGTTCATCGCGTCCTTTTTCTGCCCCGTCCAGGTATTTCATACATTTTCTGCCCCTAGCCAGTTCAGGTGTTTCATGTGTTCCAGCTCGACACACCTGGTGCAACTAATGAAGCTCTTGATTAGTTGCGTCAGGTGTGTTTGAGACAACATCTGTTTTGCATATTTGTGCTATTGTGAGGGATTATGTTCAGGGAGTTGAATAATTTTGAAACTGGAGAGATCATTATAAGTTGCATTTCCAGTTGAATTTGGGGAAACCACTTGAAGCATTCTTTGTGTTGAACTATTTCAATTGCTTTTGTTTGATTTGTTCATTGCAAACAGCTGAAAGTTGAATACAAGACATTTATTAACTTATGCATGTTCTTTAAGTTTTCCACTGGAGCTGGTGGTATACTTTAAATAGCAAAAGATCTAATTAAAATCTGCACAACCAAACATGCAATTAACATAGATCTTTTTGGAAAACTCTGCACTTGGATGCAGAATAGCTTTAAGAAGATGTTGAGCTGAGCAGACTTAATATCATTACAGCAGTACCAGGCTGTAATGCCACTGCAATACCATCTCGCTCATATCTACAGCTACCCATAACCAATGATAATCAATGAGAGGCTCTTTGAAAGAGAAAACTAGCGACCTTATGATCCACACTCACTCTCCCCAGCCATACTGACCAGCATTCTTCACTTACCACGTATCTTTGACCTGCCATTGAACCGTTGCATTATTGCACATTGCTTAAAAACCTCTGCGACAATAATACCCAAGGCCCAAATAATGCTGACATCTGTAGAAAGGCATCACAGATCCCATCTCAGACACCATGCAGTTAGCCTGCAAGACCAACATATTTATGGATGCTACAATCAGTCTGCACCTTTTGCAGATACTATTACATCTGCCTGGAAGCACATGCAAAGATTCTGTTTCAGGATATTACCAGTGCATTTAACACCATCATCTCAAAGCACCTACAGATCACATTTTCTGAGCTGTCAGTGCTGTAAGTTGTCAGTAGGTGGACCAACAACTTTATTTTTTCACAAACAGGAAACATAATGTGAGGCTTAGCAAATTTACTGTACATGTACTGTAGATCTACTGACCCTTAGCACTGGCCTACCACAGACTCTGTACTGTCACCTCTTCCGTTTTCTATTTACACCAATGATTGCATCTTAAAATAGCTCTCTGTAAAACTCCTACAGTTTGCAGATGACACCACACTGTTTGGACTGATACTCAGTGGGGATGAGTCTGCTGTTAAATGTATGATCGATTGTAGACTTTAAGAGATCAATCCACTTGTACCTCATTCTGGCGACCATAACTGTTACATGGTTATAGGTAAGTAAAATATGAGAAGTAAACATACTGCCCCATAAAACAAAAATCTTTTTGCAATGTGTTATTGTATCATGTTGTGGAAAAGGACTATTATAGTCTAGAAGGTTGAGATGCTGGAGGTTCAAATAGGTTTCAGAATGTGGTGTTAGTCCAAAGTAATCAAAGTCCAGAAAGTGTCAGGGATGAGTCATCAGGGGCAGTAGTTAGGGGTATAAGCTGGTTTTAAACTGGTAATTACAGATGTCTTTTAAGAGTATTACTAGTCACACTGTAGGAGATGAGCTGAATTATATAAGGGGCTGTGTGAGAACCTGTGTTCTCCATGTCCAATTATACGATGAAAAACTAATGAGTGACAGACCTGAAATTAAAGACAATTAGTATGTTATGCTTACAGAAGAAGAAGCCTGTATTTGTCACATATACACAGCACAGTGGAATTATTTTCTTTGCATATTCCAGATTGTTAGGAAGCTATGGTCTGAGCAAAGGATCAGCCATGATACTGCACCCCTGGAGCAGGAAGGATTATGGGCCTTGCTCAAGGGCCCAACAGTGGCAGCTTGGTGATGCTTGAACCCCTGAACTTCCAATCAGTAACCCATAGCCTTAACCATTGAGACACCACTGGCCATCAGCCATCAGTGCAAAATGTTTTTTTTAAATAATAATGATAAATCCCATAACTAGAACTGTGCTTCACTGTGAGCTTGATCAAATATTTATATTTTATCTGGATATTTTTTTTCTGTCCATTAGCATGTTTGGTTTATGTTTTGCCATTGCCTCTACTATATTTGTTGCTGCCAGTTTTGAATAATCCTATGTTATCCTCCTATTGGTGGCATTTAAATGAGCATTTTACCAGAAGTCGCACTCAGACATTTTGAGAAAATATTTCTGACAGTGCCAGAATTTTGTTGTAATGTCACTAAGCCAGCTAAGATCGTTCTAAGATCGTTCAATCTCAACTCTCAACCAAAGAATTCTTTACTATGTGTTTTGTCTTCAACAACAAATATGGGGTACAGTGTAAATCTATCTTCAGTATTGGGTCTAGATGTAGGCAGTGATGGTGTATGGAGGAGCCAGGAGCTCAGCTGGGTAACAACGTTGTGTGCACAAATGTAAACCTATAGCACTCCTCAGATGGACAAGCAGACTGGATAGGTCTGGTAAAAAGGTTGGGTTGTTTAAACGTTTATGTCTGTGAGAGATTTTTCATAATGCTCGGCTGAAATCAATGAATAACACTGTGTAAGACATGCCAGACTTTGTGGGAGTGTTGTTTCTGCTAGATTATAAGTAGCTACCAGATTAGAACGAATTATATAAATGAATGAATACAGTACATAATTTAAAACCCCCTGTTCAAAAATAAAACACTGCTTTTGGCACATTTTAGAAATTAGTCTTCTTAATTAATGTGGGGATTAATATATTTTATATATTGTTACTCTTGTGTTTTAGTGCCTAGTTTATCTCTTTTCAAAACTGTACTATTTTCCCCTATATTATATATTTTATACAGTCTGTATTGTACAGTATATGAGGTCCGGCTGGCCTAACAGGGGTTGTGAGTGAAGCAGAGAGCAGGGTGGTGGTGAACAACCACAGGGTGTCACTAAGCACAAATCAGTGCTGCGCTGGCAGTTAATCAGCTAAGACTCTGTTCACTCTGTTCAGTAGAAACACTCTTGACACACAAACCTCAGTTCTACAATTGAATGAATGCACTTGTACAATTAGATAAAAAACAAAAACTGAACACTGTGGGATTTCCATGTTTCATGTTCCACAGAGCACACATGAACAGTCCAACCTTATGAAAAGAATTAGGTACCACCCTGCATTATTTAAGCTTAATTCAGTTTTCCACATGAGCGAGTGTGCTAATGACAGAACCCAATTAATTCCCCTCAATTCATATAGTGATGATTCAAAAGCCAAGGAAAGCCAATCACCTACTTTTGTCTCTAAACGCTAATGAAAAAAGGTTAAAAAAAAAAAAAAGTATCAAGCTAAAGATACAGAAAGCAAACAAAATTACAGTTAAGTACAGTACTCACAGTAAAATACAGTATGACCATCATTTTACCCATTCAGTTACAGTAAGCATTAGTAATTTTAATGCTGGAAGATTTCTAGTCTTCCTTTAACTTTAGTATGGATTATGTTTTTTTTATTGTTTCATTTCTTTGCTGTAGATTTAGTGTTTATTAACTAGAATAAATTCTAATCTATACTGTCAATAAATGATTGAAATCTAAGTTATAAAACCTATATAAAAATGTACATAAATGAAAACTACTCTTCTGGTGGGATATAGTTTCTGAGTGGTTAAAATGTTGTCTATAATAATCAATTCACGCAGGATAAGCACTCTCTGTATGGATGTAAATCACAGAGGTGGGAGTGTCTTCATGATGTGCGTGTGGGCATTACTTTAAAAATTCCATGCGTGTTCTCTACATCTGGTATTAATACAAACTGATTGTTTTGACCTTTATCATAAGCACTTGTTGGCACGCAGGTTAATCATTAGTAGGTCACATGACTATAATATGTATGCAGGCTATACTGTACTTGTTCTAGAAATTCAATAACTTGCGTAATAAACCCCTAGAATCATCACTTCTCTGACATATCCTGTTAAACATCATCTATATTTTATTGTTCTACTTGAATACTTGATTTAAGTTTGCTTTTTGATGCGAGACAATAGATGAATAAAGTGTCTCCATACTGAAGAAAAAGCACAAACCCTCTGTTCCCATAGTATATAACAGAACTTTACTGACATGTCAGTTTATATTGGGATATATATTACTCAGGGTTATATCTACTGGTCATTCCAAATCCGGGAATGTGAAGTTTGTAAAAAATGTAGATTGAGACAATCCCAGAAATACACTAGTAATATTTAAATTGGCCAACACTCCCGATGCAAAATTATTACAGCCTGAATAGGGCTTAACATAACTAAACTACAAAACTAAAATAACTGAACATGATATAAAAAGCAACTCTATAATAATACTGGAGGATACCTTTGGAGGAAAAAAGGGTCCATATTTGTAACACTAGTGCATGTGTTCTAATGCTCTCTAAAATGAACGCCAATACTTTTGGATATTCTGATACTTACAATAGAACAACAGAGATTTTATCCTACTATGTAAATTTCACTATTCCAAGTACAGCATGGTGAGTACAGAATTGTATACGCATGCAGTTACAGAAGTCTGTTGCTCAGTAATATTGTTTGCCTCATCTATTCTGAACAGCAGGAAGTTGGTGGTGGCCATATGCTCATGCCATATTTGTTTACAATCACACATGCTTTATCTGAGAGTTCCTGCTTATCCTGCAAGCAGAGAGGGAGAAATGTTGGGAAGGGCAGAAACAGAGGAGATGCAGTTGATGAGGAAATATCTCACGCCTGTAACTAGCCTGTGGCTCTCTGGACCTCAGAGTACAGGACTGATAATAAATGTCTGTCTCACTGTCTGAGCTATGGCTCCCCACTGTACTCCAAGCTTATGTGTGTTGGGAAATGTGGAGGTAGAAGGATCATTAAGAGCTTAGGTAACACAAAATCTGTACGAAGTTGTGTGTAGACAATCCGGAATGTCCTGCAATGATATAGCAAGATTAAGTGTCCCATTGTTCATGACCAAAACAGAAAAGCTAAATAAGCATAAAAACTCCTTATAACAAACTGGACAGGAAGTAGGCGTCCTTACCTGGTGTGCTCACAGGGTGTCTGGTGAATGACACGTTAAAGGCGGGCTCTTCGCTCAGAGGAGATGGATACATACGTCGGCGAATGAAAAAACCAGCTCCGCAGCAGAAAAGCACTCCCATCATCAGCAACAGCCTAATTTACAGACAGGCAACGGAAATGAGAGGAACACCATCACGAGTATGTTCTATTACATTCATCTCTGTGCATTATCCTAACTTCATTGAAGCTCCCATTTAATGGGTACATTATTAAATCTGAAGCTTTTACAACATCCGAGAAACAATGCTCCCTACACTTACAGTATATTCTCTATCAGAGTTCGTCATTTTTAGAGATCTTGGCATTGTTCAAGGCTATCAAATGATCTGAAACTGTGTTTGTCTGGTGGTGTTTCATCTACATTAAGAATAAAGCTATATAAATATGTACAGATGCCTTAACCCCTTAGAGCAGGATTCTTTAATCCTATCCACAAAGGCTGCAGACAAACAGCAGGAGCCACACCTGATTTCACTTGTTTAATCAGTTCACCTTAGTCTCCCATTGACTATTAAGTGTGCCTCCAATGTGGCTGTAAAGAAAACCTGCAGCCACACTGACCCTTTGCGGATAAGAATGAAGACCCCTGCCTTAGAGTCTTCATTAGTCATTCATCTTAAAGCATACCATTCAGTAAATACTATATTATTTAATTCAATTCTATTCAGTTTTGTCTGTATAGTGCTGTTTTTAACAGTATATATTATCACAGAGCAGCTTCGCAGAAATTCAGATGTAGAATTAGATCCTAGAGGTGGCAGTGGCAAGGAAAAATCTCCCTCACATGAGGAAGAAACTGTAAAACTGTGTACTATGAAGTCAGATAGTACTAATAGTGTTGAAAGGATGTTTATTATGAGTGTCATAGTGTTTATGCTTACAGCAGCAGGTCTTAGGTACAAATCTACAGTAGCCAGATGACATTACCCACTGAAACAAGCATAAGACCTGAGCATAAGCTGTTTTTGGTGTGTAATAAACATACATTTTATGGCATTTTGCAGATGCCCTTATCCAGAGCGATTTTGAAGTCTCTATCAATAAATGCAGTCTGATACCATTTCACTAGGTCACGGACTAAGAATACCATCAGTATAAAAAACTCTGTTGGGAAGGTTATATAGTAATAAAAGCACACAGCCAACACTTTTCTAATTTAAGTCCTTCAGGAAGAGTTAGCTCTCTCTTTAGACATCATTTGGAGACTGCCAGTGACTCATCTGTTTGGACAACTAGTGGAAGTTCATTCCACCACCTAGGTGCTAGAATGGTGAAGAGTCTTGATGCATGCCTTCCCTGTACCCAGACAGATGGTGGGACCAGTCGAGGAGTGATAGAGGATCGGCACGAGCATGGTGCAGTGCTTAACATGGTTACCCTAAAGCACTATAATAAAACTATGGCAGTACTGTGGTTTAGCATATAGTATCTTTCGTACATTTATGGCTATATCATGTTTGGGTTTGATATCTGTAGTAATGACATAGTGTATCACACTGAAACTACAGTGTTATAGCAAAACCATAATAAAATATAGTGAATCATCATGTACAATGATGACTATGTACAATACTAAGTCTACATTAGTATTTAAAAAGAAATAGTAACAAGTTCAGTTCAGCAACATGAACTGAACAAAATCCAACAGTTATATCTGTGTGTTACATACAGTGAGGGAAAAAAGTATTTGATCCCCTGCTCATTTTGTACGTTTGCCCACTGACAAAGAAATGATCATTCTATAATTTTAATGGTAGATTTATTTGAACAATGAGAGACAGAATAACAACAACAACAAAAAAATCCAGAAAAACGCATGTCAAAAATGTTATAAATTGATTTGCATTTTAATGAGGGAAATATGTATTTGACCCCTCTGCAAAACATGACTTAGTACTTGGTGGCAAAACCCTTGTTGGCAATCACAGAGGTCAGACGTTTCTTGTAGTTGGTCACTAGGTTTGCACACATCTCAGGAGGGAATTTATCCCACTCCTCTTTGCAGATCTTCTCCAAGTCATTAAGGTTTCGAGGCTGACGTTTGGCAACTCCTACTTCAGCTCCCTCCACAGATTTTCTATGGGATTAAGGTCTGGAGACTGGCTTGGCTAGACCACTCCAGGACCTTAATGTGCTTCTTCTTGAGCCACTCCTTTGTTGCCTTGGCCGTGTGTTTTGGGTCATTGTCATGCTGGAATACCCATCCACGACCCATTTTCAATGCCCTGGCTGAGGGAAGGAGGTTCTCACCCAAGATTTGACGGTACATGGCCCCGTCCATCGTCCCTTTGATGCGGTGAAGCTGTCCTGTCCCCTTAGCAGAAAAACACCCCCAAAGCATAATGTTTCCACCTCCATGTTTGACGGTGGGGATGGTGTTCTTGGGGTCATAGGCAGCATTCCTCCTCCTCCAAACACAGCGAGTTGAGTTGATGCCAAAGAGCTCCATTTTGGTCTCATCTGACCACAACACTTTCACCCAGTTGTCCTCTGAATCATTCAGATGTTCATTGGCAGATTTCAGACGGGCATGTATATGTGCTCTCTTGAGCAGGGGGACCTTGCGAGCACTGCAGGATTTCAGTCCTTCGCGGCGTAGTGTGTTACCAATTGTTTTCTTGGTGACTATGGTCCCAGCTGCCTTGAGATCATTGACAAGATCCTCCCGTGTAGTTCTGGGCCGATTCCTCACTGTTCTCATGATCATTGCAACTCCACAAGGTGCGATCTTGCATGGAGCCCCAGGCCGAGGGAGATTGACAGTTCTTTTGTGCTTCTTCCATTTGCGAATAATCCAATTGTTGTCACCTTCTCACCAAGCTTCTTGGCAATGGTCTTATAGCCCATTCCAGACTTGTGTAGGTCTACAATCTTGTCCCTGACATCCTTGGAGAGCTCTTTGGTCTTGGCCATGGTGGAGAGTTTGGAATCTGATTGATTGATTGCTTCTGTGGACAGGTGTCTTTTATACAGGTAACAAGCTGAGATTAGGAGCACTCCCTTTAAGAGTGTGCTCCTAATCTCAGCTCGTTACCTGTATAAAAGACACCTGGGAGCCAGAAATCCAGGGCCATACTTATTTCCCTCATTAAAATGCAAATCAATTTATAACATTTTTGACATGCGTTTTTCTGGATTTTCTTGTTGTTATTCTGTCTCTCATTGTTCAAATAAATCTACCATTAAAATTATAGACTGATAATTTCTTTGTCAGTGGACAAACCTACAAAATCAGCAGGGGATCAAATACTTTTTTCCCTCACTGTACCATGGTATAAATACCATTCTGATTAAGGGCATCAGGCCAAAACCACGCCCTTTGATATGTGCGTTTAACCTTTCTGTACCTGGGCAGAGTTTTCAGCAGTATAAAATTCGAAAAATAACCAAGGGAAGTGCACGATGCAGGAGATTAATAGCTTTGAGTCTATCTCTCGGTCCACACACAGCAGGTGACATATAGCTCTATAAGGCAGAGTATTGATCTGTGACGTCAAGAAGCTGAGCTATTTTCTTTACCACACCAAAGCTGGACATTCTACAGGTGTTGTATATGATTTAACACACGACAGTGGAGCAAATTACTTACCGGATGCCTGATATGTTTGTTTAGAACGTTTAATATCTGAATTACTTATATAAAAAAAGCAACTCTTACCAGAAGTACCAGAGTCTCTGGATGGACAGAGCACGCACACAACAGCGAGTCCCACAACAGTCCTCATACGAGCGGCATCTGTCCATACAGAGGAGATAAGAGTTAGTTGGAGCAATATTCAAATGCATGTATAGACAATGTAGTGGAGATAAACAAAGAAAACAACCGGTATTAAAGGTTATGATTTGTGACGTGGCCCTGTGAAACCCATCAGATGCTGATGTAGCAAAAAGGTCTTGGGTTTTTCTGCCTAAAACATGTTGTGATGCCTTAACTTTAAGAAACCATAAATATATTTCACTAACACAATGTGGAAATGTTGCTTTTATGTTTTAAATTTTTTATCTTGCTTAGACTATCTTCCTACAAATATCATGTTGGGTAAGGAGCCAGTTTAACAAACAGTAGTAAAACAGTCAGTCTGACTAAAGATGTCTGAAACATTGCTGAAACTTTAGCTTCTCAACACAGTAAATGTCACAAATTGGGCCTCATTTATCACTCATTTAGTAAAGTTGTGTGTAAATGTTCGCATAAGCCAGACCGAACAAATCTTTTCTGGTGGATTTACAGAAGTTAGGGAAACACTGATTTACTTCTTACTCGCATGCTTATACTGATCACCTGTGGAGTGAAAAAGTGTGTTCCTGACATAGCTGATTTGCGTTTAGTGATGCCCTCAAAACTCCATAAAAGTTCAGCACACAGAGGGTTGGAAATACAAAAAAAGTTATTTTGACCAATATGCCAACAACATATTTAGCACCGTAACAGCACCTGAAAAGGTCAAAATCTAAGGACAAATTACAGAAAAGTGAGGTGAAGAACATAGTGTGACATGGAAACAAAAAAAGTCTACACTGTATCCAGGTGCTCATACACACTGAGTAGGTCACACAGAGAAACTGCTATTTTAAGATTGTTTTAAGTGCCTTAGCTGACATGCTCGAAGTGTTATACAGCATAAGAAGTAGGTGCTGCGGCAAACGGAACCAATTTATAAGCCAGCTTTTCTCCTCTAAAAAAAAAAAAAATCATATCCTTACCCTCATAAGCACAACCTTAATCTTCTGTCAGCTGAGGCATTAGTTCACGGCTTACTGCTATGTACAGACAGACTGGCCCATCCTCCGTTTATACGGTGACATTTCTTTTGCTATAACTGAATGAATAATTGTATTTGTCTTAATTTACGGGGTTGTGTTGGCTCACTTTCTTTATTTATCTCAAATTCTTTAATTAATGGCAATAATATATAGTAACACAAAACTTTATATTAAGTCCCTGACTTAATAAAAATAAGCAATTTATATGTGACAGTATATACCATATATAAAAGTGCAATAATGCATGCAAATTATATAATTTGAAATCGATCAAATCAAGATTTACATAACTTAGTATTCTTATGCGTAAAATTAACACACTCAGTAGCACAATTAGGATACGAATGTTTTTATAAAATTACGGGGTTTTATGAATACTAAAATTTCTTGTGTACTGTAAATGTTTTTACAAAGGTTTTACATTTGAACCTTTAAAAAGGTTTTACTTGCCATTGAACGTCTGTTCAATGGCAAGCTTGATAAATGAGTTATTAGATAGCTACATGCTGCAGTGAAACGTATATAAACCTAATCAATTGAGTGTGTAATCGGATACCAGCTCTCAAAATGTCTGTGATGCTCCTGTGCCACAATCAGAACTGAATCTTTCAATACAGGTTCTTTCTGTGGCACTTTTTGGGTGTAACCAGAGATTTAAATTGCTTTAATTTTACTTGATATTGCGATACATGCAGAAGAGAAACTTATTTGATATCCATATATTCATATATCCATCCGTAAGCTGTGACATTGAAAATACACCCAGTGGACCATCTGCATTAATACCAATTAATAAATAAGGAATAACAATGTGGAATACTGTTATAGGGTAGTGGGTAGTGTGATGCAGTTACCACTCTGAAGTGGATTATTTTTTTATAACAGCATATCTTGTAGTGTTTTATTCTTATACCACAGCACACACCTTTTGGCTATGATTACATTTTTGATTTATTAGAATGATACATTAGCCATTTATAGTTAGTTACGTGTTCACGGAAGAGGTGGGTCTTTAGCCATTTTTGAAGGCTCGAGGTTGGAAATGCATAACACCACTGAGGGACAGTTAGTCTGAAAGTTCTGGAAAGGGACCTTATGCCTCGCTGAGTAGGCACTACCAGGCGTCGGTCGTTAACTGATTACTTACCTTAAAGCAGATATAAAAAGTCACCAGCATCTGTTTTGTTTTTCTCACTTTTGAAGTTAATAAGAAAGAAAATTGCAACCAGAAAGCACAAAGTTCTCTGTGCTGAAGACTTTTCCATGGTGTAAAACTTATTGACTGTTTCCTAGCACTGATACCTGAGACTCTTTCAATAAATAAATACCAAATAAAAGTCAGAAAACTTGAGCTGTCAATAAGTATACCTTTGTCTTTGTTAAATAACACCACACAGAAAAAAAAAAATCCATTTATTATTAGCTCTAGATTACGTTGAGGGTCCGCAATACAAATCCCTCTGAATGAACTGTTACTATAAAAATTATCATGAATGAATGAATAGAATTAACTCAAAAATATAATCCTATCATTTGAATTACAGACGCTGCTACTGTTAGAACTGCTGTAACAGAATATTAATCCACACCTGAAATTTGGAGCCCTTCACCCATAATAATGACTGCTCAGACTGCTCTTCCTGAAATGTCTAGAATTGCTTTACGTTTGGTCTAATGATGTCCTAACTTCATTTATTTTAAGACCCTCCTGTAGCCTAAAAAAAGGATACAGAATGGCTGGACCCAAGTCCCAGTGCTTATACAATCTAATTTCCGTGGTGACTGTGCACCTGGAGCCTTGCCATTCCCCCATGTGTTAAACTGTATATCTTTAGCCATCTCCAAGCAAGCAGGCTCTCTCATGCAGGAAGTGATCAATTATAAATGAAGAATGTGCTCGTGCATGCTCGTGATGAGATGTGGGCAGAAGGAGGGTACTATGATTGTATACCTGTCACTCTAAAGCACATGGGGACACTTCATTTCCCCTTAACCAGAAAGATCTGTCTGAGCAGTTGAAGCTTCAATACCTGGAAAAGGCAGGAATTGCTGTCTAATCAAGCGTCAGGACACACAATTCTTTCTGGTCCAGTTGAGAGAAAAGACCAGCTGTTAGTTCTATTAGCTGTTTGACTCAGTGTCACATTAAAGAAAAAAAAAAAATCAGAATTCAATCAGATTCAATGAGAATGAATAATCAGTCTTAATTAGGGTGGCGTGGGGCGGCTGTGGCTCAGGTGGTAGAGCGGGTTGTCCACTAATCGTAGGGTTGGTGGTTCGATTGCCGCCCCACATGACTCCACATACCGAAGTGTCCTTGGGCAAGACACTGAACCCCAAGTTGCTCCTGATGGCAAGTTAGCACCTTGCACAGCAGCTCTGCTACCATTGGTCTGTGTGAATGGGTGAATGAGACACAGTGTAAAACGCTTTGGATAAAAGCGCTATGTAAGTGCGCCATTTATTTTAATTACATAAACATAGACTTTAGCTTACAGGGGTATATTATTTGATATGCATACACTGTATTAATTTCAGTTATGCAGGATTTTGACTGGAAGAATGAGTAAATAGATTAACTGCAACTGATCACATGCAATTGTGCAACTCTACTTTTCTCCTGCCCAGAGGATACTACATAGAGTCTGATTACTACATATAATTTAACCTACAGTAAGTGTAATCATGCTGTCTATGGATCTGATTAGATTAGGTTTAAAGCTAAATAGCATGTCCACATTCCATGAGGTGTGAATAACAGGTGATCGATCACAAGAGCACTGAACATCCAGGAATGACATGGAAGTGAAGCAGTGGTCACAGGTCACAGAGCAAGCAATTGCAAGCCAGCTGTGTGTGACTTAAATGCCTGATGCATTTAAATAATGCACTTTGAGTTGCTTCAGTCTCTGGGTTTAAGTGCTCCAGTACTACTAATCTATTGGACTTCATCTTATGGAAAAAAAAAAAAAAGATAAAAAAATAAATTTCATATAAAATGATATCATAAGAAATAAAAACAAATGCTGTCTCTTCCCTTACCATTCCCTAACCTTTGTCAATATTTTTTGCAAATTAAGTTAAGCGAAGTTCTTTATTATTATTATTATTATTATTATTATTATTATTATTACCATTATTTATCATCATCATCATTATTATACATACATACTAATTTACACTTGTTTAAATTATGTTATAGAAATTAAGTAAAAAATAAATAAAAATGGCTAGGAAAGAGGCTACTTTTTCATTTTTTCCCCTTGTATGCACGCATGTGTCACACATCGTAGCAGAGATACGAAGCAGAGATAAGGCGGATGCAAGTGCAGGATAACAGTTGTTTATTTAAAGAGACAGGCAGGCAGACAAATCCAAAAACGTAATTCATAAACAGGCAAGAGGTCAGGCGATTGGCAAACAGGTATACACGGGGCTAAGCAGGAATCTAGGTCGAAAACCAAAACAAGAAACAAACTATGACGATGAACTGGAAGCGGATATCCAGCGCGAACTGACTATGACTATGACGCGAACTAAACTAACGCTAAACATTTACTTACGACTTATTAATCTTCCGCATTGTGTGCTGGGAAGCGCGCGGTATATATGCGGACCTGATTAGCGTGTAAACTGCTATCAGCTGGGAGCAATACAGACCCACGTGAATTCCCAGCCAATGACGGAACAGGGAGGAGACATGACAAACAAACAAAACACACGTGTCCCAATGTCACTACGGTCGACAGCGGAAAAGCAGGTGCTCGCGCATTTGCGCTTAGAGCACACTGCTTCAAGGGGGAATCGTGACAGAACCCCCCCAAGGGCACTCCTCCCGGAGTGCCATGAGTCATCCCACTTCATTGGCGGCCCCGGCCCCCTGGGCTGAATGTCCCAAGCAGAGACATGAAACTGCATGGTGTTCTTGGCGGCGTAGGGAAGCAGAGCGAAGACCTCAGCCGGACAGGGAGGCTAAGCGACGACCTCAGCCGGACAGGGAGGCTGAGCGACGACCTCAGCCGGACAGGGAGGCTGAGCGACGACCTCAGCCGGACAGGGAGGCTGAGCGACGACCTCAGCCGGACAGGGAGGCTGAGCGACGACCTCAGCCGGACAGGGAGGCTGAGCGACGACCTCAGCCGGACAGGGAGGCTGAGCGACGACCTCAGCCGGACAGGGAGGCTGAGCGACGACCTCAGCCGGACAGGGAGGCTGAGCGACGACCTCAGCCGGACAGGGGGGCTGAGCGACGACCTCAGCCGGACAGGGGGGCTGAGAGACGACCTCAGCCGGACAGGGGGGCTGAGCGACGACCTCAGCCGGGCATGAGGGCAGAGCGACGTCCTCAGCGGAGCAGGGAAACAGAGCACTGTACTCGGCGGAGCAGGGAAGCAGGGCGACGTCCTCGTCGGAGCATGAAGGCAGAGCGACGTCCTCGGCGGAGAAGGAAGGCAGATCGACGTCCTCGGCGGAGAAGGAAGGCAGATCGACGTCCTCGGCGGCGCAGGGAAACAGAGCACTGTACTCGGCAGAGCAGGGAAGCAGGGCGACGTCCTCGTCGGCGCCAGAAAGCGGAGCGACGTCCCCAGCTGAACTGGAAGGCAGAGCGAAGTCCCCTGTAAGGCCAGGGAGAGGAGCGTGGGTCTCCTCGAAGCAGAAGAGGGGAACGCTATCTGCCATGGAGCAGGGAGGCCGAGCGACGTCCACAGCTGAACAGAGAGGCCGAGCGACGTCCACAGCTGAACAGGGAGGCCGAGCGACGTCCACAGCTGAACAGGGAGGCCGAGCGACGTCCACAGCTGAACAGGGAGGCCGAGCGACGTCCACAGCTGAACAGGGAGGCCGAGCGACGTCCACAGCTGAACAGGGAGGCCGAGCGACGTCCACAGCTGAACAGGGAGGCCGAGCGACGTCCACAGCTGAACAGGGAGGCCGAGGCTCTGAGGTCACTAGGTGAACCTTGGGCATGGGCGGAGCTTGTCTGGGCGTGTCAGCAGACTGGGGCGTGAGCGGAGCTTGGCTGTGCGTGTCAGCAGACTGGGGCGTGAGCAGAATTTGGTCATTAGGCTGAGATATTAGCAGAGCTTGGGAAACTGGATCAGCAGGCTTGAACGTGAGCTCAGGGACGTGAAGCTTGGCTTGGGCGTCAGAGCCTGGAGGCCTGGCTTGGGCGTCAGAGCCTGGAGGCCTGGCCCTCAGGGAGGTGAGACTTGACTTGGACTTGGATCTCAGGGACTAGAGGCTTGACTTGGATCTCAGGGACTGGAGGCTTGACTTGGATCTCAGGGACTGGAGGCTTGACTTGGACATCAGGGACTTGAGGCTTGACTTGGAGCTCAGGGACTGGAGGCTTGGCTTGGCGCTCAGGGACTGGAGGATTGGCTTGGCGCTCAGGGACTGGAGGATTGGCTTGGCGCTCAGGGACTGGAGGCTGGACCTGGAGCTCAGGGACTGGAGGCTGGACCTGGAGCTCAGGGACTGGAGGCTTGACTTGGATCTCAGGGACTTGAGGCTTGACTTGGACCTTTTGTTGGAACTCGGCGGGTGAGCCCACCTCGTGGGGCTCAGGTTCGAGCTCTGAGGTCACCCTGTCGGTCCCGGGCTGGGTCTCTGCACGGGCTCTCTGGTGGAGTTTCTTATGCTCCCGCCAGCTGCTCTTGAAGCATTCCTGAGAGCAGAAGAAAGCTTCCTGGAGGCCCAGCTTCCTGCAAGTGGGACATTGAAGCTGAGTCTCTCTCCCGCAGCCCTCGGTCATACATCTCGGGGATTTCGCCCCCGTGTTGGCCAGAAACTGAAGTGGATCGCTGGTTGCTGCCCTGTCCATCTCCTCATAATAGAGGTTGAATGGTGGGTCCACCTGGGGCTGTCCATTGACTCTCCACCCCAGTAAATCAAGACCACGAAGTTGTCCAGGCTGTGAAAACTCCTCCATAAACAGCTCTGTAAACTGAGTGACATCATGGAGGGCTGGCGACCCAGCACTCACCAGCTGCTCCGCCCAGTCACGGGCCGGGCCGCAAAACCTGGACACCAGGAACCCGATCCACTTTCTCTTAGTAGCCTTGGGAACCGCCAAGCTGCAGAAATACTCCTGGCAGCTGAAGAGAAACTCCAGCGGGTAGCTCCCCAATCCCGCTGTCTCTGGCGGCAATTCAATGGTGTACCTTTGGGGAAATTGCACGGATGAAAAATGTGGCCAGTAATCCGAGCGTTCCCCGATGCGGTATTGTCCTACGATTTTCCTAGTTGCTGTGGTGTGCCTTCTCTCTAGTCCTCCTGCTGCATCCATGTTAAGGCGGAAGATTCTGTCACACATCATAGCAGAGATACGAAGCAGAGATAAGGCGAATGCAAGTGCAGGATAACAGTTGTTATCAAGAGACAGGCAGGCAGACAAATCCAAAACGTGATCCAAAACGTAATTCATAAACAGGCAAGAGGTCAGGCGATTGGCAAACAGGTATATATGGGGCTAGGCAGGAATCTAGGCCGAAAACCAAAACAAGAAACAAACTATGTTGATGAACTTGAAGCGGATATCCAGCGCGAACTGACTATGACTATGACTATGACTATGACTATGACTATGACTATGACTATGACTATGACTATGACTATGACTATGACTATGACTATGACGCGAACTAAACTAACGCTAAACATTTACTTACGACTTATTAATCTTCCGCGTTGTGT
Source organism: Ictalurus punctatus (assembly GCF_001660625.3). NCBI lineage: Eukaryota > Metazoa > Chordata > Actinopteri > Siluriformes > Ictaluridae > Ictalurus > Ictalurus punctatus. The sequence continues at coordinate 28,889,259 of NC_030416.2, forward strand.
GCTGGGAAGCGCGCGGTATATATGCGGACCTGATTAGCGTGTAAACTGCTATCAGCTGGGAGCAATACAGACCCACGTGAATTCCCAGCCAATGACGGAACAGGGAGGAGACATGACAAACATAAACAAAACACACGTGTCCCAATGTCACTACGGTCGACAGCGGAAAAGCAGGTGCTCGCGCATTTGCGCTTAGAGCACACTGCTTCAAGGGGGAATCGTGACAGCATGTCTCTTCTGACAGATGCATTGTGGGTAATTCAGACACACCGCCACTGCCTATAATAAAAGAAGTATATTTAAACTTAAACCTTAAATTTAAACATAGATTAAAGCTCAGCACAGGAGCTCATCTTCCTTCACAAAAACATGACACCATATTATATATATATTATATAAACACCATATTTTAATACTCTGTTCATCACAGACTGATGGAAGGCCTAAAAATGGCCATTTATCAATCTTTTTAATTTGATTTTCCTCCTCTGTGCACTGTGAAAAATTTATGAAGCTTCCAGAAGCAAAAGCCTAAGTATACATTAGCTATGCAATATACAGTATGCCTGGAAAAATGTTCATATTGTGTATTTGCAGTTTCAGTGGTTGTAGGCAGAGACTGAAAAGTGAAACTGTTTTTAAATTCATCAACATTTTTAAAATTCAGCAAGCTCAGATAAAATTGGGAAATAAACAAAAGTTATTCATTTACATCATATTTACATTTATGGCATTTGGCAGACGCCCTTATCCAGAGTGCTGGTCCATTTTTTGGCTTTGTACACAAGCATCAGTCTTTCTTTCAGGTCATTCTTTCATCACATCACAGGCCCACTGCACTTAGCCTATGGGGCGGTCACAGGATGAACGAAAGACTCGAACCCGCAGACTCGTGAGCTAAACTAATAATTTCTGTTTCCTGGGAACAGTGTTGCCAAATGGGACGTGACAAAATGTGGCGTGACAAAAGCATCACAGAAACGACTTGGATCGGGAGGTGAATTAATAGATGAATTAACAGGTGAATTAACAGACTGTGTAGCCTGATGACCCAGCTAGGTTATTAATGTATCATTTCTGTTTCTCATAATTCAGCCTTGGTTGCATTAGCCTATAGTTTATTTATTATTCTAAATGTGAGCAACGTTTGCGTAAGTAATAGATGTGTTGGGGAATTTAACATGTAACATTTTAATTATATGCTGAACGAGATTCAAAGAGCCAAGTCAGTAAAATGATCTGAATTTCCCATTACTATTGGATACAAGTCATGCAGATGCATTTTGGATCTGTTGCAAAGGTCTAATGGCGCTCAGAGGCAGACCTGTCAGGAGCGAGTTGCTGTAGTCCAGTCTCGAAATGACAAGGGACTGAACAAGCACCTGAGTGGCCTGTGTGGCTAGAAATGGATGAATCCTTTTGATTTTGTAAAGGATAAATCATCGTGAGCATGTCAGTTTAGCAATGTGAGAGGCGAAGGACAGTTGATTGTCCATGGTTACACCAAGGTTGCGTGAAATGACAGACGGTGAGACCTAACAGTTGTCCAAGATCCTGACATGAGGATGCATCTCCTGGGATGAACAGCACTTAAGTTTTGCTGGAATTAGGTTTCAGCTGATGAGCTGCCATCCATGATGAGGTGTCTGCCAGGCATGCTGAGATCCAATCTTTTTATTCATCTTTTAATTCATTGCTGATGAGGTTAGCCCTTCAGCTTAACAATATAATAGTGTAGATACTGTATAATTTTGTGAAGCTATTTTACCTCGATAGCAGCTGAGACACAACGCAGTGGAACACAAAAGAGAAAGCCATAAAGCAAAATAGATTTCTAAGGAAGACAGGAAATAAGAAATCATTTTACTGTCCAAATCAAACAGATGCAGAATATATGCAGGATCTTATGTTTGAAATTTTTTATCTATTAGACAGACTCTCTAATGATTCACATTTTGAGAAAGTGAAAACCGTGCCCTTTTTGTTTCACACCATACTGAAAGTAGCACAACCTCTGCAGAGGCAGTTTCATATAAAACAAAATCAATCAATCAATCAACCTACAAATAAATAAATAATAGGAAGGTCTTGAAAAACAAATGGCTCCCATTAGAAATATTCGACAATATTACCATACTTAATGGGCCATATAAGAGGGAAAGCTTGGGGAATATGCAGCATAGTAGCATTACTAGCATTGTGAGAGCAAGCAAGTGGAGTGCCTCTTTATCTAAGTGGAACTCTGTTATAGCAACACAAGCTGAAATAGACTCCAGACTGAACATTTAGCTTGAAACAGAACTGGCCTGATATCTGAAGACTTAACTTGAACCCACTTCAAATCTCCTGCTGTTTGGATTGCATTCATTAATTCCTAAATCCAGTAGGGTAGCACATTTCCTGTGTAGGGATAACAATGATTATTTTCACATTAAACTGCAGGGCTATTCTAAATGGGGTATGCCTCACCTGACTTTCAAAAAATATAAACACATCAATACAAGGCTTTATTTTTGGAATCCACATCAGATTTTTTAAAGCTGTTTTAAAGATTATTTTGGTACCAGGTGCAACAGCACCACACGGGTTCATTAGATAAAATAGAAGAAAAAAAAAAACCCAACAAAACAGAATGGTAGCAAGACTGGGGATGATTTCTTTCTAGCCCAGACTGTAGATTCATGCAGCCTATCAGTGAGAGTCATGTCAGGCGATTACATCGACTGAAACACCTCCTAGGCTTTATCTCTATTTGGGATCAAATTTTCCACATTGTTGACACATCCGTAATGTGTCATCTTCAGTGATTGAGAAGAGAATATGAAATACAGTCGCAGGTGTAATTAATGCGAACGAGGTGTATTATTTACTCTATCATCCTTTATTGTCATAAAATATTGACTTTGGAGGAGAAACTAAAAGATAGATAGAGAAAGACCTTAAGGTTTTATTTTTATGTTGCTTGAATGAAAGAATTCCAACTTTTCTATTTGGTATTTGGAGGAAACATGGTATTAACCCAGTAGGGCATTATGAATAAAAATGAATTCATGAATGCAGCAGGATATCTGTCCTCTGTGTGTGTGTGTGTGTGTGTGTGTGTGTGTGTGTGTGTGTGTGTGTGTGTGTATATGAGGTTATGTAATCAGCGGTCACTGGTAAACTGTTTTATACAGTAGAATGATGACTGCAAAACACAATATTTATTTATATCTAAAACATAACCTGATCCAATGAATTACATACAAGTCATATTGTCAGCTGCTACTGCCAATAGACCCGTCATTAAAAAGATATAATAGATATCTGGTTGTTCACATTCAAGAAGGAATATAGTCATTGATGCATGTGAGGAGAATGTTTGTGAACATGAACACCATACGGTGGTCACGTCAGTACAATGACTTCCATGAATTGCCATTAAATATGTATGGAGCTGCATCCAGTATTCATTGGTGAGGGATTAAATATTTCAACGTATATTGTGCACACACATGCAGTATAATGGCTGAATGTTTTGGCTGGATTGAAATTGGCTGATGAAACATTGTACTTTGCTCAGACTAAACAAACAAACTGTAAACAGGTAACGATCAGGTGATAATGCAGTGTGTAGATTAGGACAATGTTATTCAATGTTACTCTGTCTATACTCCAAAAGGAAAAAAGAAAAAACAGAGCCCATTTCAGAAGACCAAGCTGATTGGTAGCCTGTACCAGAGCCAGTTTTCCCACCAAGCTGAATGCACTTCAACTAAAGAGGGAAAATGTTAGAGAAAATGTTACATTTTTTGGATAGAAAGACTCGTTTTTTATTAAAATGATAGAGGAATTCAAAGCTCTGAAACATTTGTTGTAACAAATGCAGCAATAATACCCAGAAGCAGCTCTCTGTGGAGTGAAATAGAGTGGAATGAATTGGAATGTCTTTGGTTATATAACTCTATTAGAAGGAAATGGCCTGAAAGACATCTAATGGCTGTCTCAGTTTTGAAATTCGCTTTAATAAAATGACTCAAAACTGAAAGAAAAGTTATCTCGCTACATGGGAAAGTTGGTGCAGGCAGTTGGAAATGTGGGTCATCATTAAATGTAACTAGTGTAATAGCTTGGCCTCTGACCTATGTTCAGCTAAATCGCTCTAATTAACAGTGAATGTAAAGTAGATATTTAAAAAATCTATACTCCCCCCCCCCCCCTTTTTTTTAGTTTTCTGTTTTAGATAAAAAATTAAAACAAGATAAATGATGTAAGATTTTTTTTCCCACCTTTAATATGATATAGCAACCACCAAAATCCAGATGACAAAACAAACAGAAATGTTTTAGGAAAAAAACAAAAAGAAAAAAAAAGTACATTAACCTGGTTGTAGAAGTTATTGTAGAAGTGTGAACACCCTTTTATAATGGGGCTTTAAAATTGTGTGTGTGTGTGTGTGTGTGTGTGTGTGTATACATATATATAGTGAGGGAAAAAAGTATTTGATCCCCTGCTGATTTTGTACATTTGCCCACTAACAAAGAAATGATCAGTCTATAATTTTAATGGTAGATTTATTTGAACAGTGAGAGACAGAATAACAAGAAAATCCAGAAAAACGCATGTCAAAAATGTTATAAATTGATTTGCATTTTAATGAGGGAAATAAGTATTTGACCCCCTCTCAATCAGAAAGATTTCTGGCTCCCAGGTGTCTTTTATACAGGTAACGAGCTGAGATTAGGAGCACACTCTTAAAGGGAGTGCACCTAATCTCAGCTTGTTACCTGTATAAAAGACACCTGTCCACAGAAGCAATCAATCAATCAGATTCCAAACTCTCCACCATGGCCAAGACCAAAGAGCTCTCCATGGATGTCAGGGACAAGATTGTAGACCTACACAAGTCTGGAATGGGCTATAAGACCATTGCCAAGCAGCTTGGTGAGAAGGTGACAACAGTCGGTGCGATTATTCGCAAATGGAAGAAACACAAAAGAACTGTCAATCTCCCTCGGCCTGGGGCTCCATGCATGATCCCACCTCGTGGAGTTGCAATGATCATGAGAACAGTGAGGAATCAGCCCAGAACTACACGGGAGGATCTTGTCAATGATCTCAAGGCAGCTGGGACCATAGTCACCAAGAAAACAATTGGTAACACACTACGCCGCGAAGGACTGAAATCCTGCAGTGCCCGCAAGGTCCCCCTGCTCAAGAAAGCACATATACATGCCTGTCTGAAGTTTGCCAATGAACATCTGAATGATTCAGAGGACAACTGGGTGAAAGTGTTGTGGTCAGATGAGACCAAAATGGAGCTCTTTGGCATCAACTCAACTTGCCGTGTTTGGAGGAGGAAGAATGCTGCCTATGACCCCTGGAACACCATCCCCACCGTCAAACATGGAGGTGGAAACATTATGCTTTGGGGGTGTCTTTCTGCTAAGGGGACAGGACAACACCGCATCAAAGGGACGATGGACGGGGCCATGTACCGTCAAATCTTGGGTGAGAACCTCCTTCCCTCAGCCAGGGCATTGAAAATGGGTCGTGGATGGGTATTCCAGCATGACAATGACCCAAAACACACGGCCAAGGCAACAAAGGAGTGGCTCAAGAAGTAGCACATTAAGGTCCTGGAGTGGCCTAGCCAGTCTCCAGACCTTAATCCCATAGAAAATCTGTGGAGGGAGCTGAAGGTTCGAGTTGCCAAACGTGAGCCTCGAAACCTTAATGACTTGGAGAAGATCTGCAAAGAGGAGTGGGACAAAATCCCTCCTGAGATGTGTGTAAACCTGGTGGCCAACTACAAGAAACGTCTGTCCTCTGTGATTGCCAACAAGGGTTTTGCACCATGACCAAGTCATGTTTTGCAGAGGGGTCAAATACATATTTCCCTCATTAAAATGCAAATCAATTTATAACATTTTTGACATGCGTTTTTTTTTTTTTTTTTTTTTGTTATTCTGTCTCTCACTGTTCAAATAAATCTACCATTAAAATTATACAATGATCATTTCTTTGTCAGTGGGCAAACGTACAAAATCAGCAGGGGATCAAATACTTTTTTCCCTCACTGTATGTATATATATATATATATATATATATATATATATATATATATATATATATATAATATACACAGTATCTCACAAAACTGAGCACACCCCTCACATTTTTGTAAATATTTGATTATATCTTTTCATGTGACAACACTGAAGAAATGACACTTTGCTATGATGTAAAGTAATGAGTGTACAGCTTGTGTAACAGTGTAAATTTGCTGTCCCCTGAAAATAACTCAACACACAGCCATTAATGTCTAAACCACTGGCAAAAAAAGTGAGAACAATGTCAAAATTGGGCCCAACTAGCCATTTTCCCTTCACGGTGTCATGTGACTTGTTAGTGTTACAAGGTCTCAGGTGTGAATGGGGAGCAGGTGTGTTAAATTTGGTGTCATCGCTCTCACACTCCCTCATACTGGTCACTGGAAGTTCAACATGGCACCTCATGGCAAAGAACTCTCTGAGGATCTGAAAAAAGAATTGTTGCTCTACATAAAGAAGGCCTAGGCTATAAGAAGATTGCCAAGACCCTTACACTGAGCTGTAGCACGGTGGCCAAGACCATACAGCGGTTTAACAGGACAGGTTCCACTCAGAACAGGCCTCGCCATGGTCGACCAAAGAAGTTGAGTGCACATGCTCAGTGTCATATCCAGAGGTTGTCTTTGGGAAATAGATGTATGAGTGCTGCCAGCATTGCTGCAGAGGTTGAAGGGATGGGGGGGTCAGCCTGTCAGTGCTCAGACCATACGCCGCACACTGCATCAAATTGGTCTGCATGGCTGTCATCTCAGAAGAAAGCTTCTTCTAAAGATGATGCACAAGAAAGCCCGCAAACAGTTTGCTGAAGACAAGCAGACTAATGACATGGATTACTGGAACCATGTCCTGTGGTCTGATGAGACCAAGATAGACTTATTTGGTTCAGATGGTGTCAAACGTGTGTGGCGGCAACAGGTGAGGAGTACAAAGACAAGTGTGTCTTGCCTACAGTCAAGCATGGTGGTGGGAGTGTCATGGTCTGGGGCTGCATGAGTGCTGCTGGCACTGGGGAGCTACAGTTCATTGAGGGAACCATGAATGCCAACATGTACTGTGACTTACTGAAGCAGAGCATGATCCCCTCCCTTTGGAGACTGGGCCGCAGTCAATAAATAAAAACATCCAGACCCACCTAAGTCACCCCAAACCATGTGCCAAAATGTGGTATAGTCTGATGACATTTTTGGGCATAATTTTAAAAGATATGTTTGTCACAAAGGCAAGACAGTTTGTCACCCAAAGAACACTATAAATTCAGTGAAGCAACAGTGCAGCAAGGGGCTGCTTCTGTTCAGCTGGGACTGGGGCGCTAGTCAAGACAGATGGAATCATGAATAGCTTCAAATCCCAATCTCCTTTGTCACCTAACCTGCAAGCCTTTGTAAGACAGCTGAACATGAAGAAACAAATTCACTTTCCAGCACAATAATGACCCAAAGCACAAATACAAGTCAACAAAGCAATGGCTTTAGGAGAAGATGATCAATGTTTTGGAAATGCTCAGTCAGACAGGAAATCCACTCACCATTTGATAGATATGTTTTTGACAGGAAGCAAAAAGTGCTTTAAAAAGTATTATTTAAGGGGTGTGCACACTTGTGCAACTATGTTGTAACATTAAAATGGAAAAAAAAGGTTCTGACATGATTTATATTGGTTTCTTTTTTTTACAGTACAAAACCCAGCAATTTTAACAGGTGTGTACTGTCGCATCATCCAGGTGGATGCTACACACTGGTGGTGGTTGAGGAGATTTCCCCCCATACAATGTAAAGCACTTTGAGGGCCTAGAAAAACTATTTCGGATAAGACTCTTATTTAAAAATTACGAAAACTGCCAAACAGCAGCTTTAAATGGTGAATGTTTAATAGAACACTAAACTCATGACCAAACTAATATTGCCTTCTTTTAGATTTCTTATTCACAATGTCCGATACCAAAATGACAAATCTGAATCTAAATATTAATGTAAATGTTGTGAGCTATGCATTGATACCTAGTTAAAGACTTCATTTGAGCCTCATAATACTGACCTAATAATATGACCCCTGTTCCATCAGAAAGTTCTGCTTGATTATACTTCTACTGGATCAAAATTAGAAACAATTACAGATCACAATTGCAGCTGCATATCTGCCTTTAAGAGTGTGTGTAGTGTGTGTATGTGTATGTAATAGTATTGTAATAGTATCTGTCCACATCATTCTTATTAAGCCATGGATGAAACCTTGTTAATGCAATGCTCATTAGCAAGAGTCAAGATGATCAAGATTCATTATCTAGCAACTGATGGATATTACATTTTAGCCTCCAATTTTATATCACAGACAGCTGTCACTGCTTCCAAACCAAGATCTGTACTTGTATTACAGTGAAATATGCTGCTGCCTTTGTTCCAATGGGTGTGGAAATGAAAATGATGGATATTCTGAACCCGACACTGCAACTATGTTAGAGTGAATCTGCTGTTTAATCTTGCTGTTAAGGGCACATGTCAAACATTGTGACAATAGCTAAAAAAGAAAGGCTGTAAAATGTGAAATCTGTAATACTGACATTTCAGCTATGACCATAAATCAAAAGAGTGTTGTGGAAAAAAGGCATGTCCGGATGCAATTTTGAAAAAAAAATACAGTTAGAAGTTTTTTGTTCTGGGTTCCCAAACTTTTAAAAGGTCCTCTGTTAAATTCGCAGCTATAAAAAGACAAATGTTTGAATGGCTTCCTATGTGTGTGACACCATGGCAATTTTGTGGAGGATCTCCGGTTCCACTGAAGAGACTGAAGAGGATAATTACCCACTGATAATAACCTTTCCATGAAATGCCTCAAATTGAGGAGTCCAATTACTGGCACTTTTTCAGAGACAATAGCTGCCTTTTAAAGAGCAGGGTGGCATGCTCAGAGAATCTGATATTTACTTGGCTCAGTCAGGTGTAATGGATCTCTGCCTGAAGAATCACACTCCTACAGTTATTCACGACATTGCATCCAAAAACACACACCACCTGCTTCTAAGCTGTGAGAGTGGAACAGGATACCACCCTTAATATTCGTTATTACAAGCAATATGAAGTATTTTATGGTTTGCTTGAATGAGGAATAATGTATGAAAATAATATTTTCCTAAAATAACACATTTGTATGAAATTAGGTAAAAAAATTTCCAAGAGGTTTCACTTGAGAACCCTACAACTCATTGTTTCCCTATAAGAAACAGTTCACACTAGAAGCATTTTGGACAACTAAGAACACTTATGTATCCAAACAAAGGGGTATATCTCCTAAGACAAAATATTAAATGGTGTATTGTATTGAAAACAAACCTTTAATATCCATCCATCCATCCATTCATACATTTTCCATACCGCTTATCTTACACAGGGTCATGGGGGAGCCTGGAGCCTATCCCAGGGAAAGCAACACTCCTACACTACAGTATGGCTTGCCTGGATATGGGAACTCAGTTGAGAAGATCGAGTGCCTGGGGTAGAACTTCATTTCCTCACCACTAATAAATCATGCAGGGACTCATGCATCACCTCAAAGACAGCTTGCCTGCTCTGGCAGTTAAGATAAGACAGAGGTCAGTGTGCTCTCGGTGGCATCAGTGGTGCTGCACAGCACACAGTAAAAATCAGAATTTTCTGCCTATAAATTATACTATATGGCCCAAAGTATGTGGACACCTGACCATCACACCGATATGTGCTTGTTGAACATCTCACTCCATATTTAGTCCCTGTTTGCTGTTAAAATAATCTCCAATTTTCTGGGAATACTTTCCTCTATATTTAGGAATGTGGATGTGGGGATTTGTGCTCATTCAGCCATAAGAGCATTAGTGAGGTGAGGCACTGATGTTGGGTGAGGAGGCCTGTTCCAATTCCCCAAAGATGTTCAGTGGGATTGAGGTCAGGCAAACCATGTCTTCATGTAGCTCACTTTGTACACAGGGACATTGTCATGCTGGAACAGTTTTTAGCCTCTTAGTTCCTGTGAAGAGAAATTGTAATGCTGCAGCATATAAAGACATTCAAAACAATTGCGTGTTTCTAACTTTATGGCAACAGTTTGAGGAAGGACCACATGTGGGTGTGATGGACAGGTGTCCACAAACTTTTGGCCACATAATGTAATTTGACACCTCAACCTCAAGGAACAATAACTATATTTCACAAAAATGATGTGAAAATGTTTTATTTACTTAATCTTTAGTCTTACGTTGGCAAGATCTACAGAGTTCTGCAAAGATCTACAAAGATCATGTTGGGTAAGGAGCCAGTTTATCAAATGCAGTGGTAAAAACAGTCTGCCTGAAGATGTCTAAAACCTTGCCAGCTTTCTCACACAGGGAATGTCACTTTGATCAAGTTCTTTGATAGTCATGAGACATAGCAAAATTGAGATTAGGTCTCTCCCTTTTCACTTCTGAGGGTAACAAGACTTTTAAAAGGACTTGTGGTGGATACATGTTTACAACCTTTGGTTTCACTACAAATAGTAGAAAATGTCAAAGTTTCACCATGTGAATGTGTTTTGTATGTAGAATGTCTAGTTACAGTAGCATTAGATCCAGCTGAACTACACAAAATGACTGTGTTGCATTAAAAAAAAGTTTTTACCTTCAATAATTTCCATCCACTAGAAATATATCTCACCAAACATAGACAACAGTCCATAATGAAAAGAACAACACTGCTGGCTTTCTCGATTCGTCTCTGTACGCCTGCATACTGATATGAAATAAACCCAACTACAAGGTTAAAGTACACAATGTCAGCTATTAACAGTTATGGATGAAACATAAAGCAGTAACCCTTTTTATTCAACAATACCCCATATTTCAGGGCTCCAGCAAAATAAAGTGATGAGCTGAGCCTTTGAGAACACACACCCGCAGAGGTAATAAATAGCACTGTAAATTTTCTGCTATGACTCAAACACTGTGGCCCTGATTCCACCCACACACCTGTCCACAAGAGTTAAATCAGCAAACTGTGCTGCTGCCGTGCGTCTGTATCAGACCTGAATACGTGAATGTGGAATGGGGCAAAAAAAAAAAAAAGGATCTATGATCTGACACCAGACGTGACCATGGGGCCAGCTTTCATCATCTTTGAGAGGTTTCAAGGACTGTTTTAGCCTCTTAATGCAAAACTTTAATCTTGTAGAAACATGGACCCTTATGAAGAGGACATAAGACGAATGCTGAAACATCAACAAAAAGCTTTCCTCCATTCACTTTTCAGTTCACCTGCTTGAATAAAACCACTGATGTACTGTATGTTTCGTAGTCTATGAAGCAGCCTGTAATTGAGGCTACCAAGCTAAAAAGTGGTGTGTGTAGTACATGGATATGCACAAGCTCTAAGGTGTAATAAATACAGAAGCTTGACTGTGAAAGGTAGGGGGAAAAAAACACTTAAGAGTACATAAGAGTCCACTCAATCTCAGCAAATGATTTACTATACACAATTTGGAAGCCAGCACAGCAAAAAAGCTCAATCCCTTTTCTAAACTGTTAATCTTAAAATCACCAAAGTAGTTAGAGAAATCAAATCAACAATTAAGAACTTGATTATAGTTTTTACCATAATGATAGCCTATAGCACGGATTGTCCACTAGTGGAAAGAATTTCCGAGGATTGAACTGAGCACTTGAAAAATACTGTAGCACAGCCTATCAACATAAAAAACAAAACAAAAAAGCAGTCTGTAGTTCAACAAATTCAGTTTTTTAAACATAAACCAGAGCAATTTCTGTAGCAGATCCTCTGTTGAGTCCAATAACATGCATATATGTAAATTATTTAACTGCATGCAGCTCACAGAGAAATGAAAGTGTTTTCATAGACTTTAGATTTTTCTTTTAATTCAATTACCCTCTCTGGTCTGATAAGTGAAGTAAAGACATGACTTGTTGAAAAAAAAAAAAAAATCAATGACAAAAACAGTATGTTGATGGATGTTTAGACAGGGATGTATGTTTTCTACGTGAGAGCACCTGGGCATGGCTTGTATCCCTTGTTTGTAGCTCTATGATTTCTTTCGATAAAATGTCAAGATTTTCTCTACTTGTTGCAAGTAGCCTTTTTTTTTTTCAGCTGTGATTGTTCAATTCAATTCAATTCTATTTGCATAGCATCATTCCCTTCATACACATCATAACATTATTATCTTCCCTACATACACTGCCACAATAGTGATGTTTATTGTTGATTATTAAACATTATCAGACCTGCCAACTGTCACACATTTTGCTTGGCGCTTCCGCAAAAACAATGGAGTACGCTTGGATGAGATATCACTTAAAAAATATGACAAAAGAGCAGTATTTTTCTCCTCCATAAAACAGGAGATGAGCTGACCGACATGTCAATCTGGAATGATTTTCGCAGTTGTTTCCACCCTCTTCCCACATCTCATGTGCTCTTGACTAGGCTCCCTCTCTTTCTGTAAAGCTTTTGAGTTTAATAATGTTAAATAAAATCTATCAGGGTATATTCGACCAAACTAACATTAGACAAGTATACATTTAACATCAGTTTACTATGTTTTATTAGGGATTCCCCTAAAAAAAAAAGGACAAAGATTTTGAAGCAAAAAGATTAAATAGGCCTACAAGGAAGATTCAAATCTAACACGTTACAGATAATGTTAATGGTGATGATAATTAGAAAGTGATTAAATACGCTGCTTTTTTTTTTTTTTACTGCCCCGCTCCTGTGCTCTCCTACTCAACACTGTGATCAGCATCAGCAGTGAAAATGGCAGGCATATGTACATTAGACAACTAATTTGTAAAATGATTATATCGAAATGTACATATTTGCTGAATGCAGAATCACTTACAAATCCACCATCCAAGTACAGCCGAGGTCATAAATTTACATGATTCTATTTTATGAAAATTTTTTGCAGATTCTGCAAGGCATATGTAAACTTGTGACCTCGACAGTAGGTTTTCATGATTGCCATAGTTCCGACTGCACAGTTGATAATAGTGTGTGTGTGTGTGTGTGTGTGTGCGTGCGTGTGTGTGTGTGTGTGTAGAATGTAGATTACTAGTGTTCTGTGTAATGACAATCTAATCTCCTTTTCCTGTACAGGGGCAGATGGAGCTCTAGTTGGAGTTGAGCCAGGTCTGCCTCCTGTAGCAAGCGAGATCTGGTGTTATCTCATTACCTCTGTGATCCTTTTTCATGCGTGGGTCTGCTCGGTTCCTAATGAACACACTCCGACACTGGAGCTAACAGTTAGTGAGAATAAATAGCAGGCTTAAACAGAGGGGATGTGCACTGGTCTCTGTATTAAAGCTAGCCTCAGATTTCTATACAACTCCTGGACAGCATGGAATAATGAGGTTACTGTAAGAATCGTCTATGACCTGGCTAGTTAGGATAACACATGATTTGTGGGTAGTAAAAAGAAAGAAGTACAATACAATAAATGGACTTAAATGATCAAGGGGATTGCTTTTATAAGGTGAAAATGTACTTACATGAAGTAGGTGGGATATCCTTCTTGAAAATACCAACAGTACTTCTTTGCTTCTATACACTGAAATAAAATCAAATGGATTGAGTCAAAAAAGACAGAAATTTTGTAACAGTTTGTAACAGTGTATATTAATGAGCTGAAATGATGTTTGGTAAATGTGGTTCATTCAAATATATCTGTTTTATTTCCAAAAATAACACTGCTACTTTGACACAATAATTATGATGAATATGACTATGAAATAATTATGATGAATATGACTGTCCTTAAACGAGGTACATTTATTTATTAGGGTCCTAATTAAAGGTAAAAATAGCAAGCTTGTCTCTACATGCATTGTACCACTAACAAACACACTGGACAAAAATCTGACAGACTCAAGCTACCAACGCCCACGCAGGCACAAATGAGCTCAGTGGTGGACTGCAGTCAATGTGAAGGTGATTTGCCCTTGTGCAGTCGACCCTTTCATTCTGACAGCAGTAGAATTATGCACATTTGCAGTGAAGTCAATGTCTGTGGAGTTTAACCATCTGTCACAGTGCATCATTCTGAGAAGCGCTTGCGAGAGTCTGGCCTTCAATTTGGGTGTGCTGGGTGAAAGTTCTTAATGGGGCAAACACAAACACTTTACAGACTATATGACAGCAATACATACTCCCAGAAAGAGAAATGAGCTGTCATATTTTCTTTATGAACCCTGTTATTTTGGGTGTGAGCAGCACAGTAATGAGGCAGAGAGCCAGATGCAAAAAAGGATGACCAAAAAGAACACACAATGCTGTATTATTATTATTATTATTATTATTATTATTATTATTATTATTATTACTACTACTATTATTCTGTCTTGGAAACACTGTTCATAAGACAGGAATTCACCCTGGATGGGCTGAATCACAAGGTACCATGCACGCACACACACACACATTCACCCCTTGAGGCACGTTTTAAGGGGTGGGTGGAAACCAGAGAACCCAAAGAAAACCCACATGGCCATGAGGAGTACATGCACAACTCCATACAGACAGTAACCTGAGCTCAGGATTGAACCGAGGACCCTGAAGCTGTAATGTGACTACACTATTATTATTGTTGTAGTTGTTGTTATTATTATTTTAATGACTTCTTTTATGGAGTGTTTACAGCAAATGCAGTGCCAGCACTTATTACCATACTAGATACCCTGGAGTAGAGAAAAACAGATCACAGATGCTGTACTTCATCTATTGCAACTGCAGAAGTTTGGACTTGGAGACTACAAATGTTTGTCTGGCTCATTAGTTCAGTTCCTCCAGAGAAGACGTCAGTCCATGTTATTCAGTCATCTATTCAGTTCTGAGAACCAAAGCCTACAGTCCTAAGTAGCCTGTACAGTATATCACAAATGATCCATAATTAAACTTAACAATATAGAACTACAATCATCACACAAAATATTGTTAATGTGAACATGTCTAAATATCCTAACTACCACTGTATGTCATTTGAATGATGAGGTTGAGAAGGTAGGCAGCAATTTGGGGCAGCTTTTACATTCATGAGATAAAGAATGTCTCATTTGGAAGAAATAATGGTAAATGGTCTGCAATTTTATAGCGCTTTTATCCAATGCACTTTACACTGTGTCTCATTCACCCATTCACACACACTCACTCACTCACACACCAGTGGTAGCAGAGCTGCCATGCAAGGTGCTAACTTGCCATCGGGAGCAACATGGGGTTCAGTGTCTTGCCCAAGGACACTTCAGCATGTGGAGTCACGTGGGCCGGGAATCGAACCACCAACCCTACGATTAGTGGACAACCCGCTCTGGCACCAATGAGAATAAGCAATGGTAAAGAAATGTAGTATTGTTCTTTATATAGTACGTCAGTGCTGTTGGATTCTCTGATTAGTCAATATGTGTTGATTTCTATGACAGCAGCACTGACAGCAGGCAAATTACTGGTATATATTAATGCACTCATTTAATGTTTCTATAGTAACAACTTGCACAGGTACTTGTATGGTAGATGGTCCACATACAGTGGGGGAAATAAGTATTGGATGCGTCAACATTTTTTTCAGTAAATATATTTATAATCAGGCTGTTCACATGAAATTTTCACCAGACATCGGTATTAATTCAAGAAATCCGGAAATATATAGAATTCACAACATTAAAGTCCATAAGTAAAGTTATGTGTAATAAAGTGGAATGACATTAAAAAAGTATTGAAGACGCTAACTGAAATTTATTTAATACTTAGTGGAGAAGCCTTTGTGTCACGGTCTCCCCTTTAGGCAGCGCGCTTGTCGAGCCGGAGGGCGAGCGCGTGCACGAGCAAGGTGCACGAGCAAGGTGCACGAGCATGGACTATCTACTATTATACTATACTATACTATATCATTGTCTATCTTGACCTGTGTCCCTGTACCATGTTTTGTTTCATAGTTTATGTTTAGTCTTAGCCACAGTATTCTGCCTAGCTGTCTTAGTGTCTTTGTTTTGTTGTTTGTTTGTTTCTTAAACTGTTTGAAGATCTGTGATTGCTTCTGTATCTACCTTTGAAACGTGACACTTTGTTTGTAATGACAGCTTCAAGACGCTTCCTGTATGAATAAATTAATCGGCAGTGTTCGGGTGTGATTTTGGCGCATTCTTCTAAACATATTGTCTTTAAATCTTGTTCAACTGGATTCAAGTCAGGTGACTGACTGGGCCATTCTAATGCCATTCTGAAACCAATTGAGAGTTTCCTTTGCTGTATGCTTTGGATCGTTGTCCTGCTGGAAGGTCCACCCATGTCTCACCTTCATCATTCTGGAGGATGGCAGCAGATTCTTCTCAAGAATCTTCCGGTAAAGAGTAAATTTATCGTTCCTTCAATTATATGAAGTCTGCCGGTACCATGTGATGAAAAACAGCCCCACACCATGATGCTTCCACCTCCAAATCTTTTTTTGTTTTAAGGGTGATGTGCAGTGACATTTCTTCTCCAAGCATGGTGTGTAGTTGACAGCCAAAAAGTTAAATTTTGCTCTCGTCTGACCAGACTACACTCTCCCAGTATTTCAAAGGCTTGTCCAAATGAGTTATAGCAAACTTTAAACAAGCTTCGACTTGCCTTTTCTTTAGTAATGGAGTCTTGCGGGGTTAGTGTGAACAGTGGAGGGCATTGCCTATTGTTTTCTCTGTGACAATGGCACCTGCTGCCTCCAAGTGTTTCTGGAGCTCTTTCCGAGTGGTCCTTGGGTCTTGGGCTATTCTTCTGACTATTCTTTTGACTCCCTGGTCAGAAATCTTGCGAGGAGCTTCTGTATGTGGCTGGTTGATGACAGAGTGATGTTACTTCCACTTACGGATAATGGCCCCAATGGTGCTTACTGGAAGATTCAGAAGGTCTTGAGAGAGCTCTTTGCTTTTACCCATCATGAGATGTTTCTTGTGTGACACTTTGGTAACAAAAAGCCTTTTTATAGACCATCAATTTACTAACCCAGCTGATATTAATTTGCACAGATAGGAGGTATAATTACTTATGGATTTCAGCTGGTTGCTTGCCTTACCTTGCCTTGGAGAACTGCTTTTTCGTAGCGTGTTCAATATTTTTTTCCTGTGTCATGCCACTTTATTACACATAACTTTATTTATGGACTTTAATATTGTATTATGAGGAAACGGTGGCAAGGAAAAACTCCCTGAGGCAATATGAGGAAGAAACCTTGAGAGGAACCAGACTCAAAAGGGAACCCATCATCATCTGGGTAACAACGGATATCTGTGATTATAAATAAGTAAATCCTTTCTATAAATATTCTAATACTACATGGTCAAATAGTGCAATTGTGTAACCAGGAATATTCATTCAAGTCTATTTTGTTGAACTGGAGTTCAACATTTTTGTTGAAATCCACTGTTCACTGATGGAAACTTGAGTGTAAAACTGTTTGTGGTAATTGCAGTAATAAAACTATAATAGCAATTGTAATCCTACACAGTCTACACTGGTAATATCAGTTGTTAATCCAAGTGCCTTTAATCCTAGCCATCATAGCATAACTGTTCATATGAATTGAGGTCCAAAGCTACTTTATGGTTTTTCAGTAGTACCAGAGATGAGACTAAACAAACAGCAAACAGAGATCCAAGATGGATCCCTTTTCACTTTCATGATCCCATGTTTGAGTGATAAACAAAAGCAGTTTCAAAGTCAGAGTTTGACTGCAGGACTCTGGAATTTCTCTCTGAGTGCTACAGATGCACAAATGTGTGCCATGTAGTTTAATCTGTTGGAATTTGGAAGAGCTGAATAAATACCAGATGACATTTTACTTCAGTTAACTTTAACTCCAATATTTATACCAAGCTTACTGAAAAAAGCACATGCGAATTGTTAGTGCTGCAAATGCTTTTAAACTGTAACAACTCTAGAGTTTCTATGTAATATCCATAAAGAGCACACTGTGTCCTACACAATCTACACTGGTGATATCACTTGTTAATCCAAGTGCCTTTAATAGTTTTAAAAGTGTTAAAAGTGCCTGTTTTTAGATTCCTCGACATTCTTCGGATGTTATCTCTCCCGTTCCACCGATCACATGCAATGAAAGGCTTATATATAAGGAAAGCAGTTTGTATTATCAGTTAAGTGGTGGGAACTGCACTTCTTGTTACAATACCAGAAGCAATTTAGGAATGGAGACAATGTATCAAGTTGAATCCGAGGTCTAAAATGTTTGTTCAATGGTTTTTGCACATTAGAATCAAAGAATAGCTTGTCTTCCTGACAACTGCATGTAAACCATGACAACAACAACTTTAGCTTCAGGTCTGTGCTGGAGTTGAGATTTCTCA
Organism: Ictalurus punctatus; assembly: GCF_001660625.3. Lineage (NCBI taxonomy): Eukaryota > Metazoa > Chordata > Actinopteri > Siluriformes > Ictaluridae > Ictalurus > Ictalurus punctatus. The sequence goes on from NC_030416.2 coordinate 28,907,697, forward strand.
TGAATATTAATTAAAGAAAGACTTAATGAGAGAACTGCATAATCAGGAGAGTAGTAGAGCCTGAGATTGCTGTGCAAACTCTATAGGATCCAACTATCCAGACATAATTTTTCAAATACTGGTCTTGGATAGAATTTAAGCACTCAGAATTTCAGTCCTGATTATGTAAGTAATGACTGTATGGTTATACCAAAATAATCTAGTGGATGAGTGGATTATTTTTGAATAACCGCACAGTCTTGAGTATGTTATTCTGCTTACACCACAACAATGTGGCAACAAATATTGTACTTACACTACAGCTTTTGATTATGTGGAGCGTCCTTCATACAAGTCCCTGTGTATGAGCTATTCCTATAGAAACAATAATGTATAAGAAAGAGGGCATTAATATGACCTATCGTTCATGTTACAGCAGGAACTACTGTCTGAGCTGTGCGGCTATAAGAACACCTTCAGACCAATCAGATTTGAGAATTGGATCACTGTGATATAATTAAGGAATAAAACACTTGGATAATTTTCCTACAACAGCACACCCAGAAGTGTTTTATTCCTCATATTACAGCAATTTGACAACAACTAAATTTTTTATTGATTAAATAACGTCATACTTCTTAAAAAAAAAAAAAAAAAAATATATATATATATATATATATATATATATATATATATATATATATATATATATATATATATATATATATAAATAAATAAATAAAAAGTTTATAGTTACATTGTGGAACATCTGTGAAACAGGGTAATTCCTGTTATCATTTACATTTTAGCTGCTATAAACAGTTGCTCTGTCACCAACAATTTCTTTTCCCGTCTCTTGAAGTTAGTAAGACAGAACTCTAGCTTGTCATGTTGCAGAGAAACTGGAAAGCGCAAATTTCTGTCCTTAAGGCTTTCCAGTGCAGAAAACATGCTGACTGTTACAAAACGCTGACGCTTAAGACTCCTTCCATAAATATTAAATAAACCTCTCCTTACAGAAAGATTCACCATATCACAGATTAGACATTTTTCTTTGTGTTGTTAACACCTTTTAATCAATTTATTTTTAGTCTTAGATTACATGGAATGCTGGCCATACAAGTCCCTGTGAATTAGCTGTTACTCTAGAAATTATAACGTATTCAATTGAGCACACTAATATAAACCTGTGACTTGCTTTGCAGCTGGAAGTACTGTCAGAGCTGCTGTAATGAAATTACGATGTTAAAAACAAACATTAAACTTAGGCTAGATGTAGGATAAATTATCTGATATATTGTTCATGCACCTAGTGCACCCCTGGAACAATGCGTTGGTATGTTGTGTAAAGTTTATTAATACTGAAAACATTTGGGATATTGTTGGAAGTCAGTAATCAATGGATGAAGTGGTTGAAGTGGATTTTTTGGTGGATTTGACTGATTTATTTAGTTTAATTTTGTTTACTGATGCAGTGTTGATAACAGTCATTGTTGCTAAGGTACCAGACACCATCATTAGGAAGGTGAGAACTGATTCGGCCTCCAGATGAAAATGGTTGGCTGCTATCAAGTTTGGATAAAATTTAGTCAGTTTAAATGAATTTTCTGATTTATAACTTGTTACTGTGGGTCAAGTCAGATGGGACTGAAACAGATTGCTCTAATCCAGTGTTTAAAATCTCAGGTCCAATTAAAACTATTAGCAAGGAGAATAACATAACATTAAGAATGCGCTTTTTAAATAAAAATCATCCTTGCTCTTGGCTGACTCTCTATTCTCGACTGACTGCTCCATGTGCTATTAAATCTCTATTGAGCAGTCACTGTTGATGTTCAAGCATTAACATGAATAGAATAAAGCTTTTAAACCTTGTAAAATGTAGAATATAAACATCCTGTTAGCAAATGCAGACAACATTCTGTCTTATTTCTGCAACAAGAAATGAGATCCGACAGGAAGATAAAGGTTATGGAGACCTTTTCTGCAATGCAATTTACAGTGTGGCCACAGAGCCAGAGGCACAGCAGCATGCCATTGTTTCTGCCAACTGCTTAGAACAATATAACTGATGAGTGGCCGTCTAGAACAAGGGGCAGGTAGAATCACAAATGATTCCTAATTGTTGTAGACCAGCATTGTTTTTCTGACCCAATAATCATACTGTTTAAAACTGTTTATACATTATGTTAAGTGGCAAATTTATAAATGTTTTGCTAAAAAATAATTAAGCTGTGGCAAAATGATATATGCAGGTAATGTCTTGCAGTGCCAAATACTACATACTGTCACTGCCTGCTGCCAAAACTGTCAAATATTCAAGTATTTTCTGACAGTTGTATTACAGATTTAAGTACATCTTGGATAATGATTGGTAATGCACTTGTCTAATACACTGCAATTTGTGCCTACACTGGAATAGTATAGCCTGTGCTGCTTCCACAAAGATTTTTCCCACACATCCTGTCAATTAAAGGCAGAAGGGTGCCAACTTCAGCTTCAACATTCAACTAGCCTTAAGCCGTCATCACTGGGATAAACAGGCTGACGGAACAGGACCCGCACAATGAGGCTTTTGTTAGACACTAGGAGAAAAGACAGCAACAGGCACTAACAGCAGAAATGTTTTGGCAGAACATAGGGGTCCAGGCTCAGCAAGACTGTTCCATGCCTTAAAGAAACACGAAACGATACTAGACACTAGACTAACGTCACAACCAGCAAACAGATGAATACCAACCTCACTAATAGGCTCCTCCTTTAATCTGGGACACAAAAGGCATAAATTATACAGTGAATCACATCTACCCTAATTGCATCCTGTGTCTTTGACACTTTGTGCACGTTGCGTGCTACTTTGCACTGGCAGTAGCATTGTAGAGTGCTTGATTAAACCTCAGAAGGGAGATTCGTTTTAAGGAAGGTTAAGGCTAGATAGATAGATAGATTTTCCATTCCATTTTTATTTGTTATATAGTTATCATTTAGGCTTCAGGTTTTTTTGTCAATAAAGTTAAAGTTGTGCATGGTAGTGACTCTTGTATCAAGACTGATATTTTAAAGCCATACTGCCAAAAAAACCGCCATGTCATCTGCTGTAAAGCTCATGTACGATTTTATTGTGTAGGGATAAATGAGAGGATAGTGACACATTCAGAAATTACGGCATTGCTTAATGGCTCCTCCATGTCCCGCTGCGATATGCAGTACACTCTACCTAGCAATAGCCCAAACACAGCTTTATACAGTATTACTCTAAGAGAGCAATCTGTCAACTAAATATATGAAACTATAACTGAAGAATTCCCTAGATCTTCTGAAAGTTCTTCTCCCTCTGCTCTGCTGTTGCAGAAGCCAGTGGCAAAAACATGACTGAAGTCATAGCTCACTCATCCTTAGAGAACTGCAATCACTGCAGACACATGGATATTTCTGCACTTCAGCAGATGATTCAGGGAATTTTTTTCTCCACGCTTCAAATTTTTTTTGCTTTCGCAACACACCCCATCAGTACACAACATGGAAATTGATCAGTTTCCAGCACTCCCATGGCTGATTCCATTAGCAAACAAAAACAGACCAAAGAGAGCAATTTCATCCTGCCCAGCCGTGGCAGCAGATTACTGAGGGACTCGTCATTAATCCTCTCAAAAGAATTTTTTCACAGATTAGTGCACGTTGCAGCAGTATTATGGCCCTTTGCTCAAAGCCATGGCCACTTTAGCTCAAAGTCAAACTTTGGAAACAGTGTAGGCCCACTTAATACAGGACAAAGAGAAACTAGCTCAGATGAAGTGTGACATAATACAAAGCCTGGCATATTTCAGAGTGCTAAGAAGATTTTATTGTAGGATTTTGTTCCTATACAGAAGGACATTGCTGCCATGCAAAAATATATATATATTTTTTAAATCCAAATCAGCATGTCATAATTTTGAGATCTGTATATCATTGCTACAAGAAAAGAATCTCATTATTAAATTGGACTAATTCTGTTAACTGTGCCATAGGTAACTATGTAGGTTACGAACTACATTGTGAAAACAAGATCAATAATGTTGTTTATACATACTTATCTCTTATTAAATGTTTTTTTTTTCTTGTAATAATAAGATGTTTTCTTTAGTAACAAGATGCTTTTCTCACAATAACGAGACAGTATTTTCTCACAACAAGAAGATACTGTTTAGGATTTTTTCTTACATGGCCGCAATTCACTTTGTAGTACCTTATAACTGGCTTATATAGCTGCCATTTTATGTTTTTTAACATTCTGTATTTTTATGATTGACAATAAAAGGAGACACCTCTTCTGCTGGTGGGATTGACATTCACAACATAGCAAAGCTCTGTTAAATGAAGCTTTCAGACCGATCAAAATTCAATTATCACATTAATCAAAGATTCACGTTTCAATTTGGGAATGTCAATTATTCATCAAAGTAGTCAATGATTTAAACACATGCTGCATGCTAATGTGATTATTACAGCACTGAAACAGGAGAGCGTGTATACAATGTCTCCACACTTCTTATTTCTTGGCTGACTGAACTAAACAATGGCTGTGCGACAGTAGCGATATATAAACATACAAGAAGGTCAACTTGAGAAATGCACTAAGCTCTATCTCACAGGACACATGCACACAGGCAAACACATTACACCATCGTCTTCAAACACATTACGAAAGACTTTGCATTAACAGACCAATATTGACATATACTAGCCTTAAATGCTTTATTGTTTGCTGATTAAAGGTTGGAGGATAATATTTATTCAGGTACTAACAGTCAAAATGGATCTCTTGAGCTTTTTGTTTTTTTGATCAGCATATGTTAATCCAAATACAAAGCAAAGACAGTTGAGCACTGAGAATGAGAGGTGATCTGGGAAGGAAGCTACAGTAGAGAGTTAACTGAGCATGAGGCAAAAACATTAGGATAATACCTTTGCCTTTATAAATATACACTTACAGATCAGACAGAGCAAGTGCCCATATCATGCTCAATAATAAATAAGACCAATAAAACAAGCCCAATAAGACATCTCATAAATAAATAAATAAATAAACAAACAAACAAACAAACAAATAAATAAATAAATAAATAATCAGCCTCAGTGCTATATTACTTTAGCTCCATTACCAATGCATCTTCTCACAGAAATTTAAATTCTGAAAGAAAACATACACCTTGCACTTTAGTGTTGCAAAATCAACTAAACAGGATGTTTAATATGGATCAACACACAGTGGATCATGGTTTTATAGGAATCAGCGTGATTTCACATGGAAGTGGATTAACACATACCACAGCAATTTGCCAATGATTTTTTATTTTTTTTACTTAATAAAGAATAACATGACAACCTTTTTAACTGGTTATTGTTACATTAATGTTGTGGAACGTCCATGTAAGTTCTTGTTATCACTTACATTACAGCATCTACAGCAGTGGTCACCAACCCTCTTCCTTGAGATCTACCTTCCTGCAGATTTCATCTAACACACCTCTTTTAGGTGACATATAACTTCTTAAGGCAATGTCTAGATGGTCAGGTGGGCACGATTATGGTTGGAGCTAAAGTCTCCAGGAACAGGGTTGGTGACCACTGATCTACAGTATAAACAGCTGTTCCCTCACCAAACACTTTTCCCTTTCTTGAAGTTAATAAGATAAAATGACGTTACTTGTCGTGTTACCAAGAAATTGGAAAGCCTACAATGAAGACTCCCGCAGTGGAAAACTCACTATAACAATAAATTTCTGATGCCCGTGACCCTTTCCATAAACATTACATAAACGTTTCCTAATAGAAAACTTCACCATCAATAATTATACATTTTCTTTGTTAACTAACAACTCAATTTTAAAAACCTATTTATTATTCAGCTTAGATTATGTAGAGTGTCAAGTCCCCATGAATTATCTGTTAAGTCACATCCAGGATTACTGTCAGAGATGCTACTACAGAAAATTAATCAAGACCTTCTGATGCAAGAATTCAACAGCACTGGGGTATAATTATATATATATATATATATATATATATATATATATATATATATATATATATATATATATATATATATATATATATATAAAATAACCTAAAATGTTGTACTTTATTATATTAGTAATAAACGACATATTCATTACAAGGCCCATATTTTATGCTTTTCTTGTGAATTTCTTCCCGAAATTCACAGTGGTTTATGTACAAAAACAGCCACTGTTAATTTGTACATAACCAGATCTCTTTGTTTATGTCATAGAAATAAACAGGAAATCTTAAAAATAAAATTTGAAAATTAATATGAAAATAAAATCTCTTATGACAGAATGAATCCTTTACAAGATCTTCCACACCACAGCATTTGTAGAATTATTTGAATTATTTGGAAAAAAAAAAATCCAGGAGACAAAGAAAGCCACATTCACCACACATACAGCCTTATTTATTTTTTTCTTTTTAAAAGCCAAAGTCTCTTAAAACTGAAAGGAAAGACAATAAACCGGCTCCACTGCAAATATTACAGAAGGCCATTTCAGAAGGGTAAATTCATAACTTTGTTATTTGGTGTTATTATTTTTACTAGAAGGGTGCAGTAACCTTTCCCTCAGCAAAAATCAGATCTCCATGCAACACCTTCACACCAATATGAACAGTGACATTATAGTATTATGCTTTAGACAGACGTGACAGCTCGCTAGGTAATATGATTCAGTAAAGCTAATCTCGCTCACAAGAAGACAGTATGTCTAGGCTAATCTAAGCTAATATTGCTCATATTGGAAAGCTAGACACAAGGGAATTTTGCTCATGGAAAACCTCAAATTATACATGTTACTTTTGTAAAATAAGACTGCCAGCATGTGTATACAAATCTCTCTTCAATACATCCCTGAAAATCAGCAGTTCCAAAACTAGGCCAAGATTTAAAAATTAGAGGTTTATCTTTTTCTATAATTGGTAGCTATTAAACTGTAAATAGTAGATAAATAAACAGATACATACACTCACCATCCACTTTAATAGGTAAACTTGTACACCTGCTCATTAATGGAGTGATCCAATCAGCCAATCATGTGGAAGCAGCATAATGCATAAAATCATGCAGATACAGGTCAAGAGCTTCAATTAATGCTCACCTCAAATATTAGAATAGGGAAAATTGTCAACTCTATGACTTTAACCGTGGCATGGATGTTGGTACCAGATGGGCTGGTCTGAGTATTTCAGAAACTGCTGATCTTCTGGGGTTTTCACTAACAACAGTCTCTAGAGGTTACACAGAATGGTGTAAAAAACAAACCAAAAAAAACATAAAAACAATCAAACAAGAATCCTGAGTGAGAGACAGTTCTGTGGGTGGAATGTGGTGTGTATTCTGTGAGCCTTCTCTGCTCATGGTTGTAAATAATGATTATTTGAGTTACTATAGACTTACTGTCAGCTCAGAGGAGTTTGGTCATTCTCCTCTGATCTCTCTCATCAACAAGGTGTTTCATCTTGCAGACCCTCCATACACATGGTGTTTTTTGTTTTTCATACCATTCTGTGTAAACTCCACAGACTGTTGTGTGTGAAAATCCCAAGAGGTCAGCAGTATCTGAAATACTCAAACCAGCCCTTCTGGTAGCAACACCCATGCCAAGGTTAAAGTCACAGAGATCACACTTTTTCCCCATTCTGATGTTTGATGTGAGTTTTAACTGAAGCTCTTGACCTGTATCTGTATGATTTTATGTGTTGTACTGCTGCCACATGATTAGCTGATTGGATACCTGCATAAATAAGCAAGTGTTTAAAAGGTGCTCCTATTAAAGTGGACAGTTACTATAAATGTAAATACTCCCATTACTATTAACACAATGACAATAAAACCTGCTAGTTAGCTCAATACCATCAGTGCATATGCTGGAACTATATAGTTAGCATATTACTAATGGTGCGTTCATTGCTATCTATTAATCTATTTTTAAACATGATTTTCAGATAAACATGCACAGCATCTTTCCTCATATCTGAACCAATAGCTCTGCTAGAGACTGCAATAAAAGCTCTTGTGCGTTGTCTAATATTGATTTACACTGTGTACTGAGAAGGACGTCATATGTTTACATGCCTTTTTGACCCCCAATAACCACAATGAGTATGTTTTACTTGAACTCTAACAGCTAGAATGGCCAGGCACATACTGGCTTTATGCTTCCTTTCTCCATCCTGAGAGCTTCTCTGCAAGTGTACAGGTTTACTAATTATGTGTGAGGGTTTTTGCTGTTGTTGTTGTGGGAGTCATCGTGTGACTGTGCGAAAATGATTAATGAATTCACAGGAATGTGAATTGCAGATGTTCACAGTATGTGATGTTTCAGAAGCATACAAGATGGCTCATACAAGTAAAACGCAGCAGTGTGCTCTAGTTTTGGAAACAATTAAATATAACCGCCACGTAAGCACTTCACTGCAATTCCTTTTTTTTCCAAGAGTAATTCATCCTGAATTTTCAGATGATCCTTTTCTGCACCACTAAGTGGCCTTTAGATCTGTATCTTCAGCAAGCTATGTAAGCATCTAAGCTATTTAAGCAAAGCTGAAATGCAGTAGTTATGAAGACATTACTGTAGATGCTGGATACAGTATCATCTGTGTCATCTGCTCATATTACAGTGCCTACAGGATCATGGAACAATATATTATATATATATATATATATATATATATATATATATATATATATATGTATATATATGTATATATATGTATATATATATATATATATATATATATATATATATATATATATATATATATATATATATACACACACACACTGTATCTTCAGCAATCTTGATCTGTATCTTGATGCCCAAACTTCAAGAAGCTGAAGCTTGGGCGTCATTGGACCTTCCAACAGGACAATGATCTCAGGCATACCTGAAATTCCACCAAGGCTTGGTTGCAGAAGTCCTGGAAGATTCTACAGGACTGTCACAGTCACCTGACTTGAACCCCATAGAAATTCTCTGGCGGGATTTGAAGACGGCGTTTGCAGCATGCAAACCCAAGAATATTACTGAACTGGAGGCCATTGCTCATGAGGAATAGGCTGAGATTCCTCAGGAACGCTGCCAGAAGCTCTGCATCTCGTTTACAGCAGGTCATAACAGCAAAAGGGTGCTCTACTAAGTACTAAAGATGCTTGCCATGAAGGGGTTGAATAATTTTGAACTGTAGAAATCATTATAAGCTGCATTTCCAGTTGAGTTTGGGGAAACCACTTGAAGCATTCATTGTGTTGAACTATTTCAATTGCATTTATATATATAAATGGTTAATTTTGTCTTCTGGGAGATATGTAAATATCTTATTCAGCATCTGAAGGGAAGTACTAAATGAAAAAAAAAAAATCTTTGAACAAAATAATAACAATTTACACCGATCCTCCTGTTCAAAATTTTACACCCCCCTGGCTCTTAATGTATCATGTTACCTTCTTGAGCATCAGTGAATGTTTGCACCTTTTGTAATAGTTGTGTACGAGTCCCTCAGTTGTCCTCAGTGTGAAAAGATGGCTTTTAAAATCAAATTGCCACTGTGAGAAAGCGGTCAAATATGCAGAAAATACTGTAAAACCAAAGAATGTGCAGGACTTGGAGGATTTTTCTGAAGAACAGTGCACAGTTTAACTGCTCAGGACTAACAAGAGACTCATGAACAACTATCACAAAACATAAACACAGTCATGGATCATCCAGGTAACAACACACAGTATTAAGAATCCAGCGAATGTAAACTTTTTAACTGGGTATTTTTTTTTTTTTTATAAATTCAGCTATTACTGAGTCTTGTGAACTATATGTAAATATCTGTTATGTGAACTAGCTTATTCAGGGCAGAACTAAATAAAAAACAACATGGTTTTTATGATCCCTCTTATTTTGTTAACAGTATTAACATTTAGCAGATTCTGCAAGGAGTATGCAAACTTCTGGGCACAACTGTACATATCTTACCCATATACATATCTTATCTAAAAAAAAAATAAAAAAAGATACATACCACTTTACTCTAATAGCTAATTTCCAGACAATTATGTAACTTAAATCAGGGTTAAAGTTTACATTATGTTTACATTTACAAAGTATAAAAAAGATAAAGGTAGCACTCCAGCTATAAGAAAAGGTACAGTTTTGTACTCTTTTTCTGAAAGTGTACTACACACCCTGATCTCAATCATCAAGTAAAGTTGAAATAATATGCTAGCATTAAGCCAACATGATGGAGATGTCTTGCTTAATCTCATTAATATGACCAATACTATAATGCTAGCCTAATGGGGTTGTGTTGTTGATAAACAGTAATAAAGATAAGAATGTTGTGTGTGTGTGTTTGTTGCGTTACTATGACTTATGACACTAAGCGGTAACACAAAGGATTTCCGAAACGTGACACATTTGCATTCATGATCTTCAAAAGCTGGACCGGTGATTACACCGAAAAGTGTCTGAAAGATCTAACCGGCTCCCATCTGTAGACATTTCTAGAAACCGCACTGATCTTGTATCCTCTTGTATCCCCTCTCTCTCTCTCTCTCTCTCTCTCTCTCTCTCTCTCTGTATATACATACATATATGTAAAGACATCTTTTCAAGCGACTCACCTCCATAAAGAGCCACAGCGTCAGTAAAACACACACTCCATGCTGCTTCATCTTTACTCGCTTTAGCTTTAATTTTGGCACCTTAGCGCAAAAACAGAGAGGATTTCCGGTCACCACGAAGCTTTCATAGCAGATCTGTGTTTATGGGCAGCGCGTAAAGAAAGATCCTTTCAGTCCATGGTGGCTTCGGGCTGCAATACAAAGCGCTAGTCGAGGCTCGGTGTGTATCCGTAGCGCCTACTGTCAATGCGGGACGGACGGACGCACGCACGCACACGCGCGCGCGCGCGCACTCTCTCTCTCTCTCTCTCTCTCTCTCTCTCTCTCTCTCTCTCTCTCTCTCTCTCTTACAGTGCCAAGATTCACACTGAACTCTCTCAAAGGAGACCTGAACCTGAACCAACACACATGAACAAAAAGATTAGACTTATTTTCCACGCGCAATTTGACTTTAGTGTTGACCACAGGCTCGCGCTGAGCAGCCTCCGCAATCCCACGCCTCTTAAATCAGTGCACATACACTCCAGAGTGCACTGAAGTGCAAATAGCTTCCCAGTGTCAAAGTACTGGATGGCAAAGAATTCAGTGCCGGCCTACTTATCTTCTTTCAAGACAACGGTATACAGTCAACTCCTGAATTACTGGCGGTATTTAAGCATGTAGAGGGGGGGGAAAGTGAATATATTCATTATTCATTCATTCATTCATTCATTCATTCATCTTTAATAACAGCTTGGTCAGGGTTGCAATGGATCCAGGGATTATCCCTAGAACACAGGGTGCAAGGTGGGATACCAGTCACCAGGCACACACATTCACTAGTGGCAATTTAACATAGCCAATCCAGGAATCTGGAGAACCCAGAGGAACAGGGACGTGCAGACAGTTCCTCAGGGGCAGGGGCTCGAATGTACAAAAAAGAAAAAAAAAGGGCTATATCACCAAAGAGCTAATTTTATTACTTTACTACTTTTTACTACTTGTTCTTATCACCCTGGTAGACATTGTAAACAGACAGTGTGTGGTCACAATAATGAATATGACAATGACACTACTAATATATCCTAATGGTATTTTATCTTTTACATTTATAGAAATACTTACATAAAAACGGCAACTTTTAGTGAAGAGATGAATCCAAATAATAATTAAAAGAAAATGTAAACATTATGAAAAAAAAAACTATAGAATTACCATCCACAAATGTAGTGACACACGCACTGTAAGTCAGTAAAACTATTAATTTCACAATTAAATTTAAATTTGGAAGCAGCACTCTGATTTCCATAAAACTGCAGCACTGCTTGTTGAACTGGCTTTTTCGTCTCAAAGTTTTAAGCTGTCCCTTTTGTGCCTCCTTCTTCAGTTTTTCTTTAGTTTTCTGCAGTCTCTGTCAGAGGTGTAACCTGCCTGGACATTAGGGTCTGTAGCCTCAAATATTTTTTCTTTAGGCCCAGAACAATACTCCACCTGGAGTGGATTGTCACTACATAACTGAACGTCAGTAAAAGAAGACGGCTGTGTTGTAATTTTATATCTTCATTGAACGGAGGTGAGACCAATCAGACAGGGTTTACAGGAAAATACGTGGAAACACTCGTGTCTTATTGGCTGACAGTCTCTCAATTCTGGGTTTAAATCCATTGACCTAAATGGCCACTTCAAATTGGTCATTGATGGGTTTTTGTTAGCAGTTATTTGTGCATGTGAGTTGGGTCATTATCAGTGTAGTCAATGTTCGCAAGAGCTCATGGACCAGCTTTTATTCTGATGCATCTGACTCCAACATATGATTTCACTTGTAGCTTCATTGATTGTTCAGGAGATAAATTTTGTGGGTTGCTCTCAGGAGGGGCTTTTTTTCTTGCAACCTTTCCAAACAATGTGTTGTTATGGAGGTGGGTTTAAGCAGTTGGCAAACCAAAGAATCAACTAAACCATTACTGAGAAAATTATGGCCCCTATGGATTAAAATGACCACAATAGCCTGCTTCATATGCTAAAAAGAGTCTGAATGAGCAGCTATGTATTTGTGTCATGCAAACATACTTAAAAACATCAGTCCATGTCCAAGACATCATTCATGATTATTTAAACAATATCCTGATAAATTTAAATTATATGATTTCTGCAGGCAGGCAATGGGCCACATATGGCCACATATGGCCCAGGCACTTATATGCGCCATAGTTTATGAGTATGCACCATAAAGAATTGCATTATTCTAGTAACAAAATGACAGACTTGAATAAACAGTTAAAATGATAATATTACATACAGACTACATTCCTGTGATCCACAGCCCACAGATCTCGCAACATAATTATCAGTCACAAGACCAAACACCTAGCCCCATTTTTAATCTCCAGTGTTTGGACTCACGTGTTCATACTCACCCACACTCCCATAAATAACCTGGACAAACTAACAGACTTTGTGAAGTCTTGCCCTTGAACAGCTGAAAACATCTTCATCAAACTGTGCAGTGCATATACAGATGCAATCAAAATTATTCAACTCCTAAGTCAGGTAAGAAAAGGTGTTGAGTAGAACATGGCCCGTGGAACAACTTCGGGACAGTATGAATACTTGGTAATGCCATATGGACTGCTCTCTGACCTCTTAGTTTTTAAAGCATGCATCAATTATCTCCTTAAAGATATGCTGGTAAAATTTGTGATCACCTACATTGATATCATCATTATCTACTCAAACTCTCTGGTATAATTTTTAAAAAGGTGTTTCAGAAACTCATCTAGAATAACATTTCTGATGAGTACAGTATTATGAGACAAAAGGGTGTTGTCATGGACACTGCCACAGTCCAAGCAGTAGAATTTTGGCCCACTCCTCAAAATGTATATGACCTGCAATGTTCATTCACAACTTCCGCACCATCCCTACACCTCTCATGTCACTCCCAAGGGAGAATAAAAGAAAATTGTTTTACAATTTTGCCAGAGCCATGTTTCACCTATGCCATTATCCGTGACATTGACTGCCAAATCTCCCAGACACTTCAAGATCACCCTGCAGAAAATTTTTTTCTCCCAATCTTCATGATGCCTAAACCAACTAGTCGCTTACCTCCCTATTTACAAGTCACCCCGGTGTCACAAAGACTGACCAACTACTTTCCAACAAATACTGATGGGAATCCATGCTACAGGACATTGATAGTTTCCTCCTCACATTTATAGCCAAAACATATTCTTAGTTGCCAGAAATCCCTTTTTGCCTGGAATGCTAGTCCCACCAATGCACCAGCAGTCAATGTGTGGTTCCAAATGTGTGACGGAGCATGGGAGGAGACTTACAGACAAATGTTAAAATAAATTTCCTAACAATCAACATTTGAAGTTTTCTGTCTATGAACCAGAACACTATGTATGGTTTCAATAAATGACTTTTCATGAGTGGTAGAAAACTCATGCTTCATTACATCAGCCCATTTCAGGTCATTCAGCAAATCAATGAAGTATTGTATAAACTGCTACACCATATCTATACCACTTATACCCAAGCTTCTATGTCTCACTTCTTAAGCCTGTCATTCCAGGTCTGCTGGATGAATCAAACCCCAATGAAAGCTCCCAATGGATAATGAGGGAGCACTACCATTCTCTGTAAGTTTCATTTTTGACTCTCACTGCTACCGAGGGCAACTCCAGTACTCCAGTGAATGGGTGGGCTACGGCTCTGAGAAACACTGCTGGGACAAGATAACCTGGACACCAAATGGCCTATGTCCTGATTAACCAGCCCTTTGTCCAAACCCAGGAAAGAACCTCAATAAACTCCTTGAGTTGCAGACTACAATCGCCGTTATCCACAGACACAAGACCAAGGCGTACTGTGACAGCATGTACTGCATTTGATGCAGTATCTACTACACAGCCGTTGAAACAGTACATACTAATCAGTATGTATGTGTAGTATGAATACAATCCTGGTCATACTACAGCAGTCATATTGGCATTGTCATGTGCCCTTCGACGTCATCATGAACACAAAAATTTTAAAGGGACCTCCAGTTTAAAGCAACCGCACTAACGGCAAAATGCACATCAGGAAAGTTAACGGTTTTAGCAATTTAATGTGGACACTGTTGACAGGTTGAGCTAAATCTGTTGCCATTAGCATGGCCGGCTAAGGAATGATGGAGATCACAAAAAAGGTTTCAAACGCTGTGACAACCGTTTTCTTGTTTAAACCTTCAAGAAGTCAAGAACAATTTATTCTGGTATTGTTAATCAAGTTATGTTTATCCAAGGTTTAATACTTAAAAAGTATTAGTCTTCTGCAATTTTTATTTATTTATCTGAGCTCAGCAGCATCAATCTGGTTGCATTATGGGATTATTGACTCGCATAGAGTCCATCGGTTGCAAAATCTTGCCGGAAGCAGTATGCCATCTGGGTATTTATCACCTACTGAGAATTCGGACATACTACCCCTCTGGCATACTGCCTTTTGCCTGCTTTTTTTTTGTGTAGTAGGGTAGTATGCAATTTCAGACGCAGCCCAAACACCTATCTCTGTTTTTGCAATCTCCAGATTACTGATTGGACTCACCTGTACACAATCACCCACATTCCCATAAATAACCTGGACAGACTAACAGATTTTGCAAAGTCTTGCTTCAGCATCGCACCTGTGAAAATTTCAAGCCTTAATTCTCTGCCCATCTGCCTCTTTGTTTTGACCTTTGTCTGCTTATCATTATCCCATTAGCATTGTGTATTTTATGCATATTTGCTGATGTCTTGACCCTTAGCATGACTCTCTTTTTGGAGTATTCACTAGCCCTTTTGTTTGTTTTTGACAGAGTGGTTTTACTTTTTTTTAGCGGGGGTTTCCTCCGGGTACTCCGGTTTCCTCCCCCTGTCCAAAGACATGCATGGTAGGCTGATTGGCGTGTCCAAAGTGTCCATAGTGTATGAATGGTTGTGTAAGTGTGTATGTGATTGTGCCCTGCGATTGGCTGGCACCCTGTCCAGGATGTACCCCACCTTGTGCGCGATGCGCCCTGGGATAGGCTCCAGGTTCCCCGTGACCCTGAAAAGGAGTAAGCAGTAGAAGATGGATGGATGGATGGATGGTTTTACTTTTTTAATAATTATAAACCTGCATCTGCATCCGTCTGTCTGGCTCCATGACAGGTATTTAGTCTGCAAGGGTTCTTGTGTGCAGTTGCTGCTTTAAGCCAATTACACAGCTGTCTTCTATAATGAAAATCACAAGAAAACACTGTAAAAACATGTCAGCACCAATAGAAAGAATAATAGGAAATAATCCTAAAAGCCTTAAACAAATTTAGGATTATGTATTTATAGACTGTATTATAAGGGTTTTGTATTTACGAAGTATATACCTGTTTGTGGTGCTTGAATTTTAATTAACTCCATGCTTCATTAATAATAAGGCTATAAAGAGTTTGTATTATTCAGTGAACTGGGTGATAATTTAATGGGAATGTGTTGAATGTTAGCACAAATTCTTAAGAGCTCTCCATTTTCTTTGCCACAAACCTTTGAAGATAGGCTGGGGGAATCCAATTTGTCCTATGTTATGACTTCAACATGTAACTAGCCATGAAGCTCAGATTGACATATCCTGTTTCTGCATTCAGAATATGAAGTCATCCAATGTGATGGCTGTTGAGTTGAAGTGTCGAGCTGCTTCCTTGATTGGATTAATCAAGATTTCCAATCTAGAAAGTTAAATTTTTTCCTACCAGAATTCGGATATTCTATTACAGTAAAAATTATCAGTAAATATTATGAATTGATTGAAATCCATTATTAAAGTTCACTTGCCTGATCTGCATTTAAAAACTACCTTCTCCTGTATCTAAAATCTTAAACAGCACAGCCAACCAAACATCCAAGATGATGAAATTTGGACCATATTGGGTCATTTTTGCTTATATCACAATAATTATTTAACTCAAATAATAAACAACCAATTGTATTTAAGACATCACTACTTGGTTAGACTAAAACATGGCAAAATTACAATGAGTGATGCTTAATGTAGGTTCTCGCTATGGAGGCACAAACATTTTGATCAGCACCAGCAGGAAAAACAGCCTGGGTAGTCAATGTGAATGTAATTTTGTTGTTAGATGGCATATACCTCATCCTTCCCACACTGCATCCTTCCCACACTTGTCTGAAAATGTACCATTATGTAAAGCATATCAGATAACATATTTTTGGTTTGGCAGATTCTTTTATCCAAAGCCACCGACAAATGAGACAGAATTCAAACCAAGTACACAACCGAGCAGCTCAGTTAACACTGTACCTGTATATAGTACAGCCGAGTCGCTGCAGTGATCACCAGCCATGTTCCTTGGGATTGTACATTTCTACAGAATTCCACTCCTAATCGAACACACCTGATCTAGATAATCAGACTACTTGATTAAACAGATCAGCTTTATTGGATTTGGGATATAATTAAATTCTGTACAAATTCAGTCAGCAAGGATGGTAATAACTTGCTTAGTTCATCCACAGTGAGCATGTCTAAAAATACACCAGTCAAACACACAGTACATTGGGTGAAATATTTTCATTCTGGAAATTTCTAATTTCTTATTTCAGGTACAACTCCTACAGAATTAAAGCAGCGTGCTTAAAGTGCTACATGGTTTGAAAACGCAGTTAAGATGGAGATTCATGTTTGGGACTTGGAGTCGAGTTGCTCTTGAGTTTTTTGTTGATTGACTCGTGATTTGACTCAGATTGAAATTGACTGACTTGCTAATTGAATTGGAATCTATACAGAAGACTTTCAACCTGTATGAAAGCATTAACAACCTTACTTTTCTGCCCTACACACCCTACATGTTGTTGATGTTGATGATGTGCACCATAGGTCAACAAGTGATCAAGGCCTTGTGGGTGGAAATGTGAGCATTTGAGACAGTCTTAATGACATCATCAACTTCCTGGATGCTCCTGATGCACTGTTGTGTTCAATGCAGTGCTTTCGCTATGACTCACTATTCAGTATTCTGGGTGAAAGACTTAGAAAATCACAGTGTAATTATTCACTCTAATGCTTTAATTGTTTCTGCAAGCTCTAAGACAAAAATAATTAGAAATGCTTACATATAATTGGCTGCACTGACATAACCAGCAAAAACCTAAACTTTGAATTCTACTCAGAGAAGAATGATGTTCATAATCCTTCTGTCAATTCAAATGAGGTTCACAGACCGCAATAACAAATTCAAATGGTGTGCAGTGGTGAAATCTACTTTTACAAGATTTGTTTCACATACGTTGCAACCATAATACTGCTTAATGACAAGTTAAATTAATAATTAACAAATTAATTTTCTTTCGCCTTGCTTCTCCCCTGCTATGGTTAGCCCTTGCTGTTAATTGCAAGGGGTTTGGCGTAAGAGACCACAGCTTTCTCTTGGGCCTGGATTCAGATGGACAGCCATGGGATCTACTGATATGCGGAACTATAAGGAATTGGCTAAAAACAAAGGTTTGTCCTAAGTAAATTGGGTTCTGGATTCACCTAGCTTCTGTATAGTGATTTCAAATGCTGGAAAAGGGTTGTTGTAAATTATAAACTGTAAAACTAACCTCCCTACCAGCTCTGGATGTTTTAGTTGTAGAAACACTTCTGTTCTCAATTAATGAGCCTTTATTATCGGGCTTAGTTATAAAAACCTTCAGTGAGATGAATATGATTAAAGTGCTATGGTCAATAAATGCAGCATGAAAGTAAAGGACATCAGCACTTTCATGAGTAGTTTCAGGTTTTATAAGACACTTTAAAACACACAGAAATGTTGGGTAGTTTGGATAGCCAGTGTGTTATCTATCCAACGTAATAACAAGCTTTATTGTTATGATATGCTTGTTTATACAGTACTGTGCAAAAGTTTTAGGCACATACAAAGAAATGTTGTAGAGCAAAGATACCTTCAAAATAATGAAATTAAATGTTTCTACATTAAAAAATACCATAAAAAGGTGTAAACAATAGTAAATGAAACAAAGTCAATATTTACTGTGACAAAAAATAAAAATAGTCTCCAGTACAATTAGTGCAGTTTTATAAGGAAATGAGCTGTAAGTTTTATTGAGCATCTTGCAGAACCAACCACAGTTCTTCTAGAGACTTTGACGGTCGCATTTGTTTCTTATTTTTGCAGCAAAACCCAGCAGCCTTCATTGTGTTTTTTGTCTGAAAAGTGTCTCTTACCACTTAATATACTGCTTTCTTTACTGACATACAAACATCTTTCTGTAACATTTAATTTTGTGCTAGAAAACTAATGTTGGGGAATCTAACATGTTTTTTGTACTGACTTGATAATGTAGAAGTCAAAAAATACAAATCTATAACAAAGTTTGTACTATGAGAAATAGGGTGCCTAAAAAATTTGCACAGTACTGTATGTGTCCATTGAATTTTTGCTATTAAGCTTTAATGGTCACATACAGTGAAAATAGCATAGTAATATAGCAGTGTTTTACTCATGCACATTAGACCACATACACCCAACATTTTGAGTGTCAAGTGAAGATGAAGAAACCAAACAGCACATATAATTACAGCACAGTGAAATTCTTTTCTTCACATACTTTATCTCAGCTCATTAAGAAATTGGGGTCAGAGCGCAGGGTCAGGCATAATACTGTGCCCCTGGAGCAGATAGGGTTGGAACATGGCATCTTGACCATGTTGGAAGCCCCGACCTTCTGATCAGTAACCCAGAGCGCCACCACTGGCCTAAGTGTACTAAAGATTGAGACTTGACTTGTGAATATCCCTGTAGTTAAAAATAATGCCCAGTGAATTATTGACATAATTAGTCTGTTGTTTTTCTTCAGAGCAAGAATATGTAATCTGAGTCAAAGCATACTCTGTTGGAGCTGGTTCCCATGGTATCTGTTTACTGTAAATCAGTTTAATTTGTTTGTATTGTGAGAGAGGTGATGTAACCTCATCACTTCAAGTTCAGTGCAGAGAAGTCCAGGGGTGTCATTGTCTATATAGTTCACATAAACTTTAATTAAAAAAAAAGTTTATATAATAACTTTCAAGGAATTAACAAAAAAACAATCAAACAAACTCAACAGTCCTGTGTAAACTCTGTGTATGAATAAAATGGATTATTAATGGCAATCTAAATCAAAACATACTACTATAACAAAAGACTATATGGATTTCCTAGAATAAGAAGACTTACATTAGTCATTCTCGTAATCACGTACATTTCCAGGTCCCTGGTTCAATCCTGAGCCATAGCTACTCTTTGGAGTTTTGCATGTTCTCCCCTATCTCCATTGATTTCCTCTGGGTTCTCCAGTTTCCTTTGCCTCCTCAGTAGGCAGATTGGCTACATTATATTGTCTTTATATAGGTGTGAATGTATGTGTGTGTGCATGGTGCCCTGCAATGGAGAGGCATCCCAATCAGGATATGTTCCCGTCTCATGCCCACTGTTTCCAACTTAGTCTTCAGATGCACCCTGGACCAGGATAGACTGGTTACTGAAGATTAATAAATGAATAAAAAAGAAGTAGCCGGCAACTACTTAAAAAACTTTAAGAAAAGCCTTCTGAGTGAAGCTCCTGCATGAAACTGGTTGACAACAACAACAACAAAAAAGTAAGTTATTGGCTGTTTCCCAGAATCCCAACACTGCTTATCACCCTGAGAACACCAGTGAATGTGTGAAGCACAGTGAAGCATGGTTCGTGGTGGTAGCATCATCTTGTGGGGATGCGTTTCATCAGCAGGGACTGGGAAATAGGACAGATTTTATGCTAAATAATTAATATTTGTAATGAAAATGTGTTTCTAATAAACATGAAGGAAACTGGATTTTGTCCAGAAACATACAGATATTTATACACCACGTACATATACAGAAATTCTTTCTCATTCTCTATATACAGTATGTGAGTGGGTGTGTTAGAAGTGGTAGAAGTCATAGAGATGTTCTTATTATTAACATTAGAAAGAGGCAGCAGGGTCAAATGGACTAGTAACTAGCTTTAAAACCTAGACACAGTAAACAAAAAACATGCCTCAGAATTACAGTATTAATTCATGACCATACCTTACAAACTTACACCTAACAAAGGGTATACTTTGTATACACACACTGGGATGACCAAATAAGACACAAGTGAGAACACTCTGCACTAACAATGACCAGGGGGAATGGACAGAATAGAGGTAAGACAGGATTTAGGGAAAACAAGGAGTAACAAAAACCTGTCATGACCACTGTATAAATAAACTATGATTTACTTATGAGCTAAGAGTACAAGATTAGTTATGACTGAATATTTCAATACTACTGAGGTATATGTGGATTTAAAACCATTTTCTCCCACAAATTGTCATCAAATAATGTAACAGTCATACTTTTCTTGCTGTAATATTTCCCACAACCAGAATTTGTCAAAAGTTTTAAAATGTCTGTCTTACATAATTCTTCTTTCTCTCTGTAGAGGCAAAGTGACAGCCCTTATAGAAGCCAGTCCTTTTTCTGCTGAGTCGGTGAGTCTGTACTGCGAGGCAGGATATTAAACTCCTGAGCTGACGCTTCACTGATTGTGTGGAAAGTGAACTGTGACTAAATATCCTATTAAAGGAAATGGAAATCCAATCTCAGATCTTGCTTTGAGGGGAAAAGGGGCAAGCCCATAAACAATGGTTTAACACATGGTTATTGATATATGAACAGGATTGGGTCAGTTGTAGCATTTCTAGAATTCTTTAATTTCCTAGTTAGGACACCTTTGAGTATGGGGTGTCAATTCAACAGGTAAATCTAATTTCATTTTTAGAATGAGTGATCCAATCAAACTGGGATAAAAAAAAATTAACATGGTCTTGTGAGAAATTCATACAAATTAAAAATGGGTGAGGGTAACGTGATTGGATTTTGTTTGAATTTTCATATATAAGTCATAAGAACCTGCCCTACCCTAACCTTAACTATGGTATCTTTTCATACAAATGACCTCAACTTCTCAATCACTGCTTTATTATTGTGTCAGTGCCATGGGATAAAAAATTTCAGCCCAAATGAAGATCAAATGTAAGGGCTGTTCCAGTCTGTGTAATCACCGGACACAACTGTCACTGGTAGGCTACATGAATCTACAGTCTGTGCTAAAGAAATCAGCCCCAGCCTCAAATTTTCTGCTGTTCTGTGTATTTTTCTTCTGACCATTGGTGGTGCTGTTACACATGGTTCCTCAAAAATCCAAAACAATCTGCCTTAAAACAGAAAGTAATCTAAAGTGGATGCCAAAAATAAAACATTTTATCTTTGAAACACAGGGGATCTTTTCTTATACTTGTTCATTTAATCGATGTGGTTAAGTAAAAACAAAACAAAAACAATAACTACTGTAATAATATACTATACTGTACTATAATAATAGTAAATAGGCCTGTTCTTTTTTTTTTTTTTTTTTTTTAAATCAGCATATTAGTCAAAAGTCTAGAAGCCTTAGTGCAGGTGTGGGGAACTCATTTGGGGTAGGGGGCACATTGGCTAAAAGATCACTGCAAGCAGGAAGAACAATCTGAAAATTGAACTTGACACTTATTTATCACCCAAAATGGAATTCTGAGGTAAATTTTCTTATAACAGCCATAATAGGCAGGATTAGGCTAACACACAACATGAAGGATAAAACTCATACAAGACCAGACCCATCATTTCATCACAACACACTGAAATTGTAATTCAAATGTACTTCATCCTCAATTTTAATAAAATTTTCATTTCAAGGGAAAAAGAGGGAGACAACAGACTGCTGCTTTTTAAGTGTTGCAAACTGTAATTTGCTATTGGAATTTGGCCTATGTGTTACCTCATATTTATACCCCTGTGAAACTGGAGGTTATGGTTGAACAGTTTCCTGTTTCAAGTCACTGTGTACAATAAAAAAAAAAACAAACAAACAGGAATATACTTCAAATATATTTTTCTCATATGAATTCATAGGGGTGCCAATAATTGTTCACATCTATATTTAACAAATAAAAAAATATTTTTTTTGGAGAAACCTGTATTTTGTTTGCAATTATTTGATATTCATGAGAGCAGAGTATTTTTGTGAATTTTTCAAACAAAACATCAAAAGGTTAAAAAATAAAGGCAATTTTTCAGAGCCTTCTTACTAGTATTTACCAATGATTCCAATATTAGTGGAGGGCACTGTATGCATGTTTCATCAGGGGTTTTTCTAAGACCGCATAAAAACTGACAATCAAAGGCAGAATGATATTCTGGTTGTCATGGCAATTGGGTGGAAGGGTGGATGGAAGGAAGAAGATGTGTGCCAGCATCAACTTCACTTGTTAAATTGATGCTCAGACATGGTTAATCAGTAGTGAGCTGTGTGTGCATCCAGTGTAGAACATGTTCAGGCTCCCAAAAATCACAGGCTCTGAGCTTATGTTGACTCAAATCTACAGTGCTATGCTTAGTTTCTATATACATCCCTATACATTTACGCTCCATTTTTATTGTACAGATGAACAGGAGGGCAAATTGTTAAATGCAGAGTTGACTATTCAAGCTGGCAAGTTAAAACTGGTAAATATGCAAGATACAAATGTTCCTTGTGAGGACTGTCTACTGACATAATTATTAATGCAGCTACACAGAAAAAAAGGGAATGTGGTCGGTCTGATTTAAGAAAATATATTACATAGTTTACATCAAAATATTTAGTTCTCATCAAAATGTGATTTCATTGCTTATACTAAAATTAAGTTAAGTTTTTATTTACAAGTAAATTATGTAGAGTGAGCATGATCAGTTCACGTAGTATTAACATGAACCGATTACATCATAAAATCTTGCGAGGATGTAGGCGCTGATGAAATAACTATAGTATTAAATTAACCTGATTATGTCATGTGTGGAATGATAAAAAAGTGATGCTGTTGCTGCCTCACATCAGCAGTTACCAGGGTTCGATCCAGTGCTCTGGTGAGGGAACTGAACTGTAGGGTTTGATTATGAAAATACAGGATAAAGTTGTGTTGGATTCAACAAAATAAGTTGTGTTAATGTAAGTCAGTTCATTTATGTGGACCTGATATACACATTTGAATTAATTAAGTAAATTCAATGTGCTTTTTTCAGTGTAATTAATACTGTGACTAGGCCTAAATTTAATCCTAAGATTAATATCAGTGATTAAAAACCATTTGGCTCTTTTGTTTATTTATTCTTTTTTTTTTCTTATTAAAGGCTGTAGGGTTTGTATAAAAAAAAGCCAAATTATCAAATCAAATAGCAAATATCCTTAGAGAGAGAGCTAGAGGAGGAGAGAGAGAGAGTGTGTGAGAGAGAGAGAGGGGGGGGGGGGCAGTGTCTATTCATCTTTTAATTTTTTCCAATAAAGAAATTCTTTGAATGTGCTTTACAGTCGCTTCAGGATACATAATTTTTTTAATAAACATTTTTTATGTATTTATTTTTATGTATTTATTATTATTTTATTTATCATTCTGACTTTTCTCCAGACAAGGGGGAAAAAAAAGTGAGAGTATAGCTCTATCCATATGAAATAAAAAAAACAAAAACTCTGAAAATCTAATTGAATGAACATAAAAATAACCCTAACCCTAAAAATAAAAGACACAATAAAATGGTACATCTATTTGTAAACTGGTGCAGTAAAAGTACAGAAAAACTGGCAATGCCAGTAGGGTTCTGTAAAATTATAAGCTGTAACTTGTAAGCTATAACTGTAAAATGCATTACTGTAGTTACTGTAAATACTGTACATAATGTATCTTACTGTAATACATAAATAATTGTAACTTGAGTTAACAGTAAATCACAGTAAAAGTAGTCGTTTGGTTTTAACTGCAAACAATAAAATCCACAACAAAACAGGAAGAAATAAATCAATAAAATTCACACCGTATATTAATGAAAAATGGATATAGCATTTTCCCCATTTTGTTTATTTATATATCATTACATAAAACAAATGAACATTGGTATTTATATTAGGTCTTCAGTAACATGTGTAGTACGCCATTGTAAAGTTGTTAATTCAGCCTTTATATTGTCTAGCTTTCCTTTAAAATGCACTTTAAAAAAAAAAAAATGTAAGTGCCAGGCAGCTCATTCAATGTGAGTAGAGATATTGGTGTGAATATTCAAATGACATTCTGTTGTATGGACAGTCCATAACGGTTTCCATACTCAAATAGCTGGCTTCTGTCAGCAGGTCTGCATATTAAACACTTCTGTCACACTTCTGCATCGGGAAGCACACATACACACACACGCGCACACACACACACTGTATTCGAATCAAACACAAAGGAGTAAAACACATAGACCATGCTGTTACACATCATAAAAGCTCAATGGCTTGAATATATCACAATACAATCTGGAAATTATAAGAGAGTGATGACTGGAAATCAATCATTACAAAACATCTGTAGTAATCTAGTTAGGTAGGCAACATAATGCAACAAAATTCTGGATGTTACTTCAGTATGTTTGGCTACAATTATATAGATCACAAAAACTGAAATAATGTAACTTTAACCATACAGAAATCCCAACCATGTCTACAAGTGATGAATGCAATCTAGTTTATTAGCAGTTAGCTAGCTAGCACATCAGGTGCTAATGTTTCCTGCTGTGCATTTTAGTTGTAGAGTATCTGGAAGAATGTCAGTAAACACTGTAATAAAAGTTGATCATTACTACCATACATACATTCTGATGCATCAATAATGTCCATATTTTGCTTAGAGGTTAGCATGTTTGCCTCGCACCTCCAGGGTTGGGAGTTCACTTCCTGCCTCTGTCCTGTGTGCATGGAGTATGCATGTTCTCCCCGTGCTATGGAGGTTTCCTCCGTCTACTCTGGTTTCCTCCTCCAGTTCAAAGACATGCATTGTAGGCTGAGTGGCATTTTGTTTGTGATTGTGCCCTGCGATGGACCGGCACCATGTCTCGGGTGTCCCCCACCTCATACCCTGAGTTCCCTGGAATAGGCTCTACAACCCCGTGTAGGATAAGCAGTGCAGAAAATGGATGAATGCATGGATAATCCCCCCTTTCCTTTTTTTAGTCAGGGGTTGGGATTAGAGAAGGACATGGGACAATTTGAATATTAATGTGTATTCACATATTCATATATTCTCTATAAAAATAAACGCTCTAGATAAGTTTAGCTGCCTTCTTTTAGTGATATTTAAATCACTGATATTATTTACATATTATTTTAATTGTTTAAAATTAAACCTATAATGCTACTTTAATTTAATTGAAACACGCAAATATCATATTTGAAATGGACTGTTATAATGAATATTACTGCAGAGCGCACTGCATGGTAGAGCAGTGTTTATCATATAGTTGTTAACCTTCCCTCATTAAAAGAACATAACGTACATCAAATATTTATTGTGATGAGAGATTGTGGAATGTACCTTTAAAATAAGTAGGGGCGCACAAGGAACAACCTAATGTGGGGCAGCAATATATAACATGGTGTTTTTATGCTATTACACAAGGACAAGCAGTATGTATTTCTGGTTTATATATACCATATTTGCTAGCGATTGTCTGCAGCCACGCTTCAGAACAAATTGCCTGTATTCTGCGTTGAAGAGTGTTTTCAGGGCCTATAAGTAATTCTGTATTTATAAAGTTAATTTAAGATTTTAAAAAGTTGTTTAACTAAGAATGTTATTCTTGTTATTCATCAGGAGAAACAGCAGGCTGACATTTGCACAAAAAGATTGATCACAGTTAAATGCTTATGATCAAAGCAACATGTTTATCTTCATCTATACTGTACATTACTTGGTGCACAGTTGTGTTCGTGAATCATAGTAACAGAATTTGAACCTGTTTTGTCATGCAGGCAGGGTTGTGAGGATTGTCTCCATTTGGCAAAGGAAAACCACAAATGACTAACTAAAGAACATTAAAGCAAATGTGGCGAACAGATGGAATACTTTGTTACAGTTTGAACGTATTTCAAAGCAGGAAAAAACTCATGAATATGGTGGATAAGTAGTGTACTGCCTTAATACATTAAAGTAAAGCAGGATTACTAAAAGGCTCTAGTATAGATGTTATGTAGAAATGATTCATCAGAAGTCAGTAACCTTAACTACACCACAATATTGAGGGAAGTGGTTTAGGTTGGATGTCTCCATTTGAGAGTTTGCATTTGTACCATATTAGAAGTAGACAGTGTCTGCAGGACTGCAACTGGACCCTATCCTAGCTAATATGAACTAGGTTGCTAACTACCGATTCAATTCATCTTGCAGATACCGATTTAGCTTTTCAAGCTGACTAGCAATGAAGGCTACAGTATATAGCCAGCAATGATATACAATATCTTTCATTTAATTTCACATCTATAACAAATCCTGCCATTAATATAGCATACTTATATAACATGTCGTTCCTATGAGTTCCTATGAGTTCCTAACAGTATTTTTATACCTTTATGCAAACCATGTTGAAGGGTGGATTCTGGAATCCCCTGCCTCTTCGATATATATCCGTTGAGTGGTTTGTAATGAATTATTAATCAACATTTAGCTTTCAAAATATCAAATGATTTGAACGGCTTCTACAAGTTTATAAGATTTACTAGTACATGTGAGAAAAGCACCTAACACTTGTTAAAAGACTAAATTTACTACTAGGAAGAAATTTACCTCTTCTTCTTCTAGCTGACCCTGACAGCCCAGGCCATTAGGGGTCATTCAGGCCTGTGCCTACTGACTATTCTTAGATAAAGCATTTACTTTACTTTTCATCTTCTATCACTAGAGAATAATGATGAATATTGTCTGAAATTCTTACTGAGAGAAAGTATATCTAATTATTATGTTTTGGGAAAGTTTCCTGGTCAGAGCTAGAGCTCGACCAAATCCAACCTTGAAGAAGCTGTGTATCTGTGTGCGTGTGTGCGTGTGCGCGCGCGCGGGCGTGTGTGTGTGTGTGTGTGTGTGTGTGTTTGTGTGTGTGTCAGCATTCTTTTATCACAGGACATTCAGAGGTGAACAACTGGCAAACAGAGGAGGTGAACTGACCATATGATGAGACTACAGATAATCGACAGAGATATTCTTCTGATACACAGCCCATATGTGGAAAGTTTTAACCAATCAGAATCATGCAACCTGACATGATGACCAGCTTACTGATTTTGTGAGAGTATAATTGATGCTATAATGAGTGTGTACGCAGAGCGGCCTACAAACTCCTTGCTGAGTGCGAAGCCGACTTCTGTTTGATGAAACTGCAAACTATTCTTCAGTAAAATTTTCTTAAATTGATTGCATCTCTTGACTCCTGGTCTTCATTCATCCTATTTGGTCCTTGGGTCTTTAACTGTACATTCCCCTACAGTGTCTTGACATACTGTATGTCAATGCGTCAGACCCAAACCCCCTGTTACTTACTGTGTTCTCTTTTGATTGATGGATACATGTCTTGATTTTTCCCCTTCTATGCATAGAATAACAGATGAAAAGTTTGGTGTCACATAATTTCGAGAACTGTAGATAGACAGAAAAATGAGCAAAACAGATCTGGCAGTTATAACCAAGATCAATATTTTTTAGATGTGAAATTTGTATTGACTGTACAGTGCATACACATTTAAACCTGAATTCATATTGGTGTATATGTTTTGGACCCAGTACTATAAGGAAAATGAGTGTGGACATCTGGATGGTTTCTATTTCATCAATCTATTTTGACCAAATTGACTAATTATAATAATTCACTCATAACTCTATCATTTATGTTTTGGTGAAACACTCCTGAACCGTGGAGTTTAACCAAACATATTAAATCAAGACCACTAGAAGGAGCCAGAGCCTTTCCATCACAATTTCACTGAACTACATGTGACACTACTGCACTCTGCTGGCCATTGAGCTTCACTGGCGTTGCCTTTTAGAAAGGGGCAGTGGTTTGATGGTCTGGCCAGTGTTCTTGACTCCTGTATGTTCTTGAAATTGTGTCGGTATATTCGAAGGTCACAATTAGGGATTTGTAGATGATCGGTTTGCTGCTCTCGGATAATCATTTAGATCACATTTACCAGTTTAGATTTTCAAATTTTATACTTAATTAATAATTTTTATAAGCACGGTCATGATACGCATAGCACAAAACTTTCAGTTCCAAATGTTCAGCAATCATCGTATTTGGGCACTAAAGTTTTTTGCAATTTTAAACGCAACATAAACAAGAACATGCAAGCGATAATATACATTAAATGTGTCCATCAATTTTATTCATAAAAAAATTACTAATGTTATACAATCATCAAGTATATTCAGTATTACTGCAATGTGTGTCATTACAAAGAAAAGCTAAAAGCTGGTCACCTATCAGTAGATAATCAAACTATAGCATTTTATACATAGTGACTTTATTGGCTAAAAACAACTAGGGGTTCTGTGAAAAGTTTCTGATCCAGTCCAGTATGTAAGGTAGCAAGAAACCAGGAAATGATCAGGACACAGAGGAGTTCATAGAGATTCTTGATGTTGGATTCATTTTGTGCATGTTTACCTCATGCTAGTTCTTCAAACCAGACTTCTAGCTTTTGATAGGAAGCTTCACTAAAAAAAAGCCTCTGCACAGGAAAAGGCCATTTAATTGACAGTGCAGCTGACCAACATAGTCCACAGAGACAAGTGTCAAGCTTGAATACCTTTTAAAGACACAATGTGGTGAGTTTTTTTTGTCAGTGACTATTTTCCTCTGAAAAGTTTATTGAGTCAGGGTGTTTGTTTACCTTTTGGAAGCTAGTTCATGATTCTGAAAAATGTGGTTTACAATAAGCACAAAAGCTCTGTTGGCTCTAAATGGAGATTTGGAGACCATGACTAATCCACACTGTCCCCTTAAGTATTGCAACTGGTTGCATCTGTTATGAAGAGATAATTTACATGTTAAGGTGTTTGGCAGACACCCTTATCCAGAGCAACTTTTAAAAACAAGCTTATCTCATTTATACAACTGAGCAGTTGAGGATTAATGGCCCTGGGGCCTCAGGTGCCTCGCTCAACGGCCCAGTAGAGGCAGCTTGGATATGCTGGGATTTGATCTCACAGCCTTCCAATCAGTAGTTCAACATCTTAAACACTGGGTTTCCAATTCCCTGATAATAGTTTCAATGTTATTTATTTTCACATTTAATAGAAGTCTAAGGATAGTTGGTGGGACATTCAATAAACATTTATGCAAAAAAAATGGTCACAATAGATTTAGTAATTCTTTCATTAAAGCTCCAATTTATCCACCAAATGTTTCTAAATTGTCTTTTATGAGATGACCATGCTTTCTCTGAGGCAATAATTCATTATCAGTAAACCTCAATGAAAGTATATGTATCTGAAACAGCCAATGAGATTGCAATTTTCTAGATTCTGAAGCTTGCAAGAAAGGTTTAAAAATATGTATCAAATACCTTATAGATTGAGATTCTAGACCGAGACTAACCCCATCCAACTGTAAAGGTTTTTGTCTTGAGAAAAAACTTGCTATATTATATCTTGCAATATTCACACATTAATTCAGTATTTAAGTTATGACAGTCACATTTTTTTGGTTTTAAGTAGGCATATTTTTGCATATTTAATAAGGCAAAGCCTAATTTGCATCAATAAATTTACGTTTTAAAAACTTCCTATACCAATAATACTTATAAAAATATCAGCAATAAACTGACAAAGATTGATGGTGATGTCTGCTGTGGTTTAGTTGCAGGGGAATAGCCTTAGGTGCATAGCCAACATAACAATGTCCCATTTGTCCAGTCTTACACAAAATCCAGTGACCCAGATGCTAAAGATGTCCCAATTATTGAGAGAAACTGCCAGCAAATCAGTTTTATTAGGTATTGTTATAATGTGTGCAAAATAGGACCTTCATTTCAAGCATACAGTGAAATTTATTATTTGAATAACAAAGACAATCTCTTGGAAATGTTTGACATTAATTCAAAGCATAACCGAGAAGTGGAAATAGATATCAGTCTTGATGAGAATAAAAACTTAAAATGAGTTGCTTGAGTGACTACTTCTTTGTTGCTTGTTAGAATTAATCCCATGTTGCATGATGCTTATTGAATAATGATATCTAAAGATCTAAAGTCAACATATGCGTGATTTGGGTTTTTGAACAGCAATAACTTCTAAGGGAATATAAGAGAAAACTCCACAGCTCTTGCAGAGTTTGAGCTGGACCCTTTTCTTTGTGTTGGATTGTGCTTTGACAGTAATCTGTTATGACAGGAAAAACTCAGGTGGTGCAGGTGATCGTGAAACAAGCATTTTCTAGGACTGCATTAACTGAAACTCCCATTGGCTAAATCGCTGCACAGTGGCTTCAGTGTCTGCCCACATTCTTTAAGGCATTATATATTCTACATACTTTTGAACTTATAGCCATGCTATCTTCTTGGAAATTCTGAGAGAAATCCACCCCAATTGACAATTCGTGGAGCTTGAATGCTACACAGACATGTGTTCAAGCTCCAGAGTAAACATGCTGCAAGATGTGCTATTAATGAAGATTCTTTCTCAATGTTACACTTTCAGAATAAGAAGTTTTTGTTTCTTTTTGATTTTAATTGAAAGTTTTAAACTGTCTTTCACAGACACTATTGGAGTGATAGTGATAGTCACATTTAATATACAACAGTAGGTTCATCAGGGATAAGTTAATGAAAGTTAAAGATTTAAGTATGAATTAGAACAATATATTGCAATTTAGTGGATTTCATAAGTCATAAGAAAAGGTACAGTTGTAAACCACACCCCTAATTCTAACCATGGCCTTTGCTAGTTCTCAAGTTTTTGTAGGAATTGCATTGTGTAAACAGTTATGAATGTGCTAGTGTGATATCTTTTGTGTGACTAAGCATTATATTACTGACTGCAGCATCTGTACTGGTTTTAATACTTAAATATTTATTTAATGTGCAAGTGCAACAGAACCTTTCAATGTTTTAGACAGCTTCCTCTTTCGCTGCTTCACAAAAGAGAAAGCTGTCTAAAAATTTTAAAGGTTCTGTTGACTTGAACATTACAAACAATATTTAAGTATTAAAAAAAACACAGACTTTGCATAATATAGAATATATTATGAATAGAGAGATTTCAGAAAAAGATACATATGGCATTATATACAAGTGGCAGATGTCTGTTTGCTCATTTTATTATAAGTGATTGAATAAAAGGGTTGCAGTGAGAAAAAGGGATGAATAGCACCTTGGAAAGGAATAACCAGTGGAAAGCAGGTAATGCAGGTCATCTCATCAGCTCTGCTTTCAGCTGCTCTGCTTTGTCCATCACAATTTGAGTAAATCAACATGCAATATCTCAGAACCAGTAAAGAGAATTGAAGGACCCGATGGACCACACTCAATTCTAGCTGGTTGATGTGTTCTGAGCTTACACCAGGGAGCCACATGCTCCCTGTGCTCCAGTAGCACCAGACCGCTCCCCAGCTGTGGTGACTATCCTTCCGCAGTGAGGTGCTGCCCCAGAGCGGACCCCTTTCATTAGAAAAGTTCTGCGTTTCCAGCAAGTGAGCCTGGATTCCTCTTACTGAGACGAGGACAGTTTTCATATTGCATCATTTGGGGTCCAGTCGCAGATTATATGTATATAATGTATATAATTTACTTCTGAAAAATTCTACTCTACTATAATCCATGACAGAAGTCGATACTATACATAGCAGCCTGGCTGAAGCTAACTGGCAAATATAATAATGTCTGTGACACATTTGGATGAAAGGGTGAATCTTGCCTTATGAATTGTGTGATAAGTTTCAGTGTTCGGAGCTCCAGATTTCACAGTGAGACAGAACACAGTAAAGATCACAAGGAGAGTAGACATGTCACAAATGGCCTGCTCCTTGGTAGGGGTACATGGAAGCCAGTCATTCAGTACACGCAAAATGCCTGCAGCGCTAAGGAGAGGCCGAAGGCAAGGACTTTCACTTGGAATGCCTGTCTTTGAATAGCAAACCTTAGACAACATCTTGGATAAAAGGAATATTGGCAATAACATAAATACCAAAGACAAATCGCAAGTTAAATACAGTTAGTGGACATTATAACTCAAATTAAAAGGCCAGGAAAGACATGATGAAAACTAAAATTGTGAAATCACTACACAAAAACCAGTCAAAGCTGAGGGACCATTCTCTCTCTCTCTCTCTCTCTCTCTCTCTCTCTCTCTCTCTCTCTCTCTCTCACACACACACACACACACACACACACACACACACACACTCTCTCTCATATACCAATCAAGATGTGATTGAAGTGTCAACTTTCAGCTTTAATTTAAGGGGTTTAACAAAATATTGCATTAAGACGTTTAGGAATTATAGCCATTTCTTGCAGAGTCCCCCCATTTTCACAGGCTCAAAAGTAATTTGACAATTGACTGAGAAGCCGTTTCATGGCCTATTTCTTCATTATTTCATGACAAATGAATGGAAATAAAAGGCCTGGAGTCGATTCCATAAGTGTTGAATTTGCATTTGGTAGCTGTTCATGGGAACTCTCAATATGCGGTCCAAAGAGGGGTCGATGCAATTGAAGGAGGCCATCATTAGGCTGAAACCCCCCCAAAAACATACCTATCAGAGAGACAGCAAAAACGTTAGGAGTGGCCAAATCAAGATCATGGAAGACAATTAAAGTGGATGTCTACACTTCAATCACATCTTGATTGCTTCATTTCAAATTCATTGTGGTGGTGTACAGAGGCAGAAATACTAAAATGGTGTCCCTGTCCAAATACTTATGGACCTGACTGTATATTGTGCATTTTAATAGAGAAGCAGTCCAGTTAAAAAACTGTCCTTTATGAAGTGAACCAATGAGGAACTGGTTCAAATAAAAGCTCTGGTAAAATTCAGCACCAAATAAAAGTGCATTCATTGTTAGACACTTCATGCACAACTCTGGAAGTAAGAAAAAAAGAATTAAGGATGCAGTAAAAATCCCACATGTCAGACATATCAATGTAGAATTCCCACAGAATGCAGACACCAGATTGATGCCTGCTCCTAAAAATAGTAAGAAACAAAACACTATTCTGCAGCACAATTTGTAGTAAACCTCTTACTTCAGATCCTGGACTAAAGAGTCAAATGTGATTGCATACTGGAGAGAAGCCAGTTGCTTCTGAAGCTAAATAAAAATCAGTTCTTGGTTGATTGATAGTTCTTGGGATCAGACTGTTTGAGTTGTATCATGTACCTTTAGGGGGCAGTATAAAGTCACTAAAACTTACTGTAGATACCATGAGTCAAGACCTTGTTAGTTTTAAAATGAAATTATAATTAATACCATGTTATACCAAAGTATGAAAGATTAGTCTTTAGGGGCTGTGTTTATTGGAAATGCAGTTCAGACTATTAAGGAATTTTAGTTCATATGAAATTGTAAAAGTATGTTAAGAATTTCCAAAATGTCTAGAATGAATTCATCCTCATAGTGGCTCTAAAATGCACAATGATGAAAAGCCTAATTATTGTTCAGCATTGCTTTTTGTGTATTTTAATAGATTTTTAGACACCACTAACATTTCTACATTCTTATCCACATGTGAACATCTTTAGAAAGAAAGAAGACTTGTTAGACGTCTTCACTTTTGCGTGATTGAGAAGGCACTCCACTGTTCTGTAAACAAACCTACACTCAGTAAACCAAGTC
This sequence comes from Ictalurus punctatus, assembly GCF_001660625.3. Classification (NCBI taxonomy): domain Eukaryota; kingdom Metazoa; phylum Chordata; class Actinopteri; order Siluriformes; family Ictaluridae; genus Ictalurus; species Ictalurus punctatus. The sequence goes on from NC_030416.2 coordinate 28,942,113, forward strand.
TTAAAGAAGACTCTGTGTGGGAATAACTTTTTTTTTACATGATGTGATTAAGGTTGATGATGTATTTATAACGTATTCTTTTTTGGAGTCCCACTGCAGATTTAATTATGACAAATACTGTACGCATGTAAGTGGATTGGTCACTCTACATGCATTCACACACTCATTCTGCCCCTGGTTGTGACTGTGTGTGTGAATGTGTGTGCTGGCATCCCATTCATCAGTGTTCCTGGGTTCCATAAGTAACCTTGAGAAGGATGAAGTGGTTACTGAAAATGAACAAATTACCTCTACCACTACTACTACCTATTATTATTATTATTATTATTATTATTATTATTATTATTATTATTATTACTATGCCAGAGTCATCAATCAAGTCAAGAAATCTGATCACATATCACATTACCTCCTTGCTCTGTAATCTACATTGGTCACCTGTTTCTGTCCGCATTCAGTATAAAATTCTCTTGTTAACTTTTTACTGTCTTCATGGACTTGCTCCCCATCATTTATCTGAAATACAACACTACTATTCATCTCTTCGCTCTCTTCGGTCATCTGACTTAAAACTGCTTACCTCGTTTTCGTATTTCATCAATGGGTGGGAGATCATTCAGTGCTGTGGCTCAGAAACTCTGGAATTCTCTTCCACTCACTCTTCATGACACCTCTACCATATCCTCATTCAATTCACAACTAAAAACCTATCTTTTCTTACTATATTTCCAGTCCTCCTCTGTATAGAGTTTTGCTGTTTAGTTACTATGTATATGTATGTATGTGTATATGTATGTATGTGCTGTATGATGCGTTTATTTATGTTTGATGATGTGTTTATGTATTATTTCCTTGTACAGCGACCTTGGGCTTGGAAAAGGTACTTCATAAATAAAACATGTATTATTATTATTATTATTATTATTATTATTATTATTGTCATTATTATTATTATTATTATTATTATTATTATTATTATTATTGTCATCATCATTATTATTATTATTATTATTATTATTATTATTATTATTATTATTATTATTATTATTATTATTGCTGTTATTGTTATTATTTTATTATGACTACATTTTAATATCTTATATTGCATACAAAGGAAAATGACTTGGACTATTAGAGTACAGCACCAAACAGATCCAATACTCCAACACTTCAGCACTGCAGAGCTAAGAGGAGTGTGCAGCCTGGAGAGTGCTGATGACGTAGCACTCGGCGGCAGGATAAGAGCGTGCGTGCAGCAGAGACATGGCCTCCTCCAGCGACAGCGCGCGGAACTGCACCGTGTAGAGGAACAACACTGTGCTACTGTTTTGAAATGAATCACTCCAGCAGTTTATAGAAGCTTGTCAATGCGAGAAGGTAAGTGTTCTTAAATCTTGCATGAATATTGCATATGGTTTTTCTGTGTTAAGTGTGGGACTGGAGCTTGGATTATAGGTAACTCATTGATTGATTGTCATTCCCATTACTAATGGCTTTCTTTAGTAGATTATTCTTTTACAGAGTTTACAGCAGGGTTTCAAATGTCTTAAAAGTCCCCTAACAATTTTACATCAAAATATAAAATTTCAACAAATGCTAGCTCTCTTAAGGTATTATTATTATTATTATTATTATTATTATTACTGACACTTATTTTTGAAAGCCTTTTCTATATAATATAATATAATATAATATAATATAATATAATATAATATAATATAATATAATATAAATTCCAAGAGATAGGAATTTTTATGCTCATACAAGCAGATGTTGGTGAATATCGGGTAGATAGTGACTTGTAACGGGGCGCACGGTGGCTTAGTGGTTTAGTGGCACACCGCTCTGTGTGTGCGGAGTTTGCATGTTCTCCCCGTGCTGCGGGGGTTTCATCCGGATACTCCGGTTTCCTCCCCCAGTCCAAAGACATACATGGTAGGCTGATTGGCGTGTCTAAAATGTCCGTAGTGTGTGAATGTGTTTGTGATTGTGTGCCCTGAGAAGGACTGGCACCCTGTCCAGGGTGTACCCCGCCTTGTGCTCGATGCTCCCTGGGATAGGCTCCAGGTTCCCCAGCGACCCTGAAAAGGGGTAAGCGGTTGAAGATGGATGGATGATTGTAACGCCCTCTATTGGGCAGATAGGTGATTCACTGCTTCATAAGTCCTGAAGTCCTGGTGTAGCCCCTGTCCTGCACATTTGAGTGTTTTCCCTTCTCTAGCAACTATCTATCTATCTATCTATCTATCTATCTATCTATCTATCTATCTATCTATCAACTAATCAGCTAATTAACAGCCCTTCCCGAGTGGAATTGTGTGTATTTGAGTAAGGTACAGACTAAAACATACAGGTCAGGAGGTTCTCCATACCCAGTTTCGGGAATCTGTAAAGGTATAAGGTAACTCAGGATTGCTCTTAGCAAATTCATATATGTTTCTCTTTTTGATTCGTTTGAACTGTGCACTGGTATAAATTGAGACATTTGACTATACTGTTGAATACAGCATGTTTATAGTTAGTAGTTAGTTTTCATATGGTTTCAAGCATTAACATTATTCTGACAAATACATTTAACTTTCACTAACTCCTCTGAATTTGGACTTTGTCCCATTCAAAGGAGCAACTCTAAAATAGTAGCCTGTCTTTTTCAGTGCAAACTGTGTGGGAAATATGTGCCTTATTGCTTACATGGAAAGGGTTTTGGCCTGCATTTTAAAGATAAATACAGTTTGCCATCCACATCCAGTGTTCATATAAAGGTCAAGTTGCAAGAATGCTTTAAAAGTGATCTACACTATAATATAACAATGGATTGAATAAGCAAGTTCAGATAAATGAAATCTGGCCTTTATTTATATATACTTGTATTATTGCTTTGCCTATTACAGTACACTGCTTCTGGTTTATGGTTTAGTATATTTGCCATTATGGACATTTTTGAATAACACATTTTACTTAGACAATTTGTGTTTTATTACTTGATTCACTAGATTTGTTTTCCAAAAGTGCAGTTTGTTTACTTTTTCTTTACTGCCTGTAATTCACAAAGCTTTATTTTATTTAATAATAAAAAAAGCCTTGGCTGGTGGAACAGGTGAGATTATCTGATCTGAGCTGTAGCATGACTGACCTCCTTTCTCCCTGCTTTCTATCTGAGCAGAAGGAGATAAGGTTCAAAGTTGCAGCCAACTAACAACTAACTATCTGTGTAATTTCACTCGCATTTGAGAATCAAACAGAGTTGCTCCTACATGTTCAAACAAGGGTAGAGGTGAACCTGTTCACCATTTGTTTGCTGTCTATTGTATAAATGAGCTCCTACCGAAGAGAGTTTGTATGTTGTCACAGAAGAGTAACATACATGTTATGCTCAGTGGCCTGCAATACAAATTCTTCATTAGGATTGAAATGGGTTGGTGTGGCCTCTTTAGTAAGACAATGACTCATGTTCTTCAAGTGTGTTTGATAATGTGGACAGATGAAAATTAATTAAACAGTGCAGGTGGGAATTTTGAGGCACCTTACAAGTTGATTCAATTTTGACTAATTTCACTTAAAAAACAATTGTCTATACATCTCAATGCATCTCAGAATCATATAGCCCACTTTATGAAGTTTTTATAGGTCACTTTATTTATTTTTTTCAGGTTTGATGATATGCAATATAATTGTAGGAAACATATGTAAAAAAATCACTCAGAACCGTTTAGACTATTTTCAGTTGTCTAAAAAAAAAAACCCTAACCAAAGGGAAACAATTCAAAACAAAATACCCATGCACATTCTATAGGAGCCTTTGCCATACCACAGCACATCTGGTATAGAGAAATATCAGCACTACACAAGTTATCTCCCAGTGGAGAAGCCCATCAGCGGGTGGGACCAGGAGCAAAAAAAGAAAAGGGCAAGGCATGGCACACTCCACATGTTCACCAGCTGTAGACAAATGCACCTCTCATTCAGTCACGATCACAAGAAAAAGACAAAGCGACTGTTTAGTTTATTTGTTATTTGATGAATGTTGCTATAGTGAGTCTAATTTCAACCAGATGAATGTATTTAAGGATTACTTCACCCAAAATGGTTAAGTATTTAACAGGGAATGGTAGATAGTGTTGAATAATTAGCATGATCTCATCTGTGTAAGGTTTATGACTCATAAGTACTGAAGACCCAAATGGCAGGGCACATTATCCTGCTGAAAGAGGCAACTGCCATTAGAGAATACTGTTCCCATGAAGGTATGTACTTGGTCTACAACAATGTTTAGGTAGGTGGTATGTGTCAAAGTAACATCCACATGAATGCCAGGACCCAAGGTTCCCCAGCAGAACATTGCCCAGAGCATCACACTGCCTCTGTCAGCTTGCCTTCTTCCCATAGTGCACCCTAGTGCCATTTCTTCCCCAGGTAAGCAACGCACACGCACCTGACAATCCACATGATTGTAAAAGAACATGTGATTCATCAGACCAGCCCACCTTCTTCCATTGCTCCATGGTCCAGTTCTGATGGTCATGTGCCCATTGTAGGTGCTTTCGGTGGTGGACAGGGGTGGGCACTCTGACCGGTCGGTGGCTACACAGCCCCATACACAGCAAGCTGTGATGCGCTGTGTGTTCTGACACCTTTCTATCATAGCCAGCATGAACTTTTTCAGCAGTATGTGCTACAGTAGCTCTTCGATGGGATTGGAACAGACAGGCTAGCGTTCACTGAACCTTGGGTGCCCATGATCCTGTCACCGGTTTATCGGTTGTCTTTCCTTGGACCACTTTTGGTAGGTACTAACCACTACATACCGGGAACACCCCACAAGACCCTAACCCTAGCCATCACAATTTGGCCCTTGTAAAAGTCGCTCAGATCCTTACACTTGAATCAATGTTATTCACGTCACTTGTCAGTGGTTTTAATGCTGTGGCTGATCGGTGTACGTTAATAGAGAAATTGTAGTCCAGTTGACATTTGTCCATGAGCTGCATTTACACCACCAGCTAAACAAAAATGACCTATATTATTTAAAAGTGTTGATTTAATTTATCCAACAAACAAGGTCGTGCTAAGATTTAAGGTTAATGATGATCCATTTTTTTTTTGTGCATTTAGATATGAGATCAGTTCAGATTTCTGAGATAACTAAGGTGCTTACGGTCTATTCAAGAGGTCATTCTCATTATACTGTATTCTCAAGAATATTTGCCTTTTTCCTGACAAAGCGTCAACAATCATGGAGTCAAGCAATGTCAATGAGATTGTGCCTGGCTGGAGTAGAGTAGTTACTGTTCAAAATCCTTCAAAAGCTGGACCTTTGTTCTTTATTTAACTCCCCCATTTACAGCTTAATGTCCTTAACAAAATGAAGTTTTGACTCCGTGGCATTAATATGTTGTTGGTCTTCAGGAAAAAATTCCTCACAGACATTTAAATTTCACCCTTTCATGCATATAAACCACAATTATTAATATTATTTTTAATTAATATTTAAGATGTTAATATTCTTGAGTTAATACATTTACAATTTACAAGTTTTTCTTTCAATCTTACAACCCCAATTCCGAAAAAGTTGGGACAGTATGGAAAATGCTAATAAAAACAAAGAGGAGTGATGTGTAAATGTACTTTGACTTGTAAAGAAAGGGTACATTTATTTTGAAATTGATGCATGCAACACCTTCTAAAAAAGTTGGGACAGAGGTAATTTAGGACTAATAGCGATGTGACAAGTTGAAATAAGAAGGTGTTGTGAAACAGGTGAGGCAATCATCTAATCATAGTATATAAGGAGCCTCCTTCAAGGATAGGTCGAGGCTCGCCAATCTGCCAACAGATGCGTCAGCGAATAATCCAACACTTTGAGAACAACATTCCCCAAAGACAAATCGGTAGGATTTTGGACATTTCACCTTCTACAGTGCACAATATAATTAAAAGATTCAAGGAATCCAGTCAAATCTCCAGGCGTTTAAAGCCTAAGGCTAGAGAAATGCATAATGGATGAATGGGGGAAAATTCTGCTTGCTAAACTTAACCAGTTGGTGTCTTCAGCTCCCAAACACTTAATAAGTATTGTTAAAAGAATAGGTGATGTTACACAGTGGTAAACCGTCAACTGTCCTAACCTTTTTGGATTGTGTTGCAGTCATCAGATTTGAAATGAGTGTATATTTTCAAAAATAAATTAAATTCATAAACTAAAACATATATTGTACAGTTAAGCTTGCAGAATATTGTGTGCGTGTGTGTGAAAGCACCAAACAAAGATATATATATATATATATATCTTATATATATATATATGGTCAGATAAACAGCTATCTAATTTGTAAGATAACATTGATTGCTAAGTGGTATCTACCTAGTTTATATCTGCCTTGACACACTGTATGTATGCTAGCATTCACTCTGGGTTGTAGCCAAACAGGCAGGATTCAGTCAGAGTGTCTAGGTGCCAAAACCTGACCTAGCAAGCTAAGAAACTATTTAGTACACTAGTATGTGGTTTGTGATGCAGCTGTGGAGAGACTGGAGCACACACTTTGTAACAAATGTAACACTGATATACAATCAGAGAGTTGTGACTCACTTTGCGGCTGGATGGCCTGCACAGCCCAGATCCAGGTGGGGCTCAACTATTTGCTGGATGTGTAATAGGCAGCCAGATTCTGAGCCTGTAACGCACACACACACACACACACACACACACACACACACACACACACACACACACACACACACACACACACACACACAGAGCCGTTAACCCACTTTATTTTATCTTGTTTCTCTCAGATCAGAATCACAGGTGGCAGTTATATATGTTATCCAGCTATTGTAACTTTGGGTAGCTAGAGGGGTTGCTAAAAGTTTTTGCAGCCAGGGACCCCTTAAACTGCAATATTGAATAATTGTGATAATTGAGTAATTGTGACCACAATGTAGCAGGGAGGTGGTAAAGGTTGGTAGATGTTGGTTCTGTATGGTAACATTGCACGCTTCCCATCATCTGCATTTTGTGATGGGCAAGGCAAACCTGGTATTCCTCTTTGCACTGAGCCACACTCATGTCACCGTCCTCACATCTACTCCTTCCTCAAGGTTCTTCACGTACAGGTTCAGACCCTACAGCACAGAATACAGAGTCAGCAACCCTTCTCTCTCTCTCTCTTTCTTTCTCTGTATGTTTACCTGCTCAAACTTGTGATTGAGTTTGGTCTCTCTCTCTGCTTTAGTCTGCTCTCAGCCCACGTACACCTGCTTAACGTTCAGCTCCTTTCCATTCATCTCAGCCACAGCCTACACACACACACACACACACACACACACACACACACACACACACACACACACACACACACACACACACACACACACACACACACACACACCATAACCCAGATGTTTTCTGCTGTGAGGAAACTTTCCACAAGGTTGTACACTAGTACACTTGGCTGCAGTGTACACTCACCCTCTGCACATCCTTGTGCCTCTCAAATCTTACTGTTCTCATCTGTCATGACACAGTCAATTGGTGCAGGACCTGGAGCACACACACACACACACACACACACACACACACACACACACACACAGCAGCAATTTTAATGATCAGTTTGAACTATTGAATACGTTCTAACAAGATTTAGAAAATAATATTAACAAAAATTAGCCAGGGCACTTGTAATATGATATAGGCAAGGTATACACTTGCTGCCTAATATATCCCATCCCTTGCCAAGCGCCATTGTAACAAGATAATCGGTGTTGTTCACGTCACCTGTCAGTGGTTTTAATGTTATGGCTGATTGGTGTGAGTGTGTGTGTGTGTGTGTATATATATATATATATATATATATATATATATATATATATATATATATATATATATATATATATATATATATATATATATTATAGTAGTCGTTCTAAGATTTGTAAATGTGAATCATGATGCACAGATGTGGACCTTTATTAGCTCATTTGTTCTTCAATTTGTAACAGATGCATTTCTGAAGCACAGCTACAGATACACCCGGGTTATTCAAAGATTCTATGATGTAAGCATATGTTTTCTGATATGACACTACAAGTCTCATATCAGCACCAGATGTGATCTAGTTCACTGTGGTAGTCCGCTTCTGAGTGTTTCATTTATTAGAGTTAAGGATTTGTTTATTTAAATCAGCCTCTGTTGTACCCTTTTAGCATAGGCTTCCAGCACCTCCTCTGTCACAAGTGTGTAGGATATTTTATGAGGCTCAGCATTATTTGACTCCAGCACCTAAGGACTGGACATGCTGGGGATTCAGGATAAGATTGTCATGTCTTTGGTTATACATAATTCTTCAATTATAGATCTTCAGATCAAGCCAGCTGATTGAGTTCTTATATGAATAAAAACTTAGATAAAGAGTTTACATAACTTCTGGTTGATGAGGTTCGAAAGAGGTTCAGTTTTCTACCTGATTTTAGCCAGATTACACTTCCATAATTTTCTACATGATACCATTATAGTCAGCAAATCAGTTAAAATTGGTACTTCTTTCCATGGATTTTGGATAAATGTAGCTGCTGAATGTTTTCCTGTACATTTTTTTTTTTTTTTTTTTTAATTCACTATTGCAATAGCCTGGGTGTGAATTGCCTGTGGGATTTCCCTGCCTCTACTTTTGATATCCCTCCCTCTGGTCATTCAGTTTTATTGCCAGTGGGTATAGGCCTGATAATATATTGTCTAAGTAATAAGACTAGCTAACGGTATTTCAAAAAGATGGTTTTAATAGCCATGGAGGCACACTGTAGATTATAAACATTAACAATTACTGGCTTAGTAATATTGAGGTGAAACGGCATTTAAAATGGCATTTCAACTTCATTCACAAATGCAATATTAACAGGAAAAGCTCAGAAAAGGAAGTGAGAAAAGTAGGCATAACATTACTACATGGATAATGAAAACAAACAGTCACCAACCACAGTCACAAGTCTGATGAAGGCCCGAGCTAATGTCTTATTCCAGTTGCATATTCAGCTGTCCAGCCCATGCCTGGCCGGAGGCTGGGTTGACAGAGTGCTTAATGAAATGGAAAGATGGATGCGAATGACTAGTTGTGATTGAGGATTGATCAGTACAATGTCAGATGTTCTAGGTTACTCTAGGTTGGTCCTTTAAACAAATAGCACTGTGGCAACATCCATCCGTCCATCCATTTTCTGTGCTGATTATCCTACACAGGGTCACACGGAGCCTGGAATCTATCCCGTGAGACTCGGGACACAAGGTGTGGGGACACCCTGGACAGGGTGCCAACCCATCACAGGATACCATTGCACACACACTCCCACACCCATTGGACAATTTGGAAATGGCAATCAGCCTACAATGCATGTCTTTTGACTGGGTGACCAAAGCAGAATACCCAGAAGAAACCCTCGAAGCACAGGTGGGAATCAAGCCCCAACCTTGGAGATATGAAGCAAATGTTCTTGGCAATATCTATACAGAATATTAGGGTGTGTTTCATGTAAATTAGATGTGTATGAGATTTATATTGGGGTGACATGTGATTAAGGGATTAGTGAGGAGAAGCTTACATATGCGTAGCTGAATCTGATTCTTGAATTCTTGAAATCGCTGCTTGTTTTGATGTCATGTGGAAATTTCAAGAAGCAGATGCAGGTTTGCTTGTGCATCATACCAAATGTACACTTGTTGCTATGAAAATTTAGACAAATAAGAGCCACTGTGTCCATTACGTGCTATGTTTGATTGAGTTTCATGGATTCATGTGGAAGATTTTATTTTAAAGTGTCATGCTAATAAGGAGAGAGGAAAGATGTGAATACTAAAGTTTGATTCTGTACTGTACAGATGTGTATGGGGAAGATGTGCATGTCTGGAGCTCAGTCTTCAGTAGGGAGTCTTCAGAGAAGAGTTAAAATGTAACAAACAATGTTAAAACTACATGATGCTGCCAAATTGTTGCTGTACATGCTTGCGCCCTGTCTAGTTCTCAGTTTGTTGTTCATGCTCTATACTAACACAGGCTTCATTCCTTGGTGTCAGAGCAGAATTATTAGGTATTTAACAGTTGTCACACTTTATGTGGCATTAAACTGTAGCATGAGTGGTTACCAGAGTTGGCATGAATGTCCTCTCAGGTCATGTTGTTAACACCTGCATTGCTGTTTTCTTTGTTCTACACTATGTTCTTGTGGAATGATGGATGTGTGAGAGAATGTATTGCTTCTAACCAGTTTTCTGTGCTCAACTGTAATTCATCTTAAATGGCCCTCTTAAAGTGCTTGTGTAAATAAAGCATGTTACTGGTCTGGTCTGTGGCTGGGGTTGTAACTGTAAAACTAGAAAAGCAGTAGGTGACTGACATGCCAGAGTTTGTGGTTGACCAACTATTTACTGCTTTATGCTTAGAAAAAAAAGAATTCCTCCAGAGTGACAAACCAAAGAACCTACAGGGAATCTAGATTTATCTATAAATGTATGAGAAAGATGAAGGTATGTAGAGAGGTGGATCTCAGTCTGAAGTAGAATAATTTTAAAAGAGTGTATCGTTATGTAAGTAATGCTTGCTAAACTGGAGTCTCAAGTAGGGGGTGTTCCTGTCTTGCACCCAGTATTCCCAGGATAAGCACCGGATCCACCTTAACCCTGACCAGGATAAAGCACTTACTGATGATGAATGAATTAATGAATAATACTTGTTAAATTAGATAGTTGCATCCAAATGAAGCAGAAAAGGTCTGCAATTTTGAGTATACTATATATGTACACTATATATCCACTATATGGACACCTGACCATCACACCCATATGTGGTTCTTCACCATACGGTTTGAAGCACACAATTGTCTAGAATATCTTTGTATGCTGTAGCATTAAGACTTCCCTTCACTGGGACTAAGAGGTGCAAACATGTTTCATCATGACAATGACCATGTGCACAAAGCAAGGTCCATGAAGACATAGTGTGCCAAGGTTGTGATCTATTGTGGGGAAGAACTCGTGTCCTGCACAGAGCCCTGACCTCAACCCCACTGAACACCTCTGGGATGAACTGGAACACAGACTGCACCCCAGACCTCCTCATACAACATCAGTGCCTGATCTCACTAATGCTCTTGTGGCTGAATGAACACAAATCTCGACAGCCACACTCCAAAATTTAGTGGAAAGCCTTGCCAGAAGAATGGAGGTTATTAAAATTGCAAAGAGGAGGACTAAATCTGCAATGGGATGTTCAACAAGCACATATGAGTGTGATGGTCAGGTGCTACAAATATTTGACCATATACCGTACATACTCGTAAACATGATTATCCATTGCCTAGCCAACACACTGAGACGTGTCACGACTCATGTTTCCATGTTGCACTCACCAGCTTTCTACTTTTACAATATTTTAATATGTTTTCCATAAATATTGTTTTTGCAGGAAAGTGAAATCTGAAATTGGTGGAAGGCACTTTTAAAGATGTTAATATTAAGGTTGCTGTCAATGCTGATGCTCTTTACATGCATACATTCCACAGAAAAGGAGGATATTCGAGCGGGTATGCATTAACTCTGTCTATTTTCCAATATTAACAGAATAATGTGTATTTGTAAATAAAATATGTTTCTAATGTTAAGTGTGAATATATAGGTGGTTATGAGTCTTTTATCATGTGTTTATAGCCCCCCTTTCAATTTTAGACTCATGTTCATTAGGAATCTTAAAAGATCTGAAAAGACTCAGTGCCATTTACCCACTGCCCTTCTAAATATACTAGTCACGGTGAAGAAAACTCATCCTCCTCAAATCTGATGTTGTGTAGGTTGCAGTACAGCTGCGAATGATCTTGTGTACATCATTGATGGGTCCTGGAGTGTGGGCTACAAGGACTTTGATACTGCCAAGCGCTGGCTTGTCAACATCACCAGTGGCTTTGATGTAGGCCCCCATTACTCCCAGGTGGCTGTAGTGCAGTTCAGTGACACTCCTCGGCTAGAGATTCCGCTTGGCGCTCATCAAACTGTCCAAGAGCTCATTGAAGCTATCCAGGCCATCCGTTACATGGGAGGAAACACACAGACAGGGCGTGCCATCAAGTTTGCAGTTGATCACGTGTTTGCTTCCTCAAAGCGCAGTGATACCAGTAGGAATCGCATTGCCATAGTGGTGACTGATGGGAAATCTCAGGATGATGTGGTGGATGCTAGTATAGAGGCTCGAGCACAGGGAATCACTGTATTTGCAGTGGGAGTGGGCTCAGAGATCACCACCTCAGAGCTGATTGCCATCGCTAACACACCATCCAGCTACTACGTGCTGTATGCACAGGACTACACCACCATCGATCGCATACGAGACTCAATGGAACAAAAGCTTTGTGAAGGTGAGGCCTGGTAATGACAGAAAACTAGTGAAATGTTATATGAGGCTTGCATAGAAAGTGTGAGGGTGTGTTCAGGTCTTTTATCTTAAATTCAGGTCAGAAAACCTTTACTAATATTTGGTGAAGTTCTCTTCACAATTCAGCATATGTCAGTAAACTATCTTTGTAACAGCTCAGAGAGAAACTGTTGAACAGTAGAAAACACAAAAACTGAGGACCATAAAATTCAACCAGTCACACCATATATAACTCTATTTGCCAGTTGCCTTTCAATTCAGAATGCTAACACTTCCACTAGGATTCAGAGATTCTAGCCTGGGCAGTATAGGGCATGGCTTTGGGAACACTGAAAGGGGGAACTTTGTTTATATTTTAAGCTTTAAAATCACTACCTTCAATACATTTCCTCCAAAATCCCCAAATATATCTTTAAGGTGTCTTAATGCTTTAGAGCACACTCTTAGAAAATTGGGTTCCTTAAGGATTCTCAGCTTCCTGTAGTGGTTGTACTTGAAACCCTATTTGAAATCGAAACCCTACATTTTCAACTTCTACATAAAACCTTAAAGGGTTCCCAGTGATGAACAAATTACAACCCTTTTCTCTTTGCTATGCATTTTTTAATTCCAAGACTGCTCTGGGATGAATATAAAAAATTAAACTTACTGGAAGCTCCATGTAGAAGGGACGTTTTAATTGTCTTTCTGAATATACCTCGTATACCACAGCAATTTGGCAGTACTAACACTTTTTATGTATTAAACATGACACATTATAGTTATGTTTAATGTGGTGGAACAAACACCACATTAAAGACCACATGTGGTGGAACAAAAAATGTTCCTGTTATCATTTATGTTACGGTATAATAGCTATAAACAGTGGTTCCCTTCCAGCCTCATTGCTTCTCTCTAGAAGTTAATAAGACCAAAAAAATGCAGCTTGTCATGTTACAGTGAAACTGAAAAGTCTCCATCCTCAAGATATCTAAAAGCCTCAAGGAGCAGCTTAACCTTTGACTGCTTCTTCTTCCATAAATTCTGAATAAACATCTCCTTATACAGTATCTCCTTACCTTATATAAGTTGTTACCATAATTGCAGCTGAATTACTGAATTACTCTGCTGTTATTAAAAAAAAATAGAAGTTACCATCTTCTGACCTATCAGATTCAGGAATTCAATAGTTCTGTGCTATAAGAGATAATGGTTTGATCATTAGGTACCAAGAAGGCATGCAGAGGATGGCTGTCATAAGGACGATTATAAAACACATTTCCCTATGGTGTTCTGCAGAATCTGTTTGTCCCACACGTATCCCTGTGGCCTCTCGAGATGAGAAGGGCTTTGAGCTGATACTCGGGATGAAAATTCATCAGAAAGCCAAGAAGATACAGGGCTCTTTGCTGTCAGAAACAGCCTACTTCCTGGATAAAGGGGTGGACATTACTGAGGACACAAAGTAAGAGGGTGTAGCTATACTGTAATAGTGCCATGTCTTGCCTGATAGGTCTCTTCTGTCAATATCTATTCAGTGATCTAGTCACTTGGGAAGGTGATGACTTACACAGGTGTCAAATCAGGTGAATTAATCAGGTGAATAATTATCTTATCAAACCATTTATGCAACATTGTCGGATGGCTGATTTCACATGGAAAGGAGCAGTAAAGTATACAGTTGTGCATCCTAAATCTTCTAATTTGTGACTATGTATGTGGGGGAAATAAGTATTGGATGCATCAACCTTTTTTTCAGTAAATATATATCTATTCACATGAAATTTTCGGCAGACATCTGTATTAACCCAAGAAATCTGGAAATATAACAATTCACAGCATTAAAGTCCATAAATAAAGTTGTGTAATAAAGTAGAATGACACAGGAAAAAAGTGTTGAACATGCTAAGAAAAAGCAGTTCTCCAAGGTAAGGCAAGGAACCAGCTGAAATCTGTAAGTAAGTATACCTGTGCAAATTAATACCTATCTGTGCAAATTAATATCAGAGGGGTTAGTAAATTGATAGTCTATAAAAAGACTTTTTGTTACCAAGTTGTTACCAAGGTGTCACACAAGAAACATCTATGATGGGTAAAAGCAAAGAGCTCTCCCAAGACCTTCAGAACTTTATTGTTGCAAAACATATTGATGGAAGCAGATACAGAAGTATTTCAAAACTTCAGAATCTTCCAGTAAGCACTATTGGGGCCATTATCCACAAGTGGAAGCAACATCACTCCATCATCAACCCAAAGCTTGTTTACAGTTTGCTACAACTTATTTGGACAAGCCCATGAAATACTGGGAGAGTGTAGTCTGCTCAGCCGAGAGCAAATTTGAATTTTTGGCTGTCATACTACACACCATGTTTGGAGAAGAAATGGCACTGCTCATCTCCCTCAAAACACTATACCAACAGTGAAGTTTGGAGGTGGAAGCATCATGGTGTGGGTCTGTTTTTCATCGCATGGGACTGGCAGACTTCAGATAATTGAAGGAACGATGAATGGAGCCCTTTACCAGGAGATTCTAGAGAGGAATCTGCTGCCATCCACCAGGATGATGAAGATGAGACGTGGGTGGACCTTCCAGCAGGACAACGATCCAAAGCATACAGAAAAGGAAACTCTCCATTGGTTTCAGAGAAAGAAAATCAAGGCATGAGAATGGCCAAGTCAATCACCTGACTTGAATCCAATTGAACAAGATTTAAAGACAACATGTTTAGAAGAATGGGCCAAAATCACACCTGATTACTGCGGCCGATTAATTTCTTCATACAGGAAGTGTCTTGAAGCTGTCATTGCAAACAAAGGCTTCTCCGCTAAGTATTAAATAAATTTCAGTTATACTTTTTTTCCCTGTGTCATTCCACTTTATTACACATAACTTTATTTATGGACTTTAATGTTGTGAATTCTATATATTTCCAGATTTATTGAGTTAATACTGATGTCTGGTGAAAATTTCATGTGAAGAGCCTGATTATAAATATATTTACTGAAAAAAATGTTGATGCGTCCAATATTTATTTCGCCCATTGAATATACTGTATGCTGTATATCTTTATTATGCATGTTCTTCTCACATATATGTATATAGCAAAGTACATTACATATAAATACATGTAAATATGTACACTACCAGTCAAAAAAAACTACATTTACAATTTTTTTTTTTACAATCGCTATGACCCATTTCTCAGTACTTCGGTCACTTTTTTAAAACTCTTCACACAGTTCTCCTAACCAACTTTCAACTTGACACAGCAGTTAATTTCAGACCCAATATGCACTAAAACAACTAAAACACTTCATACATTTCATTCCTAAAATGTCCCCTTTTGTATAGATGAATTTGAAAGACTAACACCTTGGTAGGTGTTCAGCTACAATGGGGAGCAGCTGTGATTGGGCTAGTAGTTTTGATAGTACTTCATTTTTTATTTATTTATTTTTTTTTAGTTTTGGAATATATTTCAATACAGTATTACTGTACAAATGTAGCAAATTGGTGTTTTATTCAGTTTTGTGTTAGGTTTTGAAGTAAAGTTTAACAGTTTTGAAAAGAGTATGTAAATATGTGCCAGTTGGCCTGTAGGTGAATAGAGTTTTGCTGATGGTTGTGTTTAAGTGGGAAAAGAATTCATGTCATTTGAATGATGTAGTCATTAAATGCATTTTGTGCCAAAGCAATGAAATATTATCTACAGTTTAGCCCACATAGACTGCTGTTGTGCTCACTGTGTCAAGAGTTTTGAAAACGTGATGTAGGTATTGAGAAAAGGGTCCTAGTGATTGTAAAAAAAAACAAACAAACAAACAAAAAAACTGTTCAGTAGTATCTAGTTTACATTGTCTTAAATACATTTTGATAAAGGCATATGGTAGAAATTCGACAGACAAACAGTATAGTAATAGTAACAAATAGTAATGTTAATGCCATATACTGATTTATTTTTTAATTGAAATGCAATTTTAATGACTAGTTTTGCTTAAATAAAAGTTTCCTCAAACAAGCAAGCTTTCATTTACAACTTGGTAGCGAAGCCAAGACATTCTTGGCCATTTTGGTAAATTTATCCTGGGTGGGTCCCTTATGAAACTGGTTGAGAAGATGCCAAGTGTGTAAAGCTTAATCAGGAAAACAGAAAATCTTCAGTAACTGATTACACCCATTCAATGTAGGTGCAAGGTGACATAATCACCCTGGTTGGGATACCAATCCATTGCAGGGCACCATTCACACACTCATTCAAATCTAGGGGCAATTTAGAGTAGCAGTCCACCTACCTGCATATTTTTGGACAGTGAGAGGAACCTGGAGGAAACCCATGTGGACATGCTGGAGCTCAAGCTCAAGCTTGAAGCCTGGATCCTGGACATGTGAGACAGAAATGCTATGCACTGCACCACCATCTGTTAAGAAATCAAACATAAAATTAGCTTTGATCCACCATATTATTCTAAAATAGTAAAAATTAATAAAATCTTTCAGTGAACAGGGGTCTCCAATCTTTTGACTGGTAGTGTACATATACAATCGCTTGTAGATAAAATCATACAAGAGATCATTTTTATTCAATGAAATTTATTTGTATAGCGCTTTTTACAATGGCCATTTTCTCAAAGCAGCAATCCACATATAGTAATGCTATCTTTATTTATGTTTTCATTATAATTAATATTTGACATTGTTTAACAGGGAGATCTTTCCAGAGGGTCTTCCACCATCCTATGTGTTTGTGGCAACTCTGCAGCTTAAAGGCACTGCAAGCAGGGAAAAGTTTGACCTGTGGAGGGTACTTTCTAAAGATCAAGAAGTCCAAGTGGCTGTGACACTACATGGAGAGGAGAATTCTGTCATCTTTACCACCACCAACATGGCAAGTGGGGAACAGGTGGTCACTTTTGATGCGCAAGGCCTTCAGGTTTGTAAAGTACTGCTATAACCCCCTTTACTCTTCATTTTACATGTTGCATACAACTGTTGCAGAGACTTATTTCACGTTTTGAATCAAGCTACATAAATCCACAAACCTAGTTATGCTCAGGTGAATGATCAAATGTATAAAATGAGCTATAAATCAGAAAATAACTAGTTACTATATGTTAAGCCTTTTAAACTCTTAGGTCACATGACATACAGTATGTTCCACAGTAATGCAGTAAACTCCATTTCATATTGTTGCAGAATCTTTTTTAAGATTAATTAACTTATTTTTATTCCACGGTGCTGTTGAATACTCGATTCTGTTTGGCCAGCAATAGAAGTTTTCCACCACCATAAAGTTTTCATTACAAAAGGCGTTGCATTCTCATTCTCTGTAACATAACAAACTGCATTTTTTGTTTTATTGAGTTCAAGAGAGAGAAAAATACATGCTGGTAAAGGAACAACTGTTTATAGCTGCTATAATGTAAGTGATAACAGGAACTAACTTGTTTTGTGGACATTCCACAACACTGAATGTAACTATAAATTGTTAAAACTTATAGCATGTTCTTTAAGTAATCAAAAAATTGTAATCATTCCCAAATTAGTGTGGTATACAAGGAACACAATGTTGTGTTTTATTCCCTACTTAAAGCACACAGCTTTAGAATATGAAAGCAGGTGAAATTGTAGTCTCTAAACAAGCCATGTTTCCATGCTTGCTGTGGATTTCCATTTCCATGCATAATGGCGATTTAAAAAAAAAACTAACTTCTTTTACAGTCTTTAATGTTTACTTTTTTTGTAAATATATTTTATTTGGTTGCCGTCATTATTATACATGACAGTCTTCTTGATTCTGTTCCATATAGTTAATTTTACTTTCTCAATAAGCTTTTGTAATGCTGGTGAATGTTCCTTCTCTGATTTACTTGTACACAGCCAAGTACAGCCAAGATTAATGGAAAAGCAGAGTTTCCACCTCCCTTCCTCAGTGTTCACACAGCAAAAGGAAAAACAGTTGGCTACTTTTCCTCATGGCACTACAAGCCTTTCATAATGTATTTAAGGAACATGATGTGCAGTAGTTCCTGGTTGTTTTAGGAAAAGAGAAGTTCAATACAATCATTTTGAACAGAGATGGTAGTGTGACTCTGGATTTTAGCTGCATCCGTATGAGCGGTTTAATCATGAACAATGTGTCTTTCATAAAATGAATTTCAAGTTGAGTAAGTGGGGCTTCCGTTAAATGTTTGCTAAGTGCACAAAAGCCCTCTGTATCGGATGAATTTCAGCTGGTACATAACTGATAATTCAATTCTAGTTCATTAAATGAATACAAACCTTGCAACTGTCTATGCAGAAATGCAAGCCTTTGTAAATGATAATTATAGAAATTAAAGTCTATAAATAATAATAATAATAATAATAATAATAATAATAATAATAATAATAGATATTGAACTATGGATTACAAACACTTTTATAACTTCTTGATGTCACATTATTTTACTGCAAGTGAGCACATGTTTAATACAGTTTTATCAGAAATGTAAAAAAAAAAATCATGCATCGATGTATATTTTAACAGGTTTCATTCTGATATATAAGTAAATAAGGAAAAAAGGTGTGGTACCTGCCCTTAGATATCATAAGCAGGACTTTGTCAGTGTCACTGTGGTAGACAGTGTTGAACTTAATAGTTATATGTAGAATAAGACAGGAATTATATACTCTCACTTTCTTTTCCTGGTAAGGAGCTTGCTGAAGCAGCCAGATGTGTATATATAGTACTTACTGCTTTACAAATACTAATCATGTAGGTGTTGTCTTGCATAGATCTTGAGTTTTAAGTCTTTGATTACTCTGGAATGCTACATACAATTGTCATACTGTGTCATTCCACCAATTCGTAATGGCCCAACATACACAGTATTGCACATCATGTTTCACACTTTGTAGAAAACAGTGCTCACATGCTGTCAATTTAGCTTCTTTTAGTACAAATGACTTTGTACTACAGCAATACTATATTACATTGTATCACACCTGTCGTTCTTAATTTTCTACACTTTATACTGTATACCTTAGCTCCACTATAAGCTATCCTGTATAAATCAACCAGTTCCACTCAGAGTCCTGACCTCTTCCCTCATCATTACAGACACTCTTTGATCGACGCTGGCACCAGCTGAAGATTCTAGTCAAGCCAACACGTGTTGTCTGTTTTGTGGATGACCAGCTAATACAGGAACTGGATTTGGAGCCAGTTGTGCCCATTTTTATCAATGGGAAAACTCAGATAGCCAAACACTACAATGCCCATGCTACGATTCCTGTGAGTAGTGAGAGTTTGGGTCTGAGTTTGGATTATACTGTAATAGTTCAATTGTATGTCAAGTGTATGTAAGAACAACTGTATGCAAGTCCCAGTAGTACAGTACATTCAGCACCTACTGTATGTAAATATACAGTCTGGAAGATGACAATAATGTTTGTAAATCTAGTTATATTAAACATTCCAGAAGGTTTTAGTGAAATTATTACAAAATGTCCATTGAGAATACACATTTACAAGATGTCAAGCAGTATAATATTTCTAATTTATTTTTCTCCATTAGTTGGAAATCCAAAAACTAAGGCTGTATTGTGATCCAATGCAAAGTGAACGAGAAACTGCATGTGAGATTTATTCTGTGGTAAGTGATATTTACAGTAATAATTTGGTCACACATTTGGATTTTATTTTACTACAATTGCTGCATATCTAACCTGTTTATTTTTCTCTATTTTTTCCCCATGTCCATAGGATGATGAGAGGGTATGGGTTTTTATTTTCTATTCATGTCCAATATAAACAATTTTTGTGAGTGGATCAACACATAGCTGCAGTTTTCCCTTCTCCCCCCAGTGTCCCACAAACCGAGAAGTGCCTGAAGAAAAGGAGGAGTGTGACTGCAGTCAGGGGAACCCTGGACCACCTGGGTCAAAGGTCAGTTATTGCCTAGCTTTAGTTTTAGTACACACAAACACTAATACATTATGAACACTACTCTGTGTAAACAAGATATGCAATGCTTAATAATTCCTCTGCAGGGTGAAAAAGGAGAAAATGGACTTCCTGGTCATGATGGTAAGCCTGTAAGTACTCTCTGTTAATTTGATTCTATTCAGGAAGACCAAGGAAAATACCTTGTGACACCAAAATACAGTAATACCGTAGCTATTTGACTTTTGAAAATATTGTTCCAAAGGGCATCAAAGGTGAGAGAGGAACACCTGGACAGCCAGGTAAATCAGGGCAAAAGGTAGGATTTCAATATTATCTAACATTCTTTTAAATAGTATGTGGTAGAGTATGACATGTCCTTGCTATAGTAATCAATGACTGGACGTCCAAGAGAGCAAGATTATCTGTGCTCTCTATGGCAGGGATGGCATTATTCTACCCCCCTTCCAATCAGTGCAACACTGGACAATCATAGTTATCTGTAAACTCATGCATGTACTATAGAATAAGGCAGACAGCATTTTCCTCCAAGTTCAGCAGGCTGAAAAGATGCAGTGACTGGCTTCATGTTTAATAGAGGAAGCACATGGTCGCCTTCACTCTCCCTGTTTGGTAGCTGTTGTGTGATAGAGGAGAGGTAGATAATGGGCAGGAATTGGCAAATGAGCAAATTAGGAGACAATGTGACTGAAAAAGAGTATATGTTGTGTGCTATACTGTCTCTTTGTTACTTCTCACCTGGCAGGGTGAAGCTGGTTTACGTGGAACCATAGGTGACTCAGGAGTAAAGGGCTCCAAAGTAAGTAGAATCAAGAGAAAAGAGAACAGTTCTGGATTTATAGCGATTGAAATTACTCTGAAAGCCCTGTAAGGATAGTGCAAATGTTGGTGTTAGTATGATAAATCAATGTTATAGAAAGCAAGGGCTTAAGGCAAGTGCACTTTGTGGAAATGTATTTTCCTACTTCCAGTGTGTGACACCTCACTTGTTTTTTATGTACAGGGTGAGAGGGGACAGCAAGGGCTGCCTGGAAATCAAGGACCACCAGGTCCCAAGGTAAACTCTTGTTTAGAACCGTGGAGCCTAGAGTGGTTATTTTCCCACCTTTACAACACCATGGTAGCTTGTTAATATATTTGCCAGCCTGGTCTAGACTGAAACGACTGGAATCAAGGCAGGAAAAAGCAGAACGCCTGTCCCCTTCCAAAAAACATGGACAGGAAATGGGTGTTTTGTTTTCTTGTGTGGCACATTCCAAAAAAGTGGGCACTGAGAGTGGTGACATAAAAAATTGCTCTTTATTTTAATCAAATAAAAGTTGCCAGAAGGCCCTGGAAATAATTCAGCAGCAATTTATTGTCTTTCAACTCAACAAAAATCAAACATGTTTACACAATACATTGATATATAATCATTCATCATCTTTTCAACAGCAACCTCAGGGTGACAAAGGTGAACAAGGGCCCCCTGGTGAGCCTGGGCCAAAGGTAAGCATGCATGTATTATTCACAAATGTACATTTATAACAAAACTGATTTGTTCTCATTCTGTGGCAGGCATTTGACCAGAAGTAGTAGAAGTAGAGCAGTTCTGTAACCAAGTAAAAGTGCTAAGTCTTGTAAAATAATAATAAAAAAAATAACAACAATAAAAAAAACATTTCTTTCCACAAGTTAAAAATTTAAAATAATTGCTTAATTAGTAATTGCTTTACTTGAAGTAAGCCTACAAGAATTAAAACAAAAAAGTAAATAAATAATCACAAATGAGCAGGAAGTGTGTGCCTTAAATTAAACATTGATGTCGGGTAACTAACAAACTGACAAAAGCTGTGTGTGTAATCTCTCAAATATGAGTTAGCCTGATAATAATTATGAAATACAAACTTTCTTACATGCTAGTAATAAGGAGTCACAATACAAATAGGATAGACAAGCACAAAATACAGATCACAACATATATTTATAACAATATCACATTTTTGGAGAGAAGAATTCTTCCTATTTAGTGTAAACCCTATCCTTACACATGTAAATGTACATATAAATACTTCACACCGTTATTTTTGGTTTCACATAAGCTCAAAATTAAAGTGAAGCTATCAGAATAGAAAAATGAGGTAGAGTTTAAAAAAAAAATGTAGATCATAGAGTTTTGAAATGTAGTGAGTAAATGTCAACAGAAAAATAATTGAAAAGAAATATAAATACTTGAAAACCATACTAAAATACACACTTACATTTTGTAACACACAGGTACATTTTGTAACATTTTGTATTTTATCTTCCTTAAAACTTGAAATAATATTGGTATGTTCGGAAAGGGCATAAACTTGGATATGTATATCATGAAGAATCAAACTGTGTTTTATAATTTATAATTTTGCATCGTGATCATTTTAAAAGAATAAAATACAGAATTTTAAACCACCTTGGTTAGAATGATAGAAATTAGGATGAGCTTTGTATAAAATACTTAAAGGTATTTAATTTAATTAATGCTTGTATCAACTACTTCCAATTTACTTTGTATCAGTTGAGGTCATAAGTTTACATACGCCTTGCAAATCTGCAAATAGTAATGTTAATAATGTTTTTTTAAAAATAAGAGGGATCATAAAAAATAGCATTTTGTTGTTTATTTAGTACTGCCCTGAATAAGCTATTTAATATAACAGATGTTTACATGTAGTCCACAAGATGCAATAATAACTGAATTTACAACCATTTACAAAAATTTTGAACCAGTTCAAAAGTTTACATACGCTTGATTCTTAATACTCTGTGTCTTTACCTAGATGATTCGCGACCATTTTTATGTTTTGTGATAGTTGTTTATGAGTCCTTTGTTTGACCTGAGCAGTTAAACTGCCCACTGTTCTTTAGAAAAATCCTTCAGGCCCTGCACATTCTTTGCTTTTCCAGCATTTTCTGCATATTTGACCCCTTTCTAACAGTGGCTATTTGATTTTAAGGGACTTGTACACGACTATTACAAAATGTGCAAACATTCACTGTTATTATTTTGTCTTCTGTGAAACATGTAAATATATTATGTAGCTTAGGCAGTACTAAATGGAAAAAAAAAGATCTTTAAACAAAATAAAGATTTAAATACTGAAAATTGCTGTATTCAGTGTATTGAATTCAGTGTGTTAGTGATGTCTGCAATGTTCTGCTGTCATTACATATGTACTATCGTGTATATATTCCAGCTGTCATTAAGCAACAGTGTGTTAACAGTATAACCAAAAAGGTCTACATGTAGCTTTGGCTAGATCGTGCCAGTTAAAACAAACCTCTGTCACCTGCATACTTAAAGCACATTTCTTATGTTCACGAACAGGTTTCACTGCATCTAATACTCATCACAATACCCACAAATGTTTTCACACTTTCCAGACACTTGGAAAATAAAGAACCGAATAACCTGCCTGTGTGCTGATTTATACTCAAGGTGCATGTGTGGGAGAAATGAATGTAGTTGAATTCTATTCCCATCCTACTCCCCTTCCTCCTGGCTAACTTCGTATCCTAAGGGTAAAGAGAATAATCCATGTAATTGTGCTTCATACGGCTCATTTAAGAGTAAGCTGTTATTGCATTTGCAAACTGTATCTCAGTGTTTTTTCCTTTTCCCACACACAGGGGGAACCGGGCCTCCCTGGCAGTAAAGGACCAGCCGGAACAATTGGACCTAAGGTCAGTTAGGTCCGATTGTTCTGTTTTAAAATTGTTCAAATTAAAATGACAGAATGGCATGTGTTGGTAAAAGTGTGAACTTTGTCAATGTGATACATGTGAATGATGATCGCATACAAGATTTTGTAGAGACTCGAGACAGTTTTGGACTCCTGGGATAGTAATTTCACAGTCATTAGCATCAAACAAGGCTTGCTGCAGTTCGACACAGATTTACTGTGTGGGTGCAGTTCTGGTCTAATAAAATGTCTACTCAAGTTTAGGATGTATTTTTCTTACTAAATGACTACAGCTGTAAAATTAGCCACATCTGAGGGATTTGCCCCCATGTGTAAAATGTGCACAAGACTTTTTAGGTCCATCTGTAGTGCATGCATTTTGGTCTTGATTTGATTTAATAATTTCTTGGTCATTTGGTCGTGCGTTAAGAAGCGTACCTTGATTGAGTTATTTAAGTGCTTGTCCTTCCATTAAAGTAACAGAGAGATGGGGTATACAGCCTGAGGGAGAAACTGTCTCTGGGCCTGGGTAGACAGGTACCACAGAAATAGCTCTCATTTTTGTATTAGTTATTAAGAAAACCACATGTCTGGTGCTACTGTTAGAAAGTAATCATACTCAGCAGAACTACAGTAGGAAAACATTATATATCTGACCACAGATTTTCTCTATTCTAACTTAAGCCATTCATGAAGATTAACTACTAAATCGTCCATGGACATGTCTGGTTATAAAATAATGTTTTTTCAACATATTGTAATGAAGAGTGCACATATTGCCACATACGCACTCTGGATGCTTTTTCTTGCTTTTATTTGTAACTTTTATTATTATTTTTTATTATACATCTACATCTATGAGCAATTAACTGTTATTCAGCTGGTCTATACAGTATACATTGCACTCTCTCCTGTCTAGCTCAATTATCCTAGTCTTCTAAACTTGCAAACCATCAGCCATTTTTTGACACTCCTTGGATACACAAGAACAATAAATAAAATGCCTTTGCCTTGTTATAGTTTCACGGAACATTACACTCACTAATGAAGTACAGGCTCAAGTTGGATTGTCCAATATAGGACCTGTTTAAAAAAAATGTTTACATGTTTGAATGAGATGATGGTAAGGGGAAAAAAAGTGATTTTGTTTACTGGAAAAGGTCAGGATGTTTTTCCCATAGATTCTAAAGTGAGATTAGTTTATTTAATCATGCAAATATTCAGATTCATTAAAAAAAAAAATCACTAAAGTATTTTTTTAATCTTACCATTTAATGCTTGTTATTGTCATGGCAGCAGATATAGACACAAGTGCAGGGTAAGACAGCTTTATTAGAAAAGCTTAACAACAATACCAAATCAATAAGCAAAATCATACACAGGAAACAGGTTAGAGTCATGTGATCATCAGACAATACTGACTAAGCAAAAACTATAATCGTGGAGTCAGAAAACAAAAAAACAAGATCAAAAACCAGGTAGAGTTTAACAAAGTGCAAGACTTGGTAATGACACGTCTGAAAACACTGAATGTATATTTTGCAGTCAATGAGTGGAAACGAGAGTCCATTTATTGTGTGTGTGTGTGTAATTGAGTCCCGGTAACTGTGATCAGTAATCAGGTGAAACTGAACATGTGTGATGGTAGTTGGAGTTCATGGCAGCCATGTTTGTCAGCTGTGTGATATTATGGGATGTGGAGTTCAACACCGAATCAGGCATAGATGTAAATGGAAAAGAAAGAACATCTTAGATTCTTGCTGAAAAAAATCTGAAACATTAAGGCCTGGGGGAATGTAAAAATCATAAATATCCAAAAAAAAAAAAGGGGCAGCTGTGGCTCAGTTGGTAGAGTGGGTTGTCCACTAATTGTAGGGTTGGTGGTTCGATTCCCAGCCCACATGACTCCACATACTGAAGTGTCCTTTAAAATTAAAATAAACATCACATCCTATGATGCAAATTGGTGAGAAAAATTTAGAGGAATGTGGCTAGACTCTATTTGATTTCCATTTGACGGTTGGCATCTAGTACTCACTTCAAATTAGGATCAATTTCCTACTAAACATAAAGCACATTATACTGTGGGTGTGGTATGAAGTATGTGTGGATGTGGTTGTTGGTGTGTGTGTTTTAATATGAAATTTTGAAAGTAGTAAATGGTGAAATGTTACATATACAACCTAGTACGTTTAATTCATGTCTAGATTAAGCAGTGATAAAATTGAATTTCTCCTCATCCTTAGTGACATAGTGTCAGGTATAAGAAAAGATGCAATCTTCAACTAATTGTTTTTAATTCAGTGCTATATCTGTGACAGGGCCGAAGCTGTTTGTGCAGTTGCTATTCGGTATTTTAATTTAATACTATACATAAAAGGAAGCACAATGCAAATTTGACAAGAAATACAATATTAACAAGAAATCACGATACAATATGTGAGCAATTAAATGTCCTTTATTTCCTTTGGAGGCATTATACGGTGCATTGGGTGTTGAGTCTTGTTATATAATAACAGCAGTAAATATACTGTGAATACCAAATGCACTCTTATGAGGTTTCTTAAAACTGAAGGTTTTTATGCTTCGTTTACACAGTCTTGCCTTGAGCACCATCTATTTAAAGGTTATACCTCTTTTCATACCTCTGCCTTTGCATTTGCATCTCCCTCTCTCTATCTCTTTATCTTATACCCTCATTTCATACCACACTATCATTATATCTCACATCTTTCCGCCCTCTTCTTACATAGAATGTTTCACTCTCCCTAACCTCCATTATCCTTCTATCTTCTATCTCCTTCTATCTAAATCCAACCATTAATCTCTTTAAAGCTAAACTTCTCTCTATCTTTTCGCCGTCTCTCTTTTACAAAGCTGCAGAGTTGCTTTAAGGCATTAATTCTTATTTTCAGCGGAGTTATTTTCTCACAAATTGTGCCACCTTGTTTTGCCTCCCAGTGAGTCTATCCTTCTCTCTCTGCTGTTTTGTTTCATTGCTACATGGTTCAATTTCATTGTTCATTACAACAAACAAGACAAATGACTTGCTTTGTCTTGTTCAGTCTCTCTCTTTCCTCTCTCTCCACAGACACACACTGCCACACACGTCTACCTTTGTATAATTTTTACATTGACATGTGTAGTAATTGAACTAATTAACTCTAACCCTACACCTAAATTTAACCTTACCCCCACTAGCTGATAGAAAAAGGAAAACCTTTTCTCTAACTTGCTAAATGTACCAACTTGGTTACACTTATCATATATTCCTATCATTATGTGGACATTTTGTCATGAAACCTCATATAGTTAAAGCTGGGTAACCAGGTGAGTTCACAGCTTTTGTCAGTCAATGTGGAACACCCAGATAACAAATTAGTGATTGCCACAATTGCCAAGTTTTAATTGACTTGATTTAAATGACAAAAGGTGCAGATAAATGTGTTTGAATTAGTGAAGACATGAATGAAACATAATTACAGTATATAGTACTAATCTGCATGCATTTTCATGAGCATGAGATTCTTTCATTAGGATATTTTGTTACATTTTACATCTTTACTTTTGAAAAAAAAGAAAAGCTTGTAATAAATTACATTTATGAGGGTAAGGTTTGGGCGGGGGGCACGGTGGCTTAGTGGTTAGCACATTTGCCTCAAACTTCCAGGGTTGGAGTTTTGAATCCCACTGCTGGGTTTTGCATGTTCTCCCTGTGCTTCGGGAGTTTCCTCTAGGCACTCTGGTTTCTTCCCTAGTCCAAAGACATATGCTGTAGGCAGATTGGCATTTCCATATTGTCCAAAGTGTATGAATATGTGTGCGATTGCGCCCTGCAGTTGGTTGGAACCCCGTCCTGGCTGTCCCCCACCTTGTGCCCCAAGCTCCATGAGATAGGCTCACCTGTGTAGAATAAGTAGTATGGAAAATGGATAGGGATAAGGTTTAGACCCCAATTCACATGGACATGGATATAAATTATGATGCACAGTTATGAGAAAAAATTATACAACTGTATTTACTTTTTTTTTTTTTTTTTTTTTTAATTTTCATCATTGCCACTTAACATCAAAGAAGGTGCTCTCTTGCATGTTGGGTCAACCATAAGCATACTTTCTTTCCTGATTTTCCTGATCTTTGTTAAAGTCTTTAAAATAAATTTTATTAATGGTTTCTTTGTATTTTTGGATTTCAATTTCTACTTTGACTCCACCAATATTTATGGCTGCGTATTAGCTCAAAAAAAAAAAAGTTTTTAATATATATATTTGACTTATGTTTGAAATTATATTTGTAACAGAAAGTATTTTTTTATATTATTTTATGCTATGATCGATTAAATTGTTTTGTTTGTGTGGGATGAGACCAACTTCAAATTTCCAGGACTGTGCTGTAAAATGCGGGACAGTTTAAAAGAGTTTAAGTTAAAGGAGCTCTTTTCTGCAGAACAGTCTTCTCTGATTTTTTTGGGGTAGAATTCAAGATTTTGTATCGCTGTGCTTATGTCCATGTTCTATTAATATAGAACAGTTCATGCATTATGCAAACAAGTTATAAATGTCATGGCTTTCTTCTGCTAAATCTAGTGAGCTGTTCATTTGTTTGTTCGTTCATTCATTCGGTAACCTCCTTATCCTGGTCAGGATTGTGGTAGATCCACTGCCTATCCTGGGACCATTGGGCTTGAACATATCATTAGTGGGATGCTATGCGCACGCACGCACGCACGCACACGCACACACACACACACACACACACACACACACACACACACACACACACACACACACACACACACACACACACACACACACACACACACACACACACACACACACACACACACACACACACTTACTTTCTTACACTTACTTTCACATCAATGGGTAATTTAGTGTATCCAATCCACCCACTGGCATGTTTTTGGGAGGTAGGAGGACGCTTTAGAACCTGGTAGAAGCCAACACAGTCACAGGGAGACTCAGCTCAGGGCAGTTGTGGCTCAGGTGGTAGAGCATATTGTCCACTAATCGTAGAGTTGGCGGTTCGATTCCCATCCCACATGCCTCCACATGCCAAAGTGTCCTTGGGCAAGACACTGAACTCCAAGTTGCTCTTGATGGCATGCTAGAACCTTGCATGTTTTTGGGAGGTAGGATGCTTTAGAACTTGGTAGAAACCAGCACAGTCACAGGGAGACTCAGTTCGGGTATGTGTATGTGTGAATGAGAAACAGTGTGAAGCGCTTTGTAGAACTTCTAAGATTAAAAGGTGCTGTATAAGTGCAGACAATTTATCATTTACAGGGACAATAAGTGCAGACAATTTACCATTTACATGTGAACTTCTGCATAGTTACAATTACAATTGATCCCAGGACCCTGGAACTATGAGGTGGCAACACTATGTGCTACACCACCATGCCACCAGCTAGCAAAAAAATAGAATTATACAGTCTTTCTCCAAATCACTTGTAGTTCTACAGAGTTTCTGGCACCTTTAAGATATGTCATGAGGTTTCCCCAGTATTCAAAGAGGAAATCACGCTCTAGAGATTACTAACATCTGATACATCTATTATAAACATGAAATCCATGTATTAGGGGTTCTTTTTTCTTTCTATTTTTCCTGTGGATTTTTTCTTTCACTTCACTGAGTCACTGTAGCCTTGACTTGATCTCAGAATGCAGTCATAACAAAAACCCACTTTTGTTGCAAAATTGTGCTGTGGCATAGTTTATTTCATCGGAACTTCTAATAGAGAGAAATAAAAGTAGTATATCAGATAACCTCAAGTTGTGAATGCTGGGTGGACATGTACTTTTTTAGGAATTGTAGGACAGTTAAAAGCCCATAAAACCACATAATCTGCATATAAAACAGAGGCGTTAGATAACTAGACCATTTTATACTATTTTGCTTTCATGTGGCCTCTTGGTTTTCCTGATGAGGTTTTATAGCCAAGGCGTAAAGCAAGCCTAGTACACACACACACACACACACACACACACACACACACACACACACACACACACACGCACACACGCGCACACACGCGCACACACACACACACACACACACACAAGCAAGTAAGCAATACAGGACTGTAAAAACATTCACCATCTCCCTCACACTCACAATATGTGTATGACTGAAATGTACAAACATACATAAAACACATCCATAAATCCTATTTTCACATCCTTCCTTTCACAAATGATTTAATATTCAGTCTTGAGAAACACAGTAAAGTCACATAAATACACATAAAGTGCAAAGTCAGACACCAAATGTACACAAACTGTCTGGCTAGTAAATTCCTCTGACAGTTCAGATTAATCTTGTTATAAAGACAAGACAGTCAAAACAGGGAAAATTGCACACACTTATACAATTACATTGTAATTGATGCTCTGGGCTCAGCATTTTTTTCTGCTGTAATCTTAAATAGACCACTCTAAGGTATTTTAGTTGGATCCATTTGTCATTTGTACCTAAGTCAAATAATCCTGTAGAACTAAGACTTTAACCACTTTACTCGTGTGAAATAACAGATTAGATTACTTTCCTTTGAATAATCTTAAGGAGCCATGCAGAGAAGGCATTGGACTGCACAATTCCTCAACTATGTCTGCTGTTTAAAATTTGGAGCACTGTGGCACCACACACAGAATTTCAAACACTTGTATCTCATTACACAGTATACGGATTTTAAATGTGAGAAATAAAGAATTGGCCACAAAATGGCTTTAAATTGTGAAAAGGGATGCAATAATTATTTTTTTTATCTGATTCTTGAGTCCGATCTGATACTGACATACTCAGAATAAGCCAACTCTCTACAATTGTCTATTGTTGAGCTATGTGGAGTTATATGGACAAAAGTAGCCTAAGTATAGCCATTAGCACCCCAATAGTGATACTATCACATCATTGCATGCCTATAAAAGAACAAATACCATTTGTGTTGTACATAATGTGTTCTATGTATGTACAGCTGGATATTGAAAATTCACATTTGACTCATAGGATTTTAAACCTAAATTGAATGCATTACAATTGTTTATTTCTCAGTGCTGTTTTCAATTCTCAACTCTGACTGGTCAGAAGGTGTTGATGAATTTTTATAATAGCTTAGCTCTGACATTATTGCAGCTACAAATCACAGGATTGTACTGTTATTTGAGAAAGAAAAATGTTTAATCATTGATATGGTGAAATAATCTGACAACCATTTTTCTAAACAAGTCTCCAGTGTCAGCACTTTGTAACAGTCAGAAGTAAAGCTTTCTGGGCCTTGCACTTTGAGTTGTTGGTAACAAGCCGCAGATTTTTTTTTATCTTGATAACTTCGAGAGAAAGTGAGGGAATGACTATTATTGGCTGCTGTAATGTAAGTGAATTAACTTGTTTTACAATCGCTCCACAACATTAAATGCAAGTAAAAAAAAAAAATAAAATAACTAAAATATTGAAAAAAAAAAAAAAAAACAGACTGTTTTGATATACACTGGGGAAAAACACCTGATGTTATTGGAAAATAATCAACTTTGATATCAACAGTAACTCTGTTTCACATCAGGCCGCATCATTGCACCCCACTATTGGTTATTTTCCTATAACCCCACTGGAAGTTATGTGATGAGGGTGTGAGCTGAGGCTCATGGGAGAAGTAGTCTCCAACTTCAGGAATTACATACATGCCCCCATGCCCCATCACGTTTGATTTCTTACTTAACTGTAACATAGCTTTTATTATTCAGGAATTTTTTCCGACTGCGAAAATTGCAGTCCAGACGTATCTTCAATTGATAGCTCTTGCTGGACAATCTTTAAATCTGACTAAAGTAAACCTCTAGTATACAGAATTGCATAGCAATAACATCCACATGCCTATAATATATATTGTTAACTTCCATAACTATTGCTCAGACATAGATACAAATGTTGTAGTCAGCATGAACATGGACATGTATAAACGATTCTGATCATTTCCATATAGTCTTCTTGAATTTTGCCAGAAAATACCCACACACTTATCATTCCTATGCAATCAATGAAGACACAAGTAAATATCTAAGTATTGATTTGACCGTAGTTTGCTTTGAATTGAAGCAAATTACAGAAGGTGGTTTACTTAGTAATTCTGGCCTGGAAGGCTGATGTGCACAGTTACAGTGGGGGAAATAAGTATTGGACGCGTCAACATTTTTTTCAGTAAATATATTTTCAATGAGGCTATTCATATGAAATTTTCACCAGACATCAGTATTAACCCAAGAAATCCAGAAATATAAAGAATTCACAACATTTAAGTCCATAAATGAAGTTATGTGTAATAAAGTGGAATGACACAGGGAAAAAGTATTGAACATGCTAACAGAAATGTATTTAATACTTAGTGGAGAAGCCTTTGTTTGTAATGACAGCTTAAAGATGCTTCCTGTATGAAGAAATTAATCGGCCACAGTATTCAGGTGTGATTTTGGCACATTCGTCTAAACATATTGTCTTTAACTCTTGTTCAATTGGATTCAAGTCAGGTGATTGACTGGGCCATTCTAACGCCTTGATTTGATTTTTTTTTGTCTGAAACCAATTGAGAGTTTCCTTTTCTGTATGCTTTGGATCGTTGTCCTGCTGGAAGGTCCACCCACGTCTCATCTTCATCCTGGTGGATGGCAGCAGTTTCTTCTCAAAAATTTTCTGGTCAAGGGCTCCATTCATCATTCATTTAATTATATGAAGTCTGCCAGCCCCACACCATGATGCTTCCACCTCCAAACTTCACTGCTGGTGTAGTGTTTTTAGGGTGATGTGCAGTGCCATTTTTTCTCCAAGCATGGTGTGTAGTATGACAGCCAAAAAGTTAAATTTTGCTCTCGTCTGATCAGACTACACTCTCCCAGTATTTCAAAGGCTTGTCCAAATGAGTTGTAGCAAACTTTAAACAAGCTTAAAGATGTCTTTTTTTTAGTAATGGAGTCTTGCAGGGTGAGCGTGAGCAGTGGAGTGCATTGCCTATTGTTTTTCTGTGACGATGGCACCTGCTGTCTCCAAGTGTTTCTGGAGCTCTTTCCGAGTGGTCCTTGGCTTTTGGGCTACTCTTCTGACTATTCTTTGGATTCCCTGGTCAGAAATCATGCAAGAAGCTCCTGTGCGTGGCCGGTTGGTGATGGAGTGATGTTGCTTCTACTTGCTTACTGGAGGATTCAGAAGTTTTGAAATAGATCTGTATCCAATTCCATCAATATGGTTCGCAACAATAAGGTTCCAAAGGTTTGGGCAGAGCTCTTTGCTTTTACCCATCATGAGATATTTCTTGTAATTTACTAACCCAGCTTATATTAATTTGCACAAATAGGGGGTATAATTACATATGGATTTCAGCTGGTTCCTTGGTTTACCTTGCCTTGGAGAACTGCTTTTTCTTAGCATGTTCAATACTTTTTCCCTGTGTCATTCCACTTTATTACACATAACTTTATTTATGGACTTTAATGTTGTGAATTCTTTATATTCTGGATTTCTTGAGTTAAAACTGATGTCTGGTGACAATTTCATGTGAATAGCCACAGTGGAAATATATTTACTGAAAAAAATGTTGATGCGTCCAATTTATTATTTCCCCCACTGTATTTAATTGTCCATTATCTGTAGACTGTCCTAAACAATAAAGCCTGTTAACTGATTCTTAACAACATACCAAATTATGTTTATCTACCTTTCAAGTACATGTTATAAATTATATAAATTTCTAGTGTCTAAATTTTACTAATGGACATTTACATTGTCTGTCAGATACTTTTATCCAAAGTGAAACGTGATGCACTGAATATACTTCATTCTAATGTATTCATAAAGTAATTTCCATGTGAATAATATATGTACTATGAATATGTGTTGTGTTTTAGTTTATATATATATATTTGCTTTAAGTAAATTCAAAGTGTCAGTTTTTTTCTGTGCATAATAAAGAGCAGGCTGTGATACAAGTGCTGCAAAACAGAATAACTGCCAAATTACCAGAAGCCAGTTGTAGGAAGAACAGATGGAGCATCAATTAAAGACAGTAGTACACAGTTTTGCAAATACTACTTACTAACCCAAACCATTTAATTAAAAGTACAATTATATTGGCATACCTAATAATACACACTAAATAACATCAATAATAATTCAAAATGAGTAACTGTGAATTACTTAAAAATATATTTTCATTGTAAAAGAGAACACACAATTCCCTGAGAGAAACAGTTGAGGCCACTAAGGCCAATCGTCTAATTGGACAACAGTTCTTTCAGAAGCACGTGTGGCGTGTGGATAATCTGAGCTCTTACCATTTTAGTGCACTATTTTTAGCATGTGCTGCTTGTTGATCACTAGTATGGATTGCAGGTCGATGTTGGCCCTACATCAGGTCGATGTTGGCCTGCATCTGTATAGGAAATCATTTGCAGCTTAGCGCTTGAGACCTTCTCTATAGACAGCTTGCATTTTAATTCAGTTCCAGCTCTCAGCACACCTGTGCCATGTAAACAACCCCCTCAGTAAATATGTCTGGTATATTAGACCAGACCAAACATTTTCTGGGTTACAGATGCTGGAGCTGGACTGAGAAACACAAATTTTGTGTTTGTTGAAAGGCGCAGGCCAAGCCTCACTGAGCTTTCTTTATGAAGCTGTATTATGCAGTGGAACTAGGGTGCAATTATAAAACCCTGGTTGCCTGCCAAAATCAATGTTTGTCTCTATGTAATAGAAAAACACACAAATTGTTGTAAATACACAGTAGCTGAATGCCACACCATTTGTCACTGTCAAAAGACTCTAAAGCCATTGCAAGTCAGCAGGAATTTAAGACTTTGTGTTTTGTTTGACATCATGTTACATTGAACAGCAAAGAAAAAAAAATGCTATCTACAGTCTACAATCTGAAGTTTTTATTTCCTGATTTTTGTAGGCTTATAGGCAAGTGCTTGTGTTTAACAGTCTAGGCTCTATTTGTATTTATCCCCATCTTCTACTTCTTAAACCTCTATCTGACAAAATAAAAAGGCAACCTTGCAGACATGAACTACACACAGGTACTTTACATAATCTGAATAGAGAGCCCTGAAAATTGACTTAAGCTGCATAAGATGAGTAAAGTTCCCCACAGAAACATTAACACACTGCAACATGGACTTACAGTAAGTCAAGTCATTGTCAGTGATGATGGTAACTTAAACATTTAGTAGAAAAGTCACCCTTCCTTGTTATGGATTCAATAAAATATATCAATAACTTTACCATAATCCTAAAATGATTATTCCCACATGATGCAAATGCAGCCATATCTTTTATACAATGCTAGAATTTACTTATGGCCTATACTTGCATGGGCTGATAATAGAAGATAAATAATGAAACTGGTTGCCTCCAAGCCCGAAGATTGGCTCAACATGAGTATTCATGCAAAAATGTATTTTTCTCTCATTTGTATAAAATTAAAATGCATTAAAATGAAACTAATAGAAAGCACAGTAAGTGTTTTTAAATTACATTGTAAGAAGTCATTTCTGCACTTCACTGACTCTTTTGTTTCAACAGAACAATCCTATTACATTTTCACAAATAAAATACACATACTATAATTCAATTTCAGTTATAACACCACATCTGAATAAAACTTGCTACCCGACTTTTGCATTAGATTATGTACTGTGTATGCACTATGTGGGTGTGAGAGGAGACTACATCAGCCTATTGCAAAGAAAAATGCACACTTATTTTTACTTAAAGACAATTTAGAGTAACAAACCCACCATCTGAAATGTTTTTGTGAGGGTGGGCGGAAACTGGAGTATAAATATTTTCATTGCAGTTCCCTTTAGAGACGACAGGAGGTTGTACAATTTACAAACTGCTGCTTTAAACAAGTCACAACAGGACATGCCTGTGTGTGTGTGTGTGTGTGTGTGTGTGTGTGTGTGTGTGTGTGTGTGAGTGTATGTGTGTCTGCGTGTTTTATTTACTGGCCACTGGTTCCAAAAGCTTGCCACATTTTATGTGCCTTGAGAAACAGAACAATTTGGAGAAAACAATGTCATGGGATATCTTAATTACCAGTTTCCTTTCCAGCACAGCACTCAAACATGTCGAGTGTTTCTCAGGAAAGTGTGTATGCTTTCAAAACCCACTTGAACTTTTCTGAAATGCTTAGACACATTCTGTGTTGTCAGTGGAGAATTGTTCTTGAGCATCTTGAAAGAGCTACAATTTCTTACATGAAGAGCAGGGCATCTGCACCAGTACACACCCGGTTGTATGTTATAGTCCCGTGTGACTGACCTGGATTTAATACAGCAAAATGACCAAGTAAGTAGTAAGGAAAAGAAGGGTTGTATACTATAGGCTATAGAAATATGTGCAGGGTTTGCATAAAAAAAAAAAAAAAAGATAATGTAAGCTCGGGTTTTAGTGGGTAATATTATACCATAAACAGAGTTCAAAGCAGGGGCAGATAGGATAATCAGACATATATCCAAATTCATGGATTAAGTACACAGGCATGGTCAAAAGCAATGATGAACTAGAACAGCGGTACACAGAAACGAATGCTTCATCCCAATTTGCCTATTATCCATACTAAATAGTATCTGGGATTATAATTACTGTGTACCAAATTGTAGTATGTTGAAATGAGTATCCACTTTAAAAATGTGGAGCTGTGGACGCTTTTTCAGCGAATATTTCCTGGATTGCTGAGTGACGGATTGCTTCACCGAATTCAAGGACACATTTTAGAGAGGTATACTATAAATAAAATGTGGAAAAATAAATGGAGAGAATGGTAAATTAGTGGTATGATAGAAAAAATGGTAAAATAGTATAAGTTATATAAGGAATAATGAATGAAGAAAAGCTGAAATGCAACGAGAAGTTTGTTTACGGTAACAGTGTACGTATATAGGCAACAACATTCTCTTCTGTAACATGATTTAGTATGTCTCATACTTGCATACTCTGGCTACACACTCAAAAAGTATGTACTTTTTCTTCACAAAAAGAGTACATATATTTAGTGCATAGTATAAGTAGGCAAATTGAGATGCAGAAAAAGTCTTTGTAACACAATACAGGTAAACACAATCAGGCAACAACACAAAAAGACAGGGGCAGAGACAGAACTTGAACATTAACAAAGACACATGGCATAAATTAAAGCAAAGTAAATTAAAACACGGAGAGAAATCCAAACAAAACACATGATGTGAAACATAGAATGTTTAGCAATGAAACGGGAAATCTCAAAAGTACACAAAACCAGAAAAGTGTTAATGCAGGTCTGAATGGATTAACAAAGCTAAAACACTGTGACAGTATAATTTAGTCCTTATATACAGAGGAGAAAGAAAGATCCTGGTCTAGCTCATGGTATCTATGTCCCACAGTAAAAGACTTGGTTTTATGTGTCCACTGAAACTTGGCATCTTGCAAAGAAACAAACGGTCTGTACTTTATATAGCCTCTTGCTCTTGACTGTATTGTGAAAACAGAGATTTGTTTAACTGCTTGTGTGCTTCTTTATTCCTTTTATTAACTTGAAGAATCTGCTTAAAGTAGGATAATCCACTCTTAGATCCATAAAAATGAAGATATCAAGTCTTTGTTCCTATATGAGGAGTTGAGCTGAATTGGAGTTGAGTTGATGCCTCTTGGTGCTGCTTGTAAAGGTCTTTACTAAAGGTTAAAGTGCTTGAAACTCAGAATACATAATGTTAATGTCCTCATCGCTCTTTAACAGGGTGATAAGGGAGATGATGGACAGCCTGGCACAGATGGAACACAAGGTGTACCAGTAAGTCTTTCTTTTTTCTGTTCAAATGTCACACCACACCTTTCCAGTTGTCTGCAGACATCAAACACCTCATCATGTGTAATTGATTACTTATTACAGCTCAGGACATGAAGTTTTTTTTTAATGGATTTAAATATACTAAAATGTTCCTATTAACTGTACACAACAGTATCAGAAGATGGAGGAGATTGGTAGCCATTGTCAGAAATAATGTGAGAATACGTCTCTCAGTAACCCCCAAAACAAGTAGACCTATAAATAATGGAAATGTGGAATAGAAATAGGTTGGGAATAGAAAGCTTGATGGCTCTAAGATATGAACAAAATATAATTGTGCACATTTACGTACAGTTCATGTAATAAATCTGTACTGAGGGGGACTGTGGAATATATTTTACAGTTTAAAGGGTCCCTGGATACAAAAAGTTTGAGAACCCCTACTCTAATTACCTACAATGTGGACCAACAATGTAGATGTGTGTAATAAAGTGGGATATAAGTTACACAGTTAAAAAACAAAAGAAAACAAAAATCAGCAACACTGTTGATTCTGATACACTCGTACCAGAGCCACACACACTGCTATCTGTCTGTCTGTCTGTCTGTCTGTCTGTGTATCTCTCTATCTACAGTATCTATCTCCAAGCAGTCCTCTTTTTTGTTACACATGGTCATGGTAGTGGCTAGGCTTCTTTTTCAGTATACAACTTCTTGGCAGTGGATTAATAAAAGTCTGAAGCAAATCTTTGTGTCGAAGCATTTCCAGCCAGAAACTCCACTTTTTCCAAACCTCAGAGTAAAATGCAAACTACAACCAAAACCCATACAGTAAACATCAACAACAAATGCCACCATGTCAACAAGTATTATCTTTCTTTCCAATCTCCCCAACACTTCCATGCTGGCTTTTTATTTAATGGACCTTCAAGGTCTTGGCTTGTCAAAACATCCTGTACACATGACAAATAAGCAGTAGACTGACAGGTTTGTGTAGCATTTTAGCATCACACTCTGGCATTCTTCAAAAGAGGAGACACTGAATGTGTCTATAGCAGCACAGCTGCATCCAAATGGAAAATACTGTTGTATAAATGTGACAGTTGTACAAAGTCTGAACTCTCTCTATGGTTAATTTGGAGCAGTGGTAGCAGCAAGTGTCTTTAAGCTTTAGTGATCTTGATGTGGCTAGGGTAACATCTGTTATGAATTAGTGTTAGCTTTGTTGACTTCCAAGATTGACTTCAGCACAGAGTCTCACTCAATTCCAGACAGTTTTTAATATTTAAAACCTTTCAGACAGAATCAAGTTTAAACACATTTACAGTCTCACATAGGGAAGCAAACAAACCTTCAGCTCAGCTCACTTACACTGAAATTCAACAGAAAATGAAACATTTACAAGACTGTTTTTTTCTTTATTGTCAGCCCTACACTTTATGGACTACTGTAGATTTTGTATTTGTGAAGCTTTA
The DNA here is from genome assembly GCF_001660625.3 of Ictalurus punctatus. Classification (NCBI taxonomy): domain Eukaryota; kingdom Metazoa; phylum Chordata; class Actinopteri; order Siluriformes; family Ictaluridae; genus Ictalurus; species Ictalurus punctatus. The sequence continues at coordinate 28,981,470 of NC_030416.2, forward strand.
CAGAAATGTAATGTCTTAAAACAATTCATGTGTATGTTATGTTTACCAGTGTAATTTCTTAACCACAGTTAACCATACATTGGTCTGAAACATTTATTTATGTCTTTATAAAACATTAGAGCACTTTGTTTTGAAAAGGCACACACGAAATACAGTCATAAGTGTAATGAACACAAATGAGGTTGAATAGTATTCTTCCCCGACCACCACTCCCCGATCCCACCCACCTAGCGGTCACACGCTGAGATTTGAATACAAATTTTCTGAATTTTGTCATCAGCTGTCTTCAGTTGCAGTGGTACTAAGTTGGCTGCTGGTGAGCATGCCACATTATGTGTTCTAAGACCACTGATCTCAACTCAAAGATCTCAAAGATTTTCCTTTGGTTCGGAACATTTTCCTGTGACAGCAAAATCTGACCAAAAATTGTACATTGTAAAGCTGGCTTTACATTACTCATTTTATTAACTACACTGTACGGCCAGAGTATGTGGACACCGGACCATCACACCCAGATGTGTTTGTTGCCCATCCCTTTTAAGATTTAGCCCCCCTTTGCAGTTTTAATAACCTCCACTTGCTCATTCAGCCACAGGAGTATTAGTGAGGTCAGGTACTGATTTTGGCTGGCAAGGCCTGGCTCACAGTCAGTGTTCTGGTTCATCCCAAAGGTGTTCAGTGTGGTTGAGGTCAGGGCTCTTTGCAGGACACTCCAGTTCTTCCACACCAACCTTGGCAAACCATGACTTCATGGAACTCACATTGTGTGCAGCATTGACAAGCTATTTTTTCACCCTTAGTTCCAGTAATGGGAATTGCAATGCTACATCGTACAAAGCCATTCTACATAATTGTGTCTTTCCCACTTTGTGGTAACAATTTGGGGAAGAACCACATTATGGGTGTGAAGGATGAAGGGCAGGTGTCCATATACCTTTGGTCATATAGTGTATTTCTTGTTTGTTTTTCACTGTATTTAATAATATGCTTTACAGTTAATAACTGAATAATACACAATGGGCATTAAGGAGTTAAAAATAATTGAATAATTAAGAAAATAAAAAAATAATTAAAATTGCATGGCTGTACATGAGTGATAGACATATATACTGTATGTCTTGATAATTATACTGTATGATATTATTATTGCTATGCCATATGCTGTACACTTGTGTGTTTCATTTCACTCATTTAATTTAATTGAATTCCTGACCTTAAAAACTCTCTCTCACTATCACACTTGTACAGAGTACTACCTCTCAGTATCATTCCCCTCAGCGATCTCTTTAGTCTCGCTTTTTGATCCCGTCTCATTTGGAGAAGGCTTTAAGAGGAATCCGCACACTTTCACCAGAAAATGACTCATTAAGTGAGACGTTATGTGGGAGGCATCACTTCAAAGAGCCACATCTGCTCTCACCCCCTTGTTCCTCTTCTCATTTCTGAGGGCTTGATGAGCAAATATAACTCTTGATGTTCCCTCCCTACTATTGTATGTCTCTTGATCTGTTATACATAATTAACCTGGGTCTAGAAACTTTGCTGCGGGCAGAGAGGGCCTGTGTATCCTGTTGCATTTTGCCACATGTAACTAAATGGATCATTTATTCCTTGTTTTTGAGAAACATTTTATGATGGATCAGTATAGACAGCATGTGCTGAAAATATATAAAGGTTGGGCCCACTTAAAGCATCCTTAAAAATGATGTATTTAATTAATTATATCATGGTCTGTCGGAATACTTGATTCTGATTGGCCGGAAGGTGTGCGTTAAAACCATGTATACCACAGGTAGTTCCGGTCAGTATGATCACTGTTCTACATTAATGCTCCACCTATAAACAACTGTAACCATAGTAACATACAGTTAAACTCACAACTTCATTATTAGTAGACAGATGGCATAATTGACACTCGCAGTTTCTCTCTCTCTCGCTCTCTAATAACTATAATTAATACAAATAATTCATTCTCTACATCACGTCGGGTCGTTCTTTGCCGTCATGTCGCACTTTAAAATCGTGTAATGCACACCTAGCTGTGGATTTAAGTACAGTGTGATTTTAAGTACAAATTATTAAAACTACAGGCATTGGATACATATAACGAGTTTTATGTACTTAATATAAAATAATGAACTGATAATAAAGCATTGTTTTAGTTGCAAATTGTGAGTTAGCCTTAAGATTTAATTAAGAATTTTTTCATCAGTATATATAATTTTATTGGTTTTGAAATGGCAATTCGTTCTGCATTAGTTTTCTAAAACTGTTTAATATAAAGTCAAATATTACTAAATGTGTTGAAAGGATGTTCTTAGTACAGGCTTTAGGTACAAGTCTACAATACCCAAACAAGTTTATCCGCTGAATCATAGGTGACTTTTGGGCATAAACTGGTTTTGGAAGGTGAAATCTTTAGGATATTTATGTGAGACCATCCACAACAACAGAAAATGAGTCATAAATGCAATAAGCTCCAAGCAGAAGTGCATCAGAATGAATCAGGCAGGTCCTGTGGGCTAGAGGAGCCACAGATTGAGCCATAGATGTGTGTCAGGATCACATTTGGTTGATTCTTTTATCCAAAGTGACTTATAATTGAAATGGGATAGAACTAAGCAGTAGAGGGTAAAGGGCCTTGTTTAAGGGTCCAACAGTGGCAGCCTGGCAATGTTGGGATTTGACCTCATGATCTTCCAATCAGTAGCCCTGTAGCCCAAAGCCTTAACCACTGAGTTACCAAATTAATAAATTGGGAGGAGGAGTGCACATAGTGAGTGTGTGTGTGTGTGTGTGTGTGTGTGTGTGTGTGTGTGTGTGTGTGTGTGTGTGTGTGTGTGTGTGTGTGTGTGTGTGTGTGTGTGTGTGTGTGTGTGTGAGAGAGAGAGAGAGAGAGACAGACAGACAGACAGACAGACAGACAGAGGGGATCATTATAGGTTCAAAAAGAAAACACAAACTATTACAAAACCACCAGGAATCCATAGGCATATGCTGGTTTAATTTTAAAAAATGTAGGTTACTATATTTGTACTAGTAGAAGGAGCCAAACTATGCAATACAAGTTGAAGTCAAGTCAAGTAAATTGCTACTGTTATCTCATTTATCCAGTGGAAGAAAATGTCTTTTTTGTTCCAGGGCCATGGGGCAACACAGCATAAAGAATACAACATCATATTAGACTGTCAAAACAGTGCAGTTACAATACAATAAATGCATAGAACAGAACAATACAATAGTTACAGTGTGTAGTATTCAATACAAACTAAAAAGGACAGTAGGAGCATCATAAGGATATACTGAGTAGCAGTCAAAACTGTGCAGTATTTATCTAGCAGCAAGTAATGATCTGTGCAAAGAATTAGAACTATATTAGCAAGTTTAAAGTATTCAAGTTTGTAGCAGCAAGCAAGCAGAAACATCTGTAAGGACAGGGGCACAGTCCAGAAGATGACACTCTGCTATAGAGTGTAAATAGTGCGGCTTATGTTTAGTTCAGTTCATTTCAGTCAGGTGTTGGGAGCAGGGCGTTTAGAAACCTGACAGCTTGAAGGAAGAAGCTGTTACAGAGTTTGTCAGCGGTGAACCAGATGACAGGAGGGTAAAGAGTTCGTAGGAAAAGTGCAAGGAGTCATCCTCAATGCTGATGTTTTTTTTTATACAGTGGCTTTGCTAAATGTCCTTGATGGAGTGATGTCCTCAGTTGTTAAAGCTAAGGAACATGTAAGGATGTTTGAGTGCAAATACTCAAGGGCCTGTTCAAGTGTTTAATGCCTGATTTCAGATTACATTATGATAGATGATAGCTATTTTAGCTCTTGTGTTATGACACACTGATATCTCCGATATCTCCTATAAGGGCAACCTAAACAACTTTGATATCTGACAAAACACTTCAGCTGGATACAATCAATTGCAGAACTACAGAATTATGCCACAAAATTAAGCAGAACATATTATTATTCAAAATTATAAATCAAACAATTGCAGAAACTACTTATTGTTACTTTAGCAAATAATTCTCCTAAGACCCCTGTATTTTTTTTCTCAGGAAGTACTGGTGAAATTATTAACATTCTTAAAGAATATATAGTATTTTAATTCAGCAAGAAAATAAAAAAAACTACTTAATAATAAGTTATGCTGTATGTTTGGTAAAATTGTTAAAATAGAACTATGGATCATCCCCATACATTCAAACCCAAACCTGTCACTAATTGCATTTATGATTCAATTTACATATGAATTTTTGTTCATTACCATGAACTGTGTAATTCTGGAGTCGTGTGTATAATCACTATGCAGCAGACGTCCTTCTATCGACACTCTACCTGATTGCTAGTCCATGTGTGTAATTGTATCATCAGCACTTTGTTCTTAAAGAAAAATATTAAATTTCCCAAATGAGGCCAGATGAACAATCAAAGGCTCTCTTTCACATATATGCACTAAATATATTTGTCTCTGTAATTGTAATTTTTCTTGGCAAGCTTCTAGCTGTTTAATAACTTAACCAGAACATAGAATTAATTTAGTGTCATTAATGGTAATGAAGTGGAATGGCAATGAATGTAATAACTGAAACAAGAGGAGAGGATCGTGATTAATGACAGGGCCATCATGGGGCCTGTTCTTCACAGTATGATGCATCATCAGATCTGTCAATCAAAACACAAGCATGTAAAAGCAATAACTGGGATTTGCTCTGTTGTTCTCAGGGTATTCGTGGACTACCTGGGGAGGCAGGGCCAAGTGGACCTCAGGTACAACCATTTACATCTCATGCCACTTCACATTATTCAATATATCTTTGCTAACTTCATGTAAAAAGACCATATACAAGCATACTACTTGAAAAGCCTGAACTTCCATTATGCACTGGTTATTGATTTTCTTTGAGCATCGAGACAAAAAATGCTGCGTTAAAGTAGCTGTGTGAGTCCACACAATCCCTGTTGTTGCTGTCACATTGGTACCACATCGGTATTGATCTTAGCTTTGTGTCTGGAGTTTAGGGGGCTAGAGGATCACCTGGACAGAAAGGATCTTCTGGACCTAAAGGACCTCCAGTAAGTGAACATCCTTCTTGAGTACTGGAACCTGCCCTCTTTACCTGATCCTGTTTGGAACCACTGACCCATGTGTACAAAAAAACAAAACAAAAAACAGGTTTCATTCCAGTCAGCTTAAAACCTGCTTCTTAGAACAAGTGCAATGGAACAAACAAAGAACGGCAATTTGTACATAGCCAACACAAAATTTGTAACCGGAACCTAAAAACAACAATCGTGCTTTTGTGCTTCGACAAATGAAAAAAAAAAAAAAAAAAAAAAAAAAAAAAAAATTGAGTATAGTGACATCTATTGGCCAATATAGAATATTACAATGTTTTGTGATTATGCAAAGAATTCAACTGATTTCATTGCTGCCATCTTGTGGTATTAGGTAATAAAACCCTTAGTTAAAATGTGGAACACCATTTGTATTTAAAGTAGGTGAATAATTATTTAATGGCATTTAATGGTGGAGTTTGGATGTATATAATAAGCATAACTTATACTTGGATCCAGAAAAAAAGGTGTGAAGTACAAAAAAAATTAAGACATAAACAATAAATTGAAAGTAATAGAAAAGAACAGATTATAAATATTGTTAATAATTAAACCTTTTGGGATTAAACCAAATGAATAGCTAATTAATCATTTATGTCTTAGTCTACAGTATAAAGAAAGATGAACTATTAAAGGCAGATAAATTATTTTCTGGTGTAATTTACTGCTTTTGCTGTTTCTTCATTATAGCTGGCCAGGCCACTTTCAGGTGTGTAGCTGACAGTAATGACTATAGAAAGAGTCACCAGTAATAAATCCAAGAATAAAATCCAGAGCTTTTGTGGTGGAAGCAGAAGCCATAATTAATGGTTAAACCTAAGTTCATTAATAACAAATTTTGCAGTCTACTTTCCAATAATAAAGAAATAACAAAGTAGACCAGTAAAGGAAGTTATATTTGTCTAATTATAATCTTTGTATGATTTAAATGATGGGGTTATCTCTATGCAATACTAAAATCTGCATACAAATCAGTACTTCAGTGATGTTCAACTATTTTATTTGGTATTGAGACTTGGGGAATGAGCAGCATTTATTAAGAGAATCTTTACACCTAGTTGTTTCACGAGTCATTGGTATCAATAGTATATCCATATAGGGATTATGTACATAAAAATGCAGGTATAAAAGCAATGGATTTTTTAAAAAACAGATTTTATGCAAGTATACATTTTGCAGTGATTGTGCCCTGTGATGGATTGGCACCCTGTCCAGGGTGTACCCCGCCTTGTGCCCGATGCTCCCTGGGATAGGCTCCAGGTTCCCCGTGACCCTGAAAAGGATAAGCGGTATAAAAGATGGATGGATGGATACATTTTGCAACCAAAACCTGATCTTTACTTATTTTACTCCACAGTAGTCACTCAAAAATGATAGCAATTACAGTAAAATACAGTAAAATAAACAGTAAATTGCATTAAAAGTTAAGATTAATAACTGAATAATCTAGGCCTTAAAGAAAATGATAGGGTTAAGGAAATTAAAAATATGAAACTGCTGTAGCCATCGTTTGCATAAAACAGCTGGAAACGAGGAACAACACAGGAAGTTGGTTGCCAAATGCAGATGGATGATGCATAAAATTATCAGGATACAACGCAGATACAAGATTCATGAGACAACCTGGTGTAAACAGGGTCTGTCATTATTCAGCACCTCTCAGAGAATGCAAATGATTTTCTGAACTAAGATAAGATTTTAGTATTTTAAGAGTAGAACACTTGATGAGCAAACAAGAACCAGAGAGAATTAAAAAAAAAAAATCATTACAGTTTCAGTAAATATGTCAACCACACAAATATTCTGAGTATATGTTAGAGACTTATAGGTGTAGATCTCTACAAACAGGGTTTAGGCTTAAAATATGGAAATTATGACTGTATACCATACGCTTGAACACACTGTTGGCAGCAACATGAAATGCTTTGGATGAATAAATCCAGTAGTTGTTGTTCATTAAGCAATAAGAAATATTGTCTTGTTTGCATGCCATAACACTTCTTAAAAATATTTTTTCACAAACTGTGATGATGCCTGTAATGAACTGAGAAATGATTTATATAATTTCATGCAGCATTCATATTTTACATGTATATGTATGCTTGTCCTTTTTCAACTGAAAGCATGCCATTTCTTTCTTTAATATTGTACAAAATTTTACTGTCTGCTGTAATCACCTTAAGTACAAAGTGTTTTGTAGGTTTCAAACCTGAAGGGGATGTGCTTCCTTATTTCTATACATGATGCAATTTGCAGCTGTGTAATTTAATTTTCCACCTATGTAATACTGTTAAAATAGGGCACTAAAAAAAAATAAATAATAAATAAAAAATAGCATGTTATTACTACCCTGCAGTTCTGAAAATCTAGAGAACACCCAGGCAGGTAGACCAAGAGTCGTGCCACAGTGACAAATTGAATTGTGTTTACTGCCCGCAGATCCAGTTGACTCAAATTATGTCTTATTGTGGCTGCAGTGTGTGGTGGTCAGAGACTATACTGCAGTATTTAACAGTGTGATGTTAAAGTGGCATAATTTCCCAACACACCTGACCTGCGGTTTTTAAAAGCAAAAATGACAGACAAAAGACATTTTATTATATTATTTCACTACACGTCTTAGATTGTTTAATCTTAAGTCCTATTAACATGCAATCCTTACAGAATGATTGCATACATTTCACATGTGATTAGGTGAATAATATTCCATATGATCACATGTTGAAAAATCACCTTGACATTGCATGTGTGAATTCATGTAAAATAAGTAAAGATGTGATTGCATGTCAACAAATTCGATAATATTATGTCTAAAACCCTAATGTGTACATTTTTACATGTGAATCATGTGATTATTCACATGTGAAGTTCATGTGAGTTGTACATAAGGGAACAAATTCCCTATAAAAGGAGATCATGGATATGGATATGGTACTTCTTGTTCTACTGCATGTTTCATTTCATTTCTAGTGCCAGAAAACAGAATATTTTATAATGAGATTTCTGAAGACTCTCTGTACGTTTTTGCTTCACCTTCAGCAAATGCATGATTTGAAAAAAAAAAAAAGGGCATATAATAATCCACTTCAACCTTCAGTTTTTTTAGCCGCAGCAATAATTGCATTCAGTAACTATGGCCATCTTGTAATGCATGAAGTCAGCAGACCGTGTTATCTTCTTCCACCACAGTAGTCACAAAATATTTAACTCTGTGCCCTTTCTGCTTCAACATCTCAGGGTATCCAGGGGCCACCTGGGTCCTCTGGAGCAGACGGACAAATTGGCCCTAAGGTTAGTTTGGTATTAAAAATCACCTTCAGCAATTATGCAAATACACTGATTGTCTCCATGGGAATGGTTATTTGTAAATTGCATAAATTCCCTTCCCTAAATTATATTCTTATCAAATAGATTACTAACACATGCCTGACAGTAAGGACACTGTGGACATCATGTAGAATAAATGACTGATTGGTTGTTTGGTTTATTAATTCGTGTCTACATGTATAGGGAAGTCCAGGACAACAGGGATCACCTGGTCGTCCGGGTGTGCCAGGCGAAAAGGTAAAATTTAATTTATTCAATTTCATTTTAATGAATTAGTTTAATGGAGCAGTTGGGAATGTTTAAAGCTTTCTGATGCCTGTGAGATGGATTACAACTGTAATGAAAATATTAACATATTAAGAAGCTTTCCATTTTCCCCCTCTGGTGAAACCTCATATCTTAAATATTATCATAACATACCACCCTTCCTAATTTTTGGGATGGAAAATGCAAATAAAGGGTAAAATTAAGAAACTAGTGATATCCATTGCTTGTTAATTTTATAATTAAAATATTTCATAGCTCTAGAAATATGAGTAAGACTTCACAGTACTGTTCAATAACTCATAAATAACAAGTAACTTAATATTAATAAAAGTATGAATACTTAATGATCCATAATACTTAGCTAGTAGTTCTCCAGGAGATACATAAGATTCTGTAATAAGTATTGCTTAGTTCATAATGAACTACCAAACTATTACTTTACTATTAATTTCTGAGTAATTACTCAGTATTCTATAGTAATTAGCCTAATAGTAGTGACAGGTGTTACTACTCATTCATTCCTGCTATGTGTCATTGGACAGGGTTATAAAGTGATATCAAAACATGTTTAAAATAATAAAGTTCACCTTTAATAGCTATGTCTGTATCTAAATATCTTGCTTAGAGCATTATTTAATTGCAGTCATATGGCTTCTTGCTTAATGAACACAGCTTATGTTTAATTAAAAGGTTTATTTGATTATTTCATTGTAATTATTCTAAACTTTCCGTCTAGAGTCTAACATAGGCTAATTGTACAAGATGAGAGATTTGGGGTCCTAAAACTCATTCAGATATGTTTAAACTTTTGACAGGGCTCACAAGGAGAACCAGGTTTTCTAGGTTTACAAGGTGCTGTTGGTCTTCCTGGCTTTAAAGGACATAAGGTAAGTCATCATAAAAAGTTTCTGAGAAATCATCAGAGCTCGGAGTTGATGTTTCAGTAGTCAGTGGTTTAGTCTGCATGAGCTGTGATATATAATTTGCACTTCAGTGATTAGATGCACAGCCTATTCTAAAATGTCGACTGATAATGCCTCTTTTGACCTACCATTATAATATTAATTCTGTTTCACAGGGGGATATGGGAGAACCTGGTCCAATGGGTGCTCAGGTAAAGCCATTTTGATCCTTATTTCACTTTTTTTCAGACGAGGTTAAAATTAGATGATCTTTATGAATCCAGTGGCATCTAAAACAATCTCAGCTAAATAGCAAAATATATAATACTTAAACCAGAAGACTAGAACTGAAATGGGATGATTTGTGCACTGTAAAAAAGAAAAGTTGACTCAGCTTAAAATTTCAGCTTGCTGCACAGCTTTTTTGAGTTTACTCAACTCAAGGTTAACAATTGAGTTGAGTAAACTCAAAAAAGGCTGTGCAGCAAGTTGTCTTGAAATTTTAAGTGAAGTCAACTTTTTTATTTTATTTTATTTTTATTTTTTTAACAGTGTGCTGATTTCCTGTGATACGATCTGTATTATTGGCACCAATTTAAATCTGCACTGTATGTCACATCATGCTCTCCCAAATGTTGCACTTAGCCTCAGGCTGCTTTTGAGTATTAAATGCTAATGATACCCTTTTCATATCTGAGACCCCCTGACAGAGACCACCTTTCATTCTCGTTCAGGGTGAAAGAGGAAGCGATGGAACACCTGGTGTGCCTGGTCCACCGGTGAGAGTGCACATACCATCTGTCCACTTGGGGGCAGCACAATGCATGTGAATTGGACACTGATGAAGAGAGAGGACGAGATTCATCACTTTACATTACATTACAAAAGCTGGTATATTGTATGATTTAGTCACAGAGATGGACTTTGGGAAATCAGTTGTATTATTTGGAGATTTTTATCAGAAAGTGTCTATATTTTGAAAATGGAAAGATGATCTCTTTACTGTATGTGTCTTATAGCACAGTTATTAACATCTAACTTTTTAGTTCACAACTGGAATTTATGTATATATATATATATATATATATATATATATATATATATATATATATATATATATATATATATATATATATATATATATATAGCCCTTATACATGCTGTGTAGGTGTAGAAAACAAGTTTTTTCTTTGTGACAAATAATCAATACATAGCTTTCATTTGCATTATTAGAAAAACACCACTTTCATCAGCTCAAAATGAAAGACTGTAAAGTAAGCAATGGACATATACAGGAAAGTGTTTTTTTTTCATTACATAACCTTCAACTCACTCTCCCTTCTCCACCTCTTCTCCAATCTCATTGACAACTCAAATGCTGTCTTTTTTGTCTCTTTGATATTAATGTTAGAATTGTTAACAATTGCAGGGTTCCCCCCCCCCCCCCCCTTCTTTCTGCCATTACCAGGGTGAAGCTGGACTCAGGGGAAGCAAAGGAGAGGTTTGTAGAATTAGACTCACAAATTGTATTTTAATCTTTCCCACCTCGTTTTACACAGGAAGCAGCATTGTCTCCTCCTGCTGAAGGAACAAGATAGTTATGCATTTTAGAGGAGTGATAGTCGTGTCCATGGGGGTGTTTATATTTGACAGGTTGACAGGTATCAGGATGAGTGAGCTTCAGCTGTAGTGCAAGGTGCATGGAGGGCTGGAGCCACTAGTGCTATTCCATCACTTACAGTGACATTGAAAGAAAAAAGGCATAATGAATGGGACTTAGATTGCACATCAAACCATGGGAGACACATTTTTAAAATTGTTTTTTATTGTTTTTTTTTTTATTTTTATGTTTGAGTTTCAATGAGCCAAATGCCTCAAAGTAGTGAAAAAGCTATTTGGAGAGGATGGAGGGAGTGCTGAATGAAACTCCCTGTCCAGTCACCTGACCTGAAGCTAAACAAGCTGTGAAGAGTCAGATTGTGAGGCTTGAGAGGGGAGTGTGTTTAACCAGCTACACAAGCTACAAACCTTAGACAAGTGCATAAAGAGGCACAAAAGAGGATCGTGAAATGTGCACAGTGCAATTGTGCAGGGAGGTTTTCAAGAACAGTAGTGTTTTTTCTTTTAGTTTTGGCTCATAAATTTACATGTCAGATATTATGATTATTTTCTTTCCCGTTTAAAAAAACCCCCAATCATTTAAGAAAAAAAGATAAACAGTGTGTGTTCTTCTTTTTATTGTACCAGTAAGTAAAAGCAAATGTAATAAAGTTCAGTCACTGGTAATAATTTTGCTAAAGCTTAATATATAGAAATCTGGTCTTGCAGTTCCCCCAAATAATGTCAATACTAATGATGTTAAGACAAATAGTGTATCAAGGATTTTTATGTATACTGTTCAATATTATACTTTTTGAAATAATACAAATTATACTGATAGATGCTATTAAAGAGTTTGATAAAAAATCCCAGAGTGAGGCGGGACACTGTGAAACTGTACCCTAGATCAAGGAGTGGAGCTCCCCAACCTGAGGAAAAACACGAGATCAAATCATTATATTTTCCAATGTAACAGGAAAGCCTTTTCCTCTTCCTATCTAGAGAGGTACTCCAGGAGATCCTGGTTATAGAGGGCCTGATGGGAAAAAAGGAGACCTAGGACACATAGGAGTAGTTGGACCACGTGGTTTTCCAGGACAGGATGGGTCACCAGGGCATCCCGGTCTTCCAGGATATCCTGGCAAACCTGTGAGTTTTCTGGCAGTACATGTCTCCAAATATAAATTTGCTTCTGATTTGCAATGTTGCACAGATATGTAAGACTATTGTGCCATGTGAGGTGTATATCCCTGCCTAGGTTCCAGATCCACTGATAAAGTGATTACTGAAGATGATTGAATAGATTGTTGAATAGACATGCAAGCAGAATAATTAGAAAGTTAACTGACTTCACTGAAATGAATAAAGCACCTTTAGAGAAGTTACTTATAACCTTTTTCTGTTTCAAGGTTGTAATACAATCCCAATTCCAAAACAAACTGGGCCAGTATGGACAATGCTAATAAAACAAAGATGAGTGATTTTGTAAATACACTTTGACTTGTATTTAAACAAACAAACAAACAAACAAAAATGTATAAAGAGTAAGTATTTGATGTTTTACCTAATCAAGTGCATAGTGTTTTTTTTGAAGGTAAACATTTATTTTGAAATTGATGCATGCAACACATTCAAAAAAAGTTGGGACAGGGGCAATTTAGGACTAATAGTGACGTGACAAGTTGAAAAAAGAAGGTGATTTGAAACAGGTGGGACAATCGTCTAATCACAGTATATATGGAGCCTCCAAAAAAGGTCTAGTCCTTCAAGAGCAAAGTTGGGTTGAGGTTTGCCAATCTGCCAACAGATGCATCAGCGAATAATCCAAAACTTTGAGAACAACATTCCCCAAAGACAAATCGGTAGGATTTTGGGCATTTCACCTTGTATGGTACACAATATAATTAAAAGATTCAAGAAATCTGGCCAAATCTTTTTGCGTAAAAAGGGCAAGGCCAATAATCCACTTCTGAATGCACGTGAGTTCCAATACCTCAGACATCACTGTCTTAAAAACCCTCATGAGTCTGTAACGGAGATCCTGACATGGGCTCAGGAATACTTTGGTAAACCTTTGTCACTGAACACCATTCGCCGCTGCATCCACAGATGCAAGTTAAGGCTTTACTATGCGAAGCAGAAGCCATACATCAACACTGTAAAGAAGTGCTGCTGACTTCTCTTGGCTCAGTCTCATCTAAGCTGGACAGTAGCACAGTGGAATCGTGTTTTGTGGTCCAACAAGTCAACATTTCAAATAGTTTTTGGAAAAGACAGCTGTTGTGTTCTCCGGGCCAAAAAGGAAAAGGACCATCCAAGCTGTTATCAGCATCAGGTCCAAAAGCCAGAGACTGTTCTGACATTCTGCCCAGATTACAAGCGCATGGTTGTGTAAGGAGAGAGAGCGGGTGCTAGCATGGCCTTCCTGCAGTCCTGACCTGTCTCCGAGTAAAAATGTGCGGTGCATTATGAAGCAAAAAATAAGGCAACGAAGGCCCCGTACAGTTGTGCAGCTGTGAAATGTATATGGACGAATGGGGGAAAATTCTGCTTGCTAAATTTAACCAACTGGTGTCTTCACTCAGCGCCCAAATGCTTAATAAGTGTTATTAAAAGAAATGTTACACAGTGGTAAACAGTCAACTGTTTTTTTTGTTTTTTGTTTTTTTTGTAGTGTGTTGCAGTCATCAGATTTGAAATGAGAGTATATTTTCAAAAATAACTTAAATTCACAATAATAAAACATAAAATTATGTGTTTAATAATGTGTTTTCTGTATAGTACAGGATGAAGTGAATTTTCAAATTACTATTTATTCATTCATTTATTTATTTATTTATGTTTCCTTTTCCATACTATCCCAACTGTTTTGGAATTGTGGTTGCATTTTATAAATTAGTAGTTAAAGGATAGTATTCCTTGACAGAAAATAAATTTAAAAAGCAGGATCTCAGTTATGTTTCCTTAATGCTAAATGAAACAGAGGAAATAACTCAAGTTTTATCAACTGCTTTATCTGTATTGCAGGGGAAATCTCCTTCTGATGAACACTTAAAAAAGCTCTGTGGAGATGCATTAAGACGTAAGTAGCTAACCTACACATTTCACAAGAGAAGGCTGGACAGCTATTCGTTTAATAACATCAGTGTATGCAGTGTTGCAATTGGTGTTGTAAGCAAAAGAAGGATGTTGATAACTGTGCCTAAACAATAGAATAGGAAGTGATGCCATTAGAATAACAATACAAGCTAATGGGTGTTGCAAGTTTTTTTTTTTCCTCATTTAGTGCTAACTAGATTTTCTCTGTATCACATTCACTTTTTCAGAACTTTTCTCACACCTATTTGCAATAATACACAGTTCATTATATGCCCTGCATAAAACACTGCACACACATCTCTGAAGATACTAATTTCACTAAAACACTAGTGTTCTTGTAACAAGAATACTTTACCTATCGCATATCGAATATAACAACCCCCCCCCACCCCCCAAAAAAAGTGGGTGAACAACTGAGTGGTTAACTACTGCAATAGTAAATTTACTGAAATGGATTTTGTCAGAAACTATGTAAACATTTGCAAATTGGGTTGTAGAGATACATAACAATTTTGATGACTGTTTTCACTATATTCATTTTGTGTGAAAGCAATTAAAAATGTTTTTACCTTCTGGTCCATATACCGCATTGTTGTTCTAACTGTGTAAAGAGCTTTGAAAACGTGAGCTTAGTAATGACTCATACTTCTTAGCAAAAACAAAAAGGATTCATTTATTTAATGTGTATAATCATGCTGAATGAACCAAATGTATTTATTATACAATTTGCTAAGAATAAACAAAAGTCTTCACTCCAGAAGAAGCATAACTTGTGATTGCCAGACCCATCAAGGTAAAGATGTTCAATATTCTTCTTTGCACACTCATGTCCCTCAGAGGAGCTCTCCCAGCTGATACAGACAATGATTCCTCGGAGCTGTGAACCCTGTGAGATGGTGGAAGGGCCGCCGGGTCCACCTGGAGCTCAGGGTCCTAAAGGTTCCACTGGACCACAGGGCTATCCAGGCAGGCCAGGCTCTCAGGGTTACCCAGGCTCAGCTGGCTTCCAGGGCCCCCCGGGGGTCAAAGGTACCAGAGCTTTACTAATTCTCTGACAGACAGGGTTGGGAGTGTATGAGGTCACATAAAGAATACATGCATATTCTGTGTGTAACTTTCTTTAGGGGACATGGGACCAAGGGGCTTTAAGGGCAACAAAGGGGAAGGCAGGCTGGGACAACCTGGACCCCCTGGAGAAAGAGGTAAGAGATCAACTCAGCTTACACATGCTATAGCTGTGATACATATAATACTGCAAATGCAAAAACTAAGGCATATAAGAACATGGTGTGTCTGGATGTGGTAAATATATTCTCTGCATTTTTTGTGACTGTGCAGGAAGTAATCTTGAGATGTCCAACAGAACTAATTAAAAACAAATTTGTCAAGCTCATTATCATCATAGACTTTCTATTGCCTGATTCCTCATCTCTGTGTGAAACTGTATATCAATTAATCACACATCTTGATAATATTGTATTTAGATTTTCAATCAATTTTCATATATATATATATATATATATATATATATATATATATATATATATATATATATATATATATATATATATATATATATATATATATATGAGAGAGAGAGAGAATTAGGGTAAATCCTATTTAGGGCACTGTAATAATATTTATTCACATAGCCAGGTTGTAAGAACTAGGACAGGGCTTTTTTAGCTTTATGTTTGTGATAAAAACAAGTCTCAGCAGGTGGGAAAGTTAGCATAATTTTGGCCCATTTTTCAAATATCACATCCTTCTGCGCACTGCTCCACCTATCAGAACAGATGTGTTCATTTATGACCACGGAAATGGCAACTAGGCATGAACAGATAAAATGGATTTATACTCAACCAACTTAGCAATATGCCAGTCTTATACCACTAAATTTCTGGCATTTTAGTTGAATTCTTTATAGCAGCGGTGTCAAAGTCTGGGATCTACCACGCTGGAGAATTTATTTTCAACACGCCTGACTTTAACATTTAGTCCTTCTAAAAGCATTAATTAATAGGGATCAGGTGCGTTAAAGCTACAGGGCATGGATCTTTTTTCTAATATATGGTAATATGATAACCATGACAAGACAGAGAAAGTGGAGCGAGATTGTGTAAACAAATTAAACAAGAGTCTGTAAGTGAGAAGGCGTGATATTATACTATAAGCTGAAAAGGATTCAGGACTGGTGGAATTTTAGCTTTGGCTGCTGAAAAAGTAATGCATTTATTTGTACTCTAAATTGGTCCAAATATGAATTGTATTAAATTGTAGTCAGATAATTTATCCTCAACACTCAGTTGTGATTTTGATAGTAATTCTGGGTAATAGAATACACATGTCACAATTATCAAGGAGGAGATGCAGGATGATTGTGCAGTAAAGGGCTATATTAAGGAAATCAAGCAAACAAATCCAAAACGTGAATTAGTAATGTGGTCAAAAACAGGCACAGGTCAGGCAATCGGCAAATGGGCATAAGGCAAGGCAAAAGGACAAAATAGAAATGTAAACACAGGACAAAGGCTTGGTACAGAGAAAACACACAATACTTTGCTCTGAACATAGACACACGAGGGGTTGAAATAACAAATGTAATCAAGGGGGAAACAAACACATATGACACATTAAGAGACAACCAATGACATAACAGGGGTGGAGATATGACATAAACCATAACAAACACGCGTGCTGAAAGTAAACAAAGTCAATGTTGCTGCACCCAGAAGTGCTCACTGTCGTGCCTTGGGCTTCAGAGCGTGCTGCATACTCCAGTGCTATGCGTGAGGGGAAATCTCCGATGCACCTTACAAAACTGCCCCCGTGGTGGTCTGACCCCTCTGGGCAGAATGTCAACAGCAAATACAAGGACCTGAGGCAGGTATTGATTATGATGTGGTCCTTTCCCAGAGGAGCTGGAGAGTGGACTTGGCTCATTCAGGCAGAGTCCTCAGTGGAACGTCCTTAGTGGAACAGGATGGCAGAGCGACATCCTCAGTGAAGTGGGAAAGTGGAGCGATGTCCTCGACTGAGCATGGGGGCAGAACGACGTCCTCAGTGGAACAGGATGGCCGGACGATGTCCTCAGTGGAACAGGATGGCCGGACGATGTCCACAGTGGAACAGGATGGCCAAACGACGTCCTCAGTGGAACAGGATGGCCGAACGATATCCTCAGTGGAACAGGAAGGCAGATCAACGTCCTCAGTGGAACAGGGAAGCTGAACATCGTTCTTTGTCACTTCTGGAGCTAACTTTGTTGGCTGTGTCAGCAGACTCAGAAAGGAACATGGCTTGAGAGGCCATCCCGTTGACCTCAGACAGGAACATGGCTCAGGAGGCCATCTCGTTGACCTTGGACAGGAACA
This sequence comes from Ictalurus punctatus, assembly GCF_001660625.3. Lineage (NCBI taxonomy): Eukaryota > Metazoa > Chordata > Actinopteri > Siluriformes > Ictaluridae > Ictalurus > Ictalurus punctatus. The sequence continues at coordinate 28,999,152 of NC_030416.2, forward strand.
TGGCTCGGGAGGCCATCTCGTTGACCTCGGACAAGAACATGGCTTGGGAGACTGTCTCATTGACCTCAGACATGGAACATGGCTTGGGAGGCCGATTTGTTGACCTTGGACAGGAACATGGCTTGGGAGGTTGTCTTGCCGACCTCAGACTTGGCAGGTGAGACCCCCTCCTGGGTCTATGCTGGAGCTCTGCAGGTGAGACCACTTATTGGGTCATGGGTTGAAGCTCTGGAGTTGAGGTCACCACTTTGACCTCTGGCTGGAGCTCAGCAGGTGAGACCACCTCGTTGGTCTCAATCTGGAGCTTGGCTCTTGCTCTCTTATGGAGCCATTTGTGGGTACGCCAGCTGCCTTTGAAACATGCCTGGGAGCAGAAATATGATTTGTGTTTCCCTGAGTTTAACGCATGTTGGGCTTCTTTATGGCAACCCTCGGTCTTGCATGCCTGTGTTACCTCCCTCACTGTCCTGTCAGCCTGGGTCTGGACCTGAGCTGTTGAGGCCGCCCAGTCGGTTCAATGTCACTGAACCTGGAAGCGTGCGCTGTCGCACCTCAGGCTTCATAGCATGCTGCGTGCTCCAGCACTCTGCGTGAGGGGAAATCTATGACCACACACATCAGGAGCAACCGGATGTGATAGTTTTTCTCTTTATTTTAGCTAGCTAAGTAGACTTGGTCTATTATCTTAGTAGATGTGTGGAGCCATCTCCCATGCAGAATGATGAGAACTAAACACAGATGCCATGAGATTATAGTTGAGATACTGGACACAGTAACTGTTACAGTCACATTAATATGCAAAACAATGTATTGTTAAATCTCAGTGTTTCTGTAATATTGAGGAAATGGCAGAATTGAATTATGTCTTCAGAGACACTGGAGTCCCATCCAAAACTGCATACTACCATACTAAATAGATTGCCAATACACAATTGGTCCCATTACAATTCAGGCATACAATTTATGTGGTTTGTTACACAGCCTTGAATTCTCTCTGAATGTGTACACTTGCAGCTGAGAGATTAATCTACAGCATGTCGGTGGTGAATGACACATGAATCCACACATTATGAAATATGCTTTTGAAAGGAGCTTGCAATTGCATTTTACGTCATAACATAGATCCTTTCACAATTCATATGAACAGTTATGTTATGATGACTTAGGACTACAATTGCTATGATAGCTTTAGTACTACATTAGACATGATCAGTTTGCACTCACATCTCCATCAGTGAACAGTGGATACGTTCAAAAAATAGACTTCATGTGAAAACTGTAATATTTTCACTGTAACTGTAATGGTTACACAGTTGCACCATTTGACCATGTAGTACACAGTTATAGCAGGGATTTATTTATAATCACACTATACGTTGTCACCCAGATGAGGATGGGTTCCCTTTTGAATATGGTTCCTTTCAAGGTTTCTTACTCATGTTGTCTCAGGGAGTTTTTCCTTGTTTGCACATTAGGGATAAATTCATACATTGAAAATTTATATTCTGAATGTATTTCTTTCTGTAAAGATGATTTGTGACCATGTCCTTTGTTAAAATCACTATACAAATAAAATTGAATTGAATTGAGCCCTTACTCCACATATCTCTAAATTGGAGTTGAAACACAGCTGATCGCCACAAATGGACTTAGACACCACTAAAATTAAAACAAAACAAAAGAAAAATTTAAAGCATACTCAACAAAATTATATTAGCTTATTTAGCCTGGTTCCATGTGGTTCTTGCAACAACAGGGATCCAGGGTCTGCATGGCACTGATGGAATTGGATTACCTGGTCCTCCGGGAACACCGGGCAAAACTGGCTCACCAGGTCTTCCAGGCAAGCGAGGTGCCCCAGGGCCAGCTGGAGTATGTGACATGTCCATCTGCTACGCGGCCTACAACCTCAGGGAAGAGCACTACAGCAAAGGCCCGAACTTCTGACACACAGACAGACTATATATGAGAAGCATCTCAACGAGCTGCACATGATCAGTCCTTTACTCATTGGCATTCAGGAGAACAATTATAAAGGGTTGAAACCAATTCTAGATGAATGGCCTTATACATGCAGTAATACTGTAAAGACAATGGCATGCCGAGAAATTCAGAGCAGAGCATATTCGGTGGCCTTTTTTTTGTATGGAGTGTGTTAATTGTATGTATCGCATTTGGAGACACCATTTTTTGGTCACCCACCTATCAAGCTTGAATGCAACATAAGATGACTTGATTGACCCACTTGAAGTGCTTTGAAGACAAGGTAAGATCATCACTGTGCTTAAAGGGTACTTAAATTGTAGGGCAGTTCAATAAAATTACTACACTTTGACTTGTTAAAAGACAAATATGTTGTATGACTCTGGTACACACTGCCAAGAAGAAGCTACCTCCAAGTGAACATGCATTATAAAGAGATATGCATTATACTAAGAGTATTTAATCGTTTTATAAAATAATGATGTGTATTCAAATGCAGCTTGTTTAAATGTCTTCAAATGTCTTCATTATTCATTTAAGTAGTATAAAAATCATGCCATAGTCTTATTCTAAATGTAATCCAATTTTGACAAATGTAATTTATTCTGTATTTTATTCTATTATAACAATGAATGAAGAACAAATAGACATTTTTGTTTAACCGATCATAAACTCTTAGGAGCCATTTTTTCCATCTAGTACCTAAAAGGGTTCTCTAGTTTTTATTTCTCAGGGGAAACCTTAAAGGTTCTTCACAGGGAGCTTCCTTTTCTGTTCCAAATGGAATCTTTTGGTAAGCTTAGAACCCTTAAACTAACTCTAAAGAACCCTTGAAGAACCCTTTTTTTCTAAAGGTATAATCAGATAAATCTTACATGCATTCTTTAGTCAAATCTGTATTTATTTTCTTATACACCATGGCATTTTACTTTGTTAAAGGTTCTTGCAATAACAGAGTTGATTAAAATGTTGTTTTTTTTTGTCCTGTTAAGTTTGTAAGTCAGTTTTGAGGATTGCTCAAATAAATTACTGTGTATGTGATGTGCAATCAGCACCACTACTAAATTTAGAAGAAAAATGGTGTTTCTAGTAGTGTTAGTGGAGTAATTGTGAAATAAACATTTTTAAGGAAGAAGATGATGCATGGAATGAGTCAAAATCACACACACACACACACACACACACACACACACACACACACACACACACACACACACACACACACACACACACACACACACACACACACACATCCACATGCACATGCAGCATAGTTCTAGTTATCTTTATACTGACCAACCTTAGTCCGTCTAGTCATTTGTCCAAAACCAGTCTTGTTTTGTACACAAGGCAACTCATCAGTCTGAACATCTCTCCGTGGTAAGCTTAATTTTTTTATTATCTCTAAAGTGCTTTGTATGAAAGCCCTAAGCGGTCACGCATTATAATTTTTTTTCTTTCTTGTTTTCTTGTGATCACAACTTAATTTTTCTGTATGTTTGATTAAAAAAAAAATGCATGGCCATTTAGGCCTTCCTTAGCTTTGCTGTTATTTTTATTACTTTCCATGACATCTTTTCAACTATTAAATTGCTCTTCACAGCAGGTTGCATGCAACATGGACAACTTTGACACATCAACCATGTCTGACTACGAAGATACCAATTCTACAATGACTTATGTGCCACCATGTGACATGACGGACATAACTAATTTTAGTAAACATTTATTGCCACCATTCTACAGTGTCATATTCATTATCAGTGTGCTAGGAAATGGACTGGTGCTATATATCCTTTTCAAGTTTGAAAAACCCAACACAGTCACTAATATATTTCTCATCAACCTGGTGGCTTCCGATCTGATTTTTACAATTGGTCTCCCATTCCAAGCTGTGTACCATACCTCGGAGTGGTCATTTGGCCAGGTGGGATGCAAGTTGATGAATGGTACCTACCACCTTGGCTTCTACAGTTCTGTCCTCTTCCTCACTCTCATGACTTTTGACCGTTACCTGGCCGTAGTGCATGCTGTTGCTGCTGCAAAGTGGAGACAGAGCTGCTACGCCTACATTTCAGCCACTGTTGTGTGGATTGTTTGTGGCCTCACTAGTCTGGAGACTTTCCTCAATCACGACATAGTACAAGACATTGTTCAGGGGTTAACCTGTACTGACATGGGTGACCCTCAACATAAGATAATGGGCACTTATTCCCAGGTTGCACTTTTTTTCATCTTCCCCTTAGTTGTTGTCTTGTATTGCTACATCAGGATCGGCTTGAGGGTTCTCTCAACTCGAATGAGGAGCAAACAAAGGCCTCTGAAGCTGATTTTTATCATTGTGGTTCTATTGTTCATGTGCTGGACCCCATATAATGTCATATTAGTGATAAGAGAGAATGATAACGGGGACCCTTGTGATTACAGTCTTGTCTATCCGCAGTATATCACTCACAGCATTGCCAATTTATACTTCGGTATCAACCCTGTATTCTATACTTTTTTGGGTAGAAAATTCCAGAACTATGTGCACCGCTTCTTGTTGGATCAGGTACCATGTTTAAAAAATTATCTGGATGTAAGTGAAAGCAACAGATCATTCTCCAGATAGAACGTCTACGGGGGAATGCAAAACGTTTACGGGAGAATAAATGAGGGACATATAACACTGTAATGTGGTTTAGTGCAGTTTCATAGCCATAATATGACCATTAGAGTATAGGAATATATGGCATATTTTCAAACTTGTGAAAAAAAATCTTGACAAAATTAATGAATTGAACAGTTTATTTAAAAAAAATGTAGTGTATGTTACAGCAACAAAAGTGCTCATCACTGTACAATATGGCACTTTTTTAAATAGTTTAATCTTCACACCGGCACACAAGAGTTCTCCATAAAGAACCAACTGTAAAAACATTTTAATTATTTTCACACAGAATGTATTTACTGAATGTTTTTAAAATTCATGCATTTTATTAACTTGTTTTCTACCACTGGCAAACCCATGTATCTCTACAGCCCAATTCACATTCAAAACTAACTACATTCAAGTTTGGTTAACAAACTGACAGGTTGTGTGTAGCACCATGTGTGTAGGAAGATCATACCACAAACCCTGAATTAATAATACGGACTGCCTAATTAAAGTTTTTGGATAATATCTGTGGAAGGCTTGAGTTTCCGCAAGGACACCATGGGATATGGAGAAACAAGGCAAAATGGATTCAATTTCCCTCTTATAGTATTTGCTATTATTTAGCCATACAGAAAAGGTAGAAAGATTATGAACCATTTTTTTTTCTTGTTTCTTTCTCAATTACTGTATGATTCTGTATGTAATTATCAAAACAGTGGGGGGGGGGGGGGACGGGGGGGGGGACTTAGTAATGACTAATGTTGCTCACATATATAAGAAAAACTGTAAATAAAATGTCACTAAGATGTCTGCATTTTCTCAGTGTGTTTGTCTAATGTTCATTATGCATAAGTTAATGCAACTGCATATCAACACTGAGTGGGCTGAGAATAACTCCGCGATTATGATTATGAAAATGTATGCCTCCTAAATAGATATGTACATGTTTTGTGCATTAATGTCATGAATTTATAAATTTGCTAGTCAGTATTTGTCTAATGGATTAAACACAATCTGTATATGGTCATGATAACATTTCATTAATTAAAAAAGAACCCATAAAAAAGAGAGAACAATGTAAAAGTTTCACTCCAGTATTGTAATATAAGAGTTCATTGCATTTGTAGATTTAGAATGTGGTAATATACATTTTGTAAACAAGACTAAATTTCATATGGTGAGTACACATTTTTGATAAGTACACCACATGTGAATAATAGTGTATTAGCATAGATAAGAGAATAGGTTTCATTTCATTTTTGGCCATACTACTAATTGAAATTTCTCAACTCATATCCTCAAGGTTAATGCACACTTGTACAATATACTGTACATAGACAATTCCTGCCACATGGTCTTGTTTTGTTACATCATCAGTTTGAATAATCTATAAAACACATACACTCAGTATTTGTACTTGATACACCAGAAGCTATGGGGTGGACTGGTGAGCAGCACAGAGCTCCAGGGTCACTGGTTTGATCCTGACCTCAGATTACTGTTTTCCTCTGTGTTCACCAGTTTCCTCTCACAAACCAGGTAGGAGGATTATCAACTCTAAATTGTGCTTATGTGTGAATGAGTGTGCAATGAAAATGACACACCAATCTTAAATGTCCATGGTTTATGCAGTCTGATTTGGACATAATGCAAAACAAATCGCTACAGGTTTGACCGATCCAAATTAATGTCATGTGGCTGTTTCACTGTTGATGTATATTTACTCCAAAGCTACAATATGTCCAATTATCATCAAAAAAACAGTACATTTAACTTGTCCTAATTAGGAAAGCTGACAGCTTTATAGCATTCTGTTGACAGTGTAAGGGTTTGGTGTGCCATCTTAACATATTCATGTAACTTAATTAACTGAATGTTGCATTTGCACAAAATGTATTATGCTGCCGGGAGAGTTCTTTCAACTTTATCTTGTTTTCTGAAGCACTGTGTATTGAATTTTATGGTTAAACATTGTTACAATGCTAGCTCCTCTTAATTATTTCTTCTATTTTATTTCTCTCGTATATATATTTTCAGCATTCTCTATAACCGACATATTTCCTAACTACCAAAACAACCAAACCACTGCAGTTAGTAAACCACAGAGTGTGACACAATGGACAGTCGGATATTGATATATCTTCCTGTTCTTGATTACATACAGGATCTAAGGGTTCATTTAAAAAAAAAGGGAACTGAACCCATCAGGAGCAGAGAGAACCAGAAGTAAGGGCAGTATCCAGTATGGGAACTTTACACAGAGGAAGCAGAAGTAAGGCTGAATCATTCAGCCAGTATAGAAGTACTTTGGTTGATGAGGCAAAATCATGTAAGGTGTGAGGATAGGGCATTGTTTGGCCGAGATCATTTTCCAGAAACGTAGGGAAAACTGATTGAAGTGTCTCAGGCCAGTCAGTGTCCAAAAAGCACATGATGTAGATTCATAAATACACTGTGCATTGAAAGCTACAGAAACTGCAACTCCACTATGTCAATAAACTTGTTTTCCCCATTTGGATTGCTCATACACACCGCCCTTAGGCAAAAGGCCTATCATTTGGAAAGCAATGTCCTACTGACTAAGCAATGTACAGACATCTCCAGAACTGTCACAAATAGGCTGCCACAACATTTACTGTCAATGGTAAATTGCAACCCACACACTTTTTGTACTCAGGTGTTAGAGTGATGACAGTTTTCCCCACATTTGTGCCATTTTTCAAGTGATCTTTTTCACAAATGAATTCCTCATAACAGGACAGGTGCTATCTGAATATTCAGTATATGTATATACAAATGTGAAGATAGAAGCATTCACAAATATATGTATGAATTCAAAGCATATATTACAAGGTCTGGTGAAATATACCTAACTTAAATAGGGTGCGGTTCAGTAGATTTTTTTTCTGTATTCATATTCATGGGGAAAAATTGATATTCAGGAGTTGGTAGGGGTGGTTGGGGGGGCTAATTTGTTTCATGATTGCCAGTGATTAGGAACTAGGAACAGTAATGTGCAATTTACGTGTTATTTTAACAAGTTTTCAATGTCTATATTATTGAGATTAAGTTTTTGATTGGATCTTTTAACTAGCTAATGTTTAGACCTTTATTCTTAAATTTTCAGCACTTCTTCCAATAAATGTACTCCTAGTTTGTTTATTTTAACATCAAAATAAATCTAATATAATAATATAATATAAAAAAATATTCTGATTCTATCCTGGCAAATACTGATAATACAGTAAAACCTATAATCTAGCACACATTTTTGTTAAACAATGAAATGTATATAATAAAATCAAAAATTCCACCTGTTTCCTGAGTCGTCCTCCCACACCAGGGTTCTACATATTCATTTTGGGAAGTTGCTCATATCATATTCAGATATACATATACATAAGAAAATTATATAAAGTTGATTAATTATCGGGTGTGAGGAATGTTTTGAGCAGAGGAAACTTGAAATTGTACAAAGCAATGTGGCCTTAGGACTATGGTTGAGGTATATTAAATTCAGTTTGTGTTTGTAATTGTTTGTATAGTGGGTTACAGAAATCCAGATGTAGATTTAGATCTCTAATGAGTAAGCCATGGGTGACAATGACAAAGAAAAACTCGTTGAGACAACATGAGGAAAAAAGTCATGAGAGGAACCGGACTCAAAAGGGAGCTCAGTTCTGGGTGACACCAGATAGTAAACAGTACAGTCTGTTGAAAGCATTTTCAGTATGTGTTACGCCGCCCAGTGACAGAGCATGAGCAGCAGTTCTTAAATTAAAGCGATATGTATTTGAATCATTAACATGTTGTGCCTGTCATAACATGCATTGAGTGTTTTTTGCACAGTACATTTGGGAACCCCCCCAAATCCAAATGATTGTATTAATTCTGCTGAAGACAGCATTTCTAAGCATACCAGCATTCAGTAAGGTCATAAAATTTTCCCTCTGAATGAATACAAAAGGAGAGCTCACTTCACCTTAATGTAGTCCCTCCTTATTTATAATAGAACTGTCGTGCTGTCCTCATTTTTCTCTAAACGAATTTTTACTTAATTATGGGATTACAGTGGCATGTACCTTGACATGCACAGTGCCCTGCAGCCTCACAATGCACTGCAATTTCATGTTCAGCTCATTCTTCCACTCAGATCCTGATCCCAAGGTGCTTCTTGCGCTAAGCTTTTTTTATTTAAAATTCTTTTTCCCTTTGGTTTGGAGGTGTTTTTTAAAAATATTTATTTATTTATTTTATTTTTTTAAATGATTGGGTTCTCGTCTTCTTAAGAGTCACTGAAAAAAAAGAATGCACCTACTGGTTTGAAAGCAATTTTCAGGACTCTGACATGTTCGTATAGAGAAAATTATACAGGCATATCTGCATGCCACACTCCATCAGTGTTCCATTACAATAGCAGGTCAGGTTCATTCAGTGACTAAAGCTTAGCAATTTTTCTTAGCGATATTTTCTCATTTGACAGGTATATATTTGGCTTAGGCAATGCTACATAGATATGAAGTGTAATGTTAGTAAGTGGATATGGAAACCACATTTAAAATACATAGATGGACAGATAGAGATGGATGTGGCACAAGTTACCACAAATAGTCGCATCCAGGAACGTCAGTGGAAGATTCTTGGAATTGAAGATAAATGGAGTTGAATGACATTTTAGGGATGATTCATATACTGGTGGCGCTTTAAAAAGCCTTACTCAAGGACAGAAGTAGAAGCGACTAAAACAGTAAAATACTATTTTATTTTTCAAATTGAATTTATATAAAATTTATATTTATTTATTCAATCTCATTTTATTAATGGGCAAGAAACAAGCCATATTAAAACAAATACATTATTCATGTATGCATGAACGCGGAGACAAATCATCTGAGCTGCTCAAATTTACACAAATCAGATGCGGCAAAGTGCAGTGATTGAAGTGAACCAACCTGCTCACTCTTTCTGCTCAGAACCTCATCAGTTGTTGTTTGTGGGTAAACTCCTGCCCCTGGCTCAAGCTTTGGTGCTATGGTTGATATGCGCAGCATGTTTGATACTAGCCTGGTTATCACCCTAAAGCTCATCAAATTTTATTCTGATCAAGTCTGTGATTGCAATCTGGCTCTGGTCTTCCTGATTTCAGATTGTGACAATCAGCATCTGCTTATAACAACAACAACAATGGATGGGAATCCATCAACAAAATAAATGGAGATGACAGTGGGGCAACAGATTTCTAGAAGGCATATGTATGTGTATAAGTCTACGAAGCAAAGATGCTTTCAAAAATACTGTGATGAAATTTCTTAATATCAAAAACTACTATTAAGACCAGTAAACAGAAAAAAAAAACCGTGAAGGAATATTTGGTGTGAGCAACCTTTTTCATTAAAATTTTTATTTATTTTTTTAATTCTTGGTAGACTGTAATACAGTTATTCAAGAAATTGGCTTGTGCAAAGCTGCTATAGCTCTTTACCAGACATTTATTTTCACTTGCTACCATCTCAGACAGCCTCAATTAAGTTTTAATCTGAATCAGTGGTCTATTACTTAATATGTTGCTTTCTTTAACAAGATATAAAAATATCTCTGTACCATCATTTTTTTGCTTGCATGCTTGCACACTATTGTAGCTGCCAAGACTTGCTTGTAAGTATTTCATTCATTTTACTGTAGTGTCACTTGTACTTTTTTATTCAAGTGATATAAGGAGTCTTACATCCTAATACTTAGAACTCATTAAACTGTCTTCACATTTAGATAATCTTCTCCCCAAAAAAAGCACTTTCAGTGCAAAACCACAATCAGCTCAGAACAGACAGAAAAAAAGGCAAAAAAAAAAAAGCCTCTCTCCTCAGGCATGTTTGAGTATACAGAAACAAGCCATGCTTTAATCAGCTCTCTTCTTGCCTGTAGATATAAGTATATGTATGTCTCCTGAGGCTGTGTGAAGTCTGCACTAGTTTGTGCACGGGCCTGAGAGACACACAAGATCCTAAGGCAAAGCAATGATGGGCCAGTTTCACTGTTGAATGCACTGCAGTCAGGACTGTCGGGGAGTGGGAGGAGAGGCAACAACTAGAAAATAATAAAAAATAAAAGTTATCTTCAACATAGTCATCAAATGCTGCAATGTGTGATGATGATTTCTTCAAATCCATTCTCTCATATTAAGGAAAACTTGTGCCACTGTTCATTTTGTTCTTTTAATAAAGTCTCTGCAACTTTTAAAGTTGAAATTTTAGCATTTTGGCAATATTGTTGTGACTCATTTTTATTTGATTATTATAAAGATGGCCATGGCAACATCATATAAAATACAACACTTACAAGAGGTTATGTTGTGCTCAGGGGCTGAGTGTATGTGTCAGTGAATTATATAGGATTATTTACTGTTTCCTGCTCCTCTGGCTCTTGGGCACCCCTATATAGTATGATGAACATCATGTTAAAATGTAGTGCATTGAATGCTTTACATTTATAAATTTGGCTTTAAGCAATTTAGGCTGCACTATGGGATTTTGGGGCCATGTTTTTTGTGATAACGGCAGAGTGCATTACAGTAATAATGTATAAAATGATACATTCTTAGTGGTTTTTGGCACATGCTATAACCTGGCACAGAGCACTGCAATTATAAAAATGGATGGGATTTGAATTAATATATTATTAAGATGTGTGTTTACATGAGGTACTGTGATCAGATCAACTAAAGTCTCATGTAGCAGAAATTATGGTGACATTTTACAGTAACAGTAAATAATTTAAAATGATGTACGTTTAATCTATATTCTTATGCATACTGGATTTATATTCTTTCGTATAGAGCATGTTTGATTTATTTTTATTATTTATTATTTTTATTTTTTTATACATTAAGAAAAATGCACTACCATGTACTTACAGTAAGGTGGTTGTTATTTGCACATAAATTCATAAGACTAACGTCGTAGATAAGGTTAGCACTTGATTAGTTCATGATTATAACATGCCTCAACTTATTTTTATTAAATACATTCATATTTAGGTAAGTATTAGTATAAGTGCATGATTATTCGCATATTGTTATTAGTGTTATTTAGTATTATTCACCTGGACATCTTCATGTGCATGTGCTCACACATGCTGAGGCCATATATATAAACTACATGGAGCTGTCCGTATCAACTTGTGACTACAGGTAACCTGTCCTGCAAAGCTGCTGTTAGGTTCCTATAATCTTTTCTGCCATGGTGAGTGTATTTTTCATACAATCTAGCACTCCTGAACTTAAGAACCCCTAGTACACAGTGTTTGTATGAGCTTAGGTGGGTTGTTCCACAGATGGTGACTATCTCAACAACAGGATCTGTTGCACAGCCTTATTCCAAAACACTAACTTTTCTTCAGGGAAACTTTTCTTTGTGCATCTACACAAACTGGAGAAATTGCATCATGTCACAGCACTGTGTATATCCTCCCTCAAGGCTCATAAACTTATTATGACCTTTCTGAAATGGGCGAAGTGCCTCCTTCTGCCAGAATTCCCCAAGAGTCTGACTTGAGACCTTCACCTTGTCCCTTAAGGCCATCCTTAAAAGCTCATGCAAGATGATGAAATAAAATATCTCCCTTTAAAAGCAGCCTTTTTGCTAGCAATTAGCAGGCTAGATGTCTGGTCCCTATAAGGACATGCCACATTATGAATAGTTTGTTCAAGAGGATTGAGTATGATGGTCATTTCCATACTCCTTTCCTGTTAGTGCTAAGATGTGGCTGTATGACTTGCAAATAAGGTCTCACTATGCGTACACATAGAGTATGGAAACAAAAGTATCCAGGTCATTCTCACCACCCCACATAATTATCTGCGGATCACAGAGCTACATTTACATAAGAAATAAATATCTGTCTTCTCTGTCACTAACATTTTATTTAGTGGAATATAAACAATGCCTTAAAAAAAAACAAGTTATAAGAAATGAGATTTTAAATTGAAATCAGACAAATGCAATTTTAGCATTGCCTCTGAAGGTGTCCAAGATGGGATCTCGGCAGGTGGCAATTCCTTCATGTTTTGGCCAAAATTTGGTCTGAAAATATCATTGCATTGGCAGATATCGACTGTCATGTGCTTCACTGCACGTACACACTGCAAAATATTACATTTTATCAAGAGGAAATATCTTGAATATAGTAAAAAAAAATATAACTATTTCCTATTATAAGATTACATTAAACCAAATGTAAGATTATTAAGCCTACTTCTATTTCTAGCATTTTTTTTACAAGTTTGAAATAGTCTTGTTCTATTGCCAGATCATTTTTAGCATTTATTTCCAAAAAAGAAACAAAATTATCAGCTACCTGCTCTATCTAGGTTATTAACATGTCTAAAAAATAACTTTAAGAATCGTATATTTGGTTTAGTGAAATACTAGATACATTTGACTATATTCAAGATATATCCACATGCTGAGATCACATTGTTTGCAGTGCAGTACATTTATTTATGATTATTAAAATAGCAACTATGTACAAATCAAACACATTGGGCTTTAGGCGTGAACAAATTAACAATTATTTAGTATTAACCAGCAAATTACACCAGCAGTAGCATGGAAATAAGAGTATTACATGTGTTCCTGTTCCTTTTCTACCCTTTCATTTGAAAGTAAAGGGGCTGAGCCAACATAATAAGCAAAATTATTTATGAACAAGCCTAAGTTATTACTAAGGAAGAAAGAAAAAAATACAAATACACTGCCAAAAATTATATATTAGCAAGTATCTTCAATGTAATCAAATTTATCGAGTATTTCCTTTTATAAGATTTCCAGGAACCAAATATAATATTATTAAACACATTTCTAGTGATTTTTTAAAACTATTTTCAAACTTTCATTTTTCTTGTACTTTTGGCAGAATATTTAGTTTCTTTCCATAAATAAATCCTTAAAATGAGCAAAATCATCTGCCAGTAGAACAGAACAAGAATACTGCAAATGAGTATTAAATGTATATAAATTGGTTTAATAAGTTTAATAATCTTATATTTATATTAGATGGAATTGGGAATATATTTACATTTATGGAATGCAGTGTTTTCCTTTCTACAAACATAACAATTCTCATTTAAACCAAAAAGTTATATTTTGGTCCCACACATCCACAAAACATTTCCAATAGCCTTTTGTCCACGTAATAGTTAGCAAACTGCAGACGGACAGCAGTGTTCTTTTTGGAGATGCACACCATTGTTTTTCAGTGTTCTCCTGTTGTCAGATAAACATTAACATTAGATAAGGTGAGAGAGTTTTAGTTGCCTAGAAGTTAGCCTGGGTTCCTTTGTGTCCTTGCAAAATATTATATAGCTTGCTCTTGGAGTGATCTTTGTTGGTCGACCAGTCCTGGGGAGAGTAACAATGGTTTTGAAATGTCTCCATTTGTACACAATCTGTCTGACTGTGGGTTGTTGCAGTCCAAACTCTGTAGAGACAGTTTTGTAACCTTTTACAACCTGATTAGCATCAATAACTCTTTTTCTGAGGTCCTCAGAAATCTCCTTTATTCAAGTGATGATACACTTCCACAAACATGTGTTGTGAAGATCAGACTTTTATAAATCCCTGTTTTTTAAATAAAACAGGGTGCTCACTCACACCTGTTTTTCATCCCATTTGATTGAAAACACCTGACTCTAATTTCACTTTCAAATTAAATGTTAATCCTAGAGATTCACAAACTTTTGCCACTCAAAGATATGTAAATTTCTATAATTTTCCTCAATAAATAAATGACCAAGTATAATATTTTTGTCTCATTTATTTAATTGGGTTCTCGTTGTCTACTTTTAAGACGTGTGTGAAAATCTGATAATGTTTTAGGTCATATTTATGCAGATATATAGAACATTCTCAATTCACAAACTTTCAAGCACCATTGTAATGTCATACTTTGGCCTTGAGCATGAATTATTATTATGACTATGGAAAAAGTCGGATCCACAACCGCTGTTAGTGCAGCATTTATACATTTCACACACTCGCTGAGCAAATCACTGTGCATGGTGATGATGAGGCACCTGAGAGCTGCTGATAATTGGTTAGAGGAATAAAGAACAAAGAACCATACTGAAAATGCCACAGGATACACGGCACAGCTGTGCTCAGTATAAAACAAGTTACCATCTGTCAATTGGCCTCATCTGAGTGCAAAAATATCTGAAATGCAACTTCCAAATAACTGTAAAAAGCTTATTGGGTACTGCTGAACTAATAAAATACCAACTGCACCAACATTGTTAAAGAATAAATGCAACTGCAGATACAACTGCAACACTGCATATCCATTAACACTCTCACTTGTCAAATATCATGGTGTGTATGTGTGTGTGTGTGTGCACGTACGTGCGTGTGTGTGCATGTGTGCATAAGTGTGTATTGTCGATTAGCAGTTCACACACACTATAACAGTAAGATAAATTTCATGCTCCTCTTAATAAACATTTGCGTTGTGTCCCATTTGATTGTAGTGGTAGTATATTAGAAAATAACTTTTTTCCAATTTACCTTGCTAGATATTTAGCAACAAAAACAACACCATTGTGTCAGCATGTTATAACAGAACACAAAAAAGGTCACAAACAATAATTAACCTTGTTGAGATTCACCAAGACTTAGGCGAGCTTCAATCAGCCGTTTTACCTGCAGGCATGTTATACTAATTCAAAAATGGCCACATATTTTTCTGCTACATTCTCAGGTTTATATACAAGATAAAGAAGATAGCCTGTAAAATTCCACAGTGACTGTGCTATGGCATGAGAAAAGGCATTGCATGGTTCTCCTTCCTAACGTAGCATCTTGATCGTATTGATTTAGTAGGATGTGCTCCAAAATACTGCACCTAAGTCATATTTTTACAACTTGTTTTTTATGGTCTTGATGTACATTTTGTGCTGTTGCGCATTTGTTAATTAATGTCTGACACAAGGCAGTATATTTTGCCAAGAGAATTCACAAAGGGTCAAAGTTTATCCGCAAGGCACTCTTTGAAATTAGTTTTTTTAATATTACAGTTCTACTGATACATTTTAATGAAGAAACAAGTTGTACAAAGTAATTATTCCTTATTTATACAGTAAGTTATTAAATAAATTAACTGACTTACTGAAAGTAGCACACGATAGTGATTTTTTTTTTCTTATATAGTGAATTATTTAAGTGTCATTATTCAGTATGTTCAGTCTTGTGCTACTTCTGTGAATTGCATTCATTTCTTTCACTTGTTTTACATTGTGGACAAATAAAACAGTACAATTAATGCCTGGCACAGGTCATCATGTTAGTCCATGCATTTGTCTGTGAAGTAAAGCTGTCTTTACATGGATTTAGGTACATAGCAATACTAAAGAAACGGATTTTAGACAACAAACCTATCTTGACTGATTGACTATATTTGGGGTATGGGTAAAAATGAAATCACTTCAGATTTTTGTTTATTTATTTAATCAAATGCATAGGTTACTTTTGCCAGCAATAAATAAATAAATAAATAAATAAATAAATAAATAAATAAAAATACAGCATACAGTGAATGTTTAAGCACAAGGATTTGTTTCACTTGATGCTGTTCAACAATTAAAATGCTGGGTTATAATCAGTGGTAAGAGTACAAAACACACTGACTTGAGTTAAAGTGCTGCTATTGTAGTAATAATCCACTTTAGTTAAAAGTAACAATCAAGAATTACTCATATAAGAGTAAATAAGTAACATGTTGAAAACCTACTTAAGTAATTACTTCACAAATTACTTTTTCACATATCTATTGACATAATTTAATGCAATTCTATATCCAAGGAATGAATTTTTGAACAATTATGTTAACTAACCAAGTAAACTATGAAACGTATATATAAAAAAGGTGTAACACTTTACAATTACAGTACATGAATATTAGGTATTAGTGTAGGTGTTACCAAGAAAAGCAATGTAAGCTTGCTAGGTTTGTGAGCTAAACAGCTCATGTTAATTCACAAATGTTTCTGGCTATATAGCAAAGATGCCACTTGCAGATTATCCTGAGCATTAGCTATAGGCTGTAGCAGCACTTAAATACTATATATTCAACACAACATGTAGTTGCTACTAATCAAAGTTATCATACTGTAAAACATCATAAGATCTGGTCAGCTAGTCTCTTTCATTAAGCTAGCTAAGGGCTTCCTGTAGATGCATCTGCAAGTTGGATGTTGAGCTGTGAAATGCCGATATCTCCACAGATTTTGGCTTGCATAATTAGCAGATATTTATCATGTTTCTTTTGAAACATTAAAACTGAAGATCCTTGATCGAGTGGGCCAGGGATGGATATCTGTCTCCACTGTCTCAGACATTATTGCTGCTGACTAAGCATTTGGTGCTTGAAATAAAGCTGGATACTAATTTATGTTTGTTTGGGTCTTGAAATGAAATGATTTAAAATTTGCATATACATGCATATGTCTTTTAATTGGCTTACAGTCTACCAAGGTTAAGTGCATCATTTGTTACACTGTAATGGTTTCTTAAAAAAAAAAAAAATAAATAAATAAATAAAAAAAACTCAAGTAAAAGTGATTATTTAAAAAATAAACTACCATTTTAGTGAAGCATGTACTCAAGTACTGGAAAAAAGTAGTTTGTTACTTTCCACCCCTGGTTATACTATGTATCAAACATCCGTGAACATTAACACACTAAATGCTATTTTATCCTAAAAGTGTGTAAACATTTACACTCACATGTGCCACTGATTTTAAATCTCATACAGTTGGTGTGTGTGCTCTTAATGTACTGTATGTTCTCACATAAACATACTGTATGAGATAACTTTAACCTACAGGTTGTGGAAAAAGCCTCACTATCATATATTTTATAATACAATGTATTGTAAAGTGGTTGATGAATCATTCGCTTAAATCAAGCTCTCTCTCTGGCTCTCCCTTTCTCTTTCTGTCTCTCAGCACATTCCAACTCTGAACAGAAGGCCTGTCACTTAAAAGACACACCGCTGCACAGTAGCACCACATCAATCAAGAATATTTTTAAAACTCTGGCTTTCCAAGGTCAGCTAAATGCAGCACTTCCTGTAGTTGTGCAGACACATTTTTTCCTGCTCTCTACGGACAGAAACCAGTGATGGATAAATCATTCAAATGGGCTCTTTTTGGCATTGTAGGCACAACACGCAATACTTTGGCATACACACGTTTCCTCACGGCCCCAGTCAGCCTCTGTGAGCACGTACAACCTGCAGTCTTCTGGTGTTTACGACAAACACAACTTGACAGAGCTTCTAATTCTTTATTTTTACAATCTCATCTGTTACCCCTGGTTTCACACTGCTCATGCTGTGGAGACACACAAAGCTAAAAGATTTTAGGCTATTGCAGATCCATGCGGACATGTGCTGGGTATAAACATATCGAGTCAGATTTAAACACACACACACACACACACACACACACACACACACACACACACACACACACACACACACACACACACGTCAACTTCTTTCTTTTTTGCTATTAAATTCTGCTATTTATTCTTACTCAATTCTTCTTACAGTACTCTGGAGTCTTTTGCTCCTTAAAGAAAGAGTAAATAAACTCCCACCATAACATAAGAAGTCCAATGCAACTACATTACCAGGATGTCAGGTGGTTTGTTAACAAATGGTTTTCAATACAAGGTTGTAAGACCATAAGAAGACTGTGAATCATAGCTCTGAGAGTTCCTCAACTTCGCTCAAGATATATTAGCATGTCTGTTTGTTTATTTATTTATTTATAATCTTTTTTTTTTTTGGTTTGTACTCACCCATGATATTTTCTTACAAATCTTTAGTTGATTCTATTTCCCACAATATAAACAAACCAGTAGCCAAATGTAAACCACCTTGACCCAGACCAGCCTGGCACTAAGGCCTGGCGCATGTTTTTGTTAATGATATGGTCTTTATTTGAGCTTCATACCTGACAGCTCGCTTATGCCTACATGAAAGCAAAAACCTCCTGCTTTCATGACTCTTTGTGTCCAGGATCTCTACTCTCACACAGATGACCCTTTCGACTTTTCTGGCAAATTTTACAAACAAGCAAACAAACAGTGCACCTCCTAGGTCTTTCTGTATTTGTATCTGTTTAGAACATATGATCTGTTGAATCCAAATAATGTATTTGTATTCCGTTACATCCCTACTTATTATACCTGGTTTATGCTTCATTGGAAAGGCTTCTAAAACACATGAGATGAATTTCGTAAAGCCATGAACATTTATGCTGGTTCAGAACAGGATAAGGACCTTAGCTGTCCAGCCATAAAGAAGAGCAGGCTAGTAAATAGCAAGGAGTATATGAAAGAACACATTTTATTGCTGTTTGTTCCAATAAATTGGCAGTGTTTCATTTACTGCAGCATTTAGCAGATGCCATCTGCCATATCCAGAGTACCTTACAGAAGTGCTTCGCAGTCTCCAACAGAAACATATCCTCATGCTAGTTTAACAGGTCAGGGACTAAGCATAGTATCAAGCAAAACCTTTTTAGAGAGAAGTTACTACAGCAAGTGTTTCACCTGATAGATAAGTAGAACAATATTTAATTACACTGTCTAAAGGAAAACATTTATTCAAAGGCATTTACATTTACTTATAGCTTGTTTAAAGCAAAACACTTGTATGACTCAAAACAACTCAAGCTACAAATTAAACTTCTTGTTAATGAAACATCCCTGAATACTTATTGTATGAAAAACCACTATGTTACATTGACTTGGCTAAACTTGGCTTCAAATGACCAATGTTCTGACTTTCACATTAGAAGAGCCGTGCTTTGTCTGAAATGTAGTGCCTTTTGGACTTTGAAGCCTTTGAAGATCTGTTAGGAAGTAAGAATAAATGACATTTTTTGGCTGAAATAATTCTTTAACATTGCATCTCACTGCCACTGCCAAATATTTTAAACAATTATTTTTGACTGCACATGGTGCCACTATACAAAATCCACAATACAACACCTTCTTGTATTCTGAATTTTGTATTATATTTGACTTGAATTGAAAATGAACTGTATAAAACAACAGTACAAACTCTTTCTTCCCCTTTTAAGCTTTTGAGAGCAACAAACTGTTTATGAAGGAACATTCAGTCATGTGAGCATTAATTCATGTACTCAGCCATAACCGTTCCATTATGAGTCACATGTCATCTCTCAGTAAGGAAAATGTGGAGCAGACACTTTATGTCTCCTGTCCGAGCTAAATTATATTTAACGCTGCCTTACGTTCCTGAATATTTTACACTGCTGATCAGACCAACAGAAATGAAGGATGATTGAACCAATAAATCAAACGCATGTTTACTAAAGTAGTTTGTGCTCTGGGTTTGTGGCTTAGGAAAACACAGACACACATAAGCTCTCTCAAACCCATTCACTCACTCCAAATTTCTTTTTGACATCAAGTCTGACGCAACTGTTAAGAAACTGTGTGATTTATTATTTTGCACTAGACTATTACCAGGATTTCAAAGTAGAATATACAACAACATCTATTATGAATTATTACTTGTTTCTATTATTACATCACAGAACTTCTGCCAATAAAACATTAATCACGATCCCACTGTGTAGAATTGTCATCTCACATTCTCAATTAAATTTCCCATCAGTTAATAATGTTGAACAATTTTCAGATCTTCTAATTTTCTCCATGGGTGGCAGTGGCTATTAAATGGTGTGTTGGAGTCTCTCCTGTTGTTTAATACCTATAAGTCTGCTTCAGTGGAGCTGATCATGTCTTTTGAGAGAGCATGGTTCCTCACACACCATAAACAGTAGTAAATCTCATTCATTCATCCCATACATCAGGGGTCGTCAGCTGGCGTTCAGCAGTCTGGATGCAGACCCAGACAAATATTTTAGCAGATTAAAGTGAACACCTGAAAAAATACCAAAGCAGAATGTATGGAACAATTATCATAATTCAGCAACACCAGTTTTCCAAATATGAACCAAGGTGACTTCTGCAGAAGGTGCTTTGTTGTGGCATTTATGTAAATTATTTTACATAAAAGGCAAAAGGCAGCTCGTCAAGAAAGGGAATTTCATAGATTTATTTTCTCCTATCTGATAAGTGAAGTGATGACATGTTGTTCAAGTGATGAAAAAAAAAAAGAACGTTTCAAGATGACAGAGAAGTATGCGTTTTTTATTCCAGGCAATTATTGCTGAACAGAGCAGTGAGTTCTTTCTTGTGCCTATACCTACATATTCATTTCTTGTTAGTAGTAACATTTTATTAGGTCATTTAACCATTTACAACTTTGTCCACAGTCATCTGTACAGATTGTGTAAGCACTTTTCTCTGTGGTGTTGATATGATACAACCCCAATTCCAAACCCCCAATTCTGTGTAAAATGTAAATAAAAACAGAATGCAATGATTTCCAAATCTAATAAATCCATGTTATTCACAGTAGAACGTAGAAAACAGCTCAAATGTTTAAACTAAGCAAATTTACCATTTTAAGAAACAAATAAGGTAATTTTGAATTTGGTGGAAGCAACACATCTCAAAAATGTTGGGACAGGGCAACAAAAGGCTGGAAAAGTAAGTGGTACTAAAAAGAAACAGCTGGAGGAACATTTTGGAACTAATTAAGTTGATTGGCAAATGGTCAGTAAAATGATTGGGAATAAAATAAGAATCTTAGAGACTCAGAGTCTCTCAGAAGTAAAGATGGGATGGAATCTGGATGGAAGCTCTATAACCTGTATATACCTTTCAGTATTGGTGGTGCCATTCCAGACGTGCAAGCAGCCCATTACATAGGCACTAATTAGTGATTAACCGATTATCAGTATTACCGATATTTTCCCCGATATTTAAGCATTTTCCAAAATTGGTTATCGGTTTCCTAGTATCGGAAAACCTATAAATGATGCCATCTTGTGGGCGTATTCTTGTGATGCCATCTTGTGCAGGAGCGCTATTGCGGCACTAAAGATGAGGAAAGACGGGTCAACAACGGTGTCCACAGATAAAGTATACTTGCTTTGGTTTAATTAATAAACTTTATTTAACATAACAGTCATTAATGTACAAATGAGATGTGTAAAATAAATGCTTGATATGTAGTTTAAGCTGCTTGGTGCTAAGAAATAGAAACACTCTTGCACTCTTTCAGACCCCTCTATTTATTGCTGTATAAATAAGACGTTTTTTTGTGTTTTGTATGCAAAGAGGAAGAGAAATTGACAAAATTGTTATAAATAAAATTATTTGTTCGGTTACGTGGTGTTGTTACTATTGTCTCAAAAACAGAAGTAAAACAATAAATAAATATTGGTTCTGCATATCGGTTATCGGGCATATAAACATGCAAATATCGGTAGGCCTTTTAACTGAACGCTGATAAAAAGCTGAATGGTCCCTCTGCTCTTTAGTTTAGTTTAGAAATCTTTAGTTTAGAGGACATGGTGTCCATGGTTTCCAAAAAGAATTAAAAATTTTGATTCATCTGACCACAGAACAATTTTCCACTTTGCCCCAGTTCATTTTAAATGCACTTTGGCCCAGAGAAGATGGCAGCATTTCTAGATCATGTTCTCATATGACTTCTTCTTTGCATGATAGAACTTTAACCAGCATTTGTGGATGGCACGGTGAACTTTGTTCACAGACAGTGAGTTCTGGAGGTGTTTGAGCCCATGCAGTGATTTCCATAACAGAATCATGTCTGTTTTTAATGCCGTGCTGCCTGAGGGCCCGAAGATCACGGGCATGAAATATGGATTTTCATTCTTGTCCCTTGCACACAGATTTCTCTAGATTCTCTGAATCCTTTGATGATATTATGTATTGTACATAATGAGATATTCATCGTCTTTGCAATTTTACATTGACAAACAGAGACTCTGCCTCTCTAAGATACTCTTTTTATACCCAATAATGTTACTGACCTGTTGCTTCCAGCTGTTTCTTTTCAGTAACACTTACTTTTCCAGCCTTTTGTTGCCCCGTCCCAACTTTTTTGAAATGTGTTGCGGCCAACAAATTCAAAATTACCTTATTTGTTTCTTAAAATGGTAAGTTTCCTCAGTTTAAATATTTGATATGTTTTCTATGTTCTATTGTGAACAACATATGGATTTATGAGATTTGCAAATCATTGCATTCTGTTTTTATTTAAATTTTACACAGCGTCCCAACTTTTCTGGAATTGGGGTTGTAATTGAGCAGAAGTATCACTGATATTTTTATGGACTGAATATGATTGCAGACTGAATTGGTTAGATGTCGCTATGTCATATAATTAGTCAAGAACTTGAGCCATTTATTGTGGGGAGAAATCACATTTAGCTATGTTTAAGACATATTTAGGCAGATTGACAGTATTTGCTCTTGGCTCCTTACAGGATGTGATCTTTGCAAGCAGACACCAAGGCATGGTAAGAAAGTAGCCTAAATAAAACAATTTCCCTGTCTATGCTTTCTTAAAGTAATAATTTTGTATATAAGTGTATTGTTGACAAATAAACAAACAAAAAATGTGTGCCAGAATTTAGCCACAGTGACATCTGACCGATTTCACCAGACAGTTGTTGGGAGTTTGTAAATGTTGGTGCCTCAGAAATGTTTCACCATAAACACCAGTGGAGATCCTCAGTGAGACAAAAGTATAATGCTTCAGGCCCTTCCTTCACTTTGAGTGAAATTTGGTTCTTGTGTAATGTCAACAGTGATTAATCAAAGTCATCGTTAGCATTCTAACAAATGAGAAGATTCCAGTGACAGCTTTTCTGCCCTCAGATTATCAATCATTTTTTTTTTCAAGGAACGGCTTGCTTTAGCCAACAGTGCGCCTGGGCATTACGCTAAGCGTCCAAGCGCTTAGACAATATGATGAAGAGAGCAGCTTTGAATTAAAGTGAAGATTGATCGCTTTCAGGTAGCGTTGGTTTCCGTCGGTGATGTATCATAGCTGTCATGCATCCCTGTGTTAGAGTTAACTGGGACATGTGGAGGTTCACTGTTGCTTCTCAATTGCTAATCTACTCAGGCAGCACTCAGCTCTCATTTTATTTACTCCTTCTGCATGGGTTATGCTGTGGCTGAGGTACAACTTGAGGAAGTACAACTTGAGAAACAAATATTCTACCAGATTATGACACATTTAGGGGAACATTATATGAATTTTTAATGATCACATTGTTTGACAGAGGCCATTAAAATGTGTTCTGGCATTGTGTTTTTTCCCCTCTTTGAGGCCAAAATATTGCTTTTTTTGGCATCAACTCTGGTGTACATTAAACCTGTACATATAGTCCCCTTTGAAAGTATTAGGACAGCAAGGCTAATTCTATTGTTTTCACTATACATTGAAGACATTTGGATTTGAGATCAAAAGATGAATTCCCTGATAGTTACATCTAGATGTGTTAAACTTTAAACACGGCAACTTTGGTGACAGACCACCACATTTTTAGGTGAGCAAAAGTATAGGAACACACAGTCTTAAAGTACATTTAACTTAATATTTGGTTGCATATCCCACATAACCCACAGACATCACCAAACTGTTACATTTTTATTTTGTGATGCTTTTCTAGGCTTGTACCTCAGCTTCTTTCAGTTGTTGTTTGTTTCAGGGGATCTCCTCTTCGGGACGTGAAATGCTGCTCACCTGTGTTAAGGTCTGCTGATTGACTTGGCCAATCAAAAAACATCCACTACCACTTTTTTTTTTTTTTTAACACTTTGTTGAGTTAACAATGTGTTTTGGATCATTGTCTTGCTGCTTGATGGAGTTCCTCCAATTAGATTGGATGCATTTGTCTTTAAATTGGAATACAGATTGTTTCTGTAACCTTCTGAATTCATTCAGAATGCTGCTACCATCACAAGATACAGATTACAGATTAGTGAGTCCATTCAAGGAGTAGCCATGAAAGCCTAAGCCATGACATTACCTCCACCATGCTTGACTGATTAGCTTCTATGTTTTGAATCATGAGCAGGTCCATTCTTTCTCCAACCTTTCCATCACATTGGTAGAGGTTAATCTTGGTTCCAGAACTTCTGTGGCTCATCTCTGTACTTGTTTGCAAATCCCAATCTGGCTTTCTGATTCTTACTGCTCATGAGTGGTTAATATCTTTTGGTATGGCCTCTATATTTCTGCACTTGAAGTCAAATGGTCGATTGTCATACTCTGAATTACTTGAATATTAATTTTTATAATCAACATGTATTCTTCATTGGTGTCCAATATTTATTTTGTAATGAAAATGTGAACTGATGTTTTTAATCTTTGTTCAATGTCATGTTGGCCTATTTTTACTTTGGTTAATTGTCTGCTGCATTACCCACAATATCATTTGACTGCCTGCTGATAGTAGTGCCAGTAGGATTTAGCCTTTGCTTTATCTCTATCTGAAGAGACAGAGATGCAGCTGTGCTTTAGGCTGAGTGCACACTACACGACTTTCAAAATCTCAGAATTGCTGTACTGCTCATTTGCCACACAACCACAACCACTTGTGATCAGTTGTCTGGTGTCTCACATACTAAAGGATCGTTCAGCTGGAGAGATCCCCATTAAATAACACATTATCCCCAAATCCCACTTTTCCATGAAACTAAACACAAGAGCTGTCGGTGGCATGACTTTGTCACTATTTTGTATGGAAACAAGGAGAACGTTTGCAGAGCTCTGAAACTAGTCAGTGACTAGTGATCTTCAGGGTGGTGTTTTAAAAGAACAAACAAAATAATCAATTATACTGTGAATTATTAGTACTGTTCTGACATGAAACTATTCTATTGGGTGTTTCCTAGATTTATGGAAGCCCTGCAATAAAAAACTCTCTATCAATTATTACTTAATAAAATCTGTTCTTAATATTATTGGTAATAGTGGATAGTGTAGAACATAACAAAAGAACTTAGGGATCTTTTAGATTAATGGATAAATTTCTGACCATACACAGTCGACAAATGAGATTATATACTACTACTGAGATCAGTGAGTGTTTATCTCACCCCTCATTGTGATTTCAACTCACAATAAGTGATGTTTAAAACATGATACGTGTTATATGCAAAAGGAAAAAAATATTGAAAAGCCCAGCTCCAAATAGGTAATCTTTGCCTGAGGGCCTGAGGTATCTTTCCAGCATCTCCGACATCATTAAGGTGGCTTGGTGCAGAGGCGGGAGTATTTCAAAATGGTGTCAGGGAATGTATTCATTGCTCCGGGGTGCAGGGACAAACAGTCCTCACTTATTCGAGGGAGGTGCCAGTTGTTTGGAATGAAGTAGCGCTGAATGTGACCTTTGTCATTGTGGTATAATTGAGTCGCCGCAGAAAATATAAAACCGCATTGTTGTTTTGAGTTACTGTGAGCCACTGGCTGACATTCAAATGTCTCTCGATGCTTAAAACATCTTGCAACTCCACATGGAAAACACCACACAAGGATGCAGCCTTTTTAATAATACACAAGCTACAATCTTTGCCCTCTGCCAAAATATCACCAGAATGCAATTAAACATCAGTTATAATGGAGTACTTAGTTCGACATGCTGGGTAGGAAACCTGACACCTAAGTGATGAGGATTTCTTTGCTCATATTATTTTTTTCGAAGCATGCAGATACCATGGAGAGGTCTGATTTGTAGTTAATGCAGTGAGCTGTGTGCTCTGTACATAAAAGAAAAGTTTTAAGTGCAAGAAAAAGCTCAACAGATTCCTCCTCTGTACTTTATAATGCAATAATATTTGTATTTTTAGAACTTCCCCCACTTAGTTTTCATCTACAATCTCTCGCTTAATGCAGCACCCAGAGGTTAAAATAACATCCATTTTGTACTCTAACAGAAAAGGAAAAAATGTATATGCTTGTAGAAATAATGTGATTTTGTTCAATGGTGAGATCTGAAAAATAGATTTTGTCTATCAGAAGTGCATTCAGTCTAAAGGATATTGAAAAAGAATTATGGTCTGGGCTGTATAAAACTTTTAATAAGTATAGAGGATAAAACAGCATACACTGTGCTGTACAGTCTGAACATTTGTCATTTAGCTGATCTGTAGAAAAGCCATGCTTTTCATCTGTTTGTTTAGTTTCTAAAGCTGCAGTGGGTCATTTTTGGTATATATATATATATATATATATATATATATATATATATATATATATATATATATATACACACACACATTTTAAACCCTATCTTGGAATCATGGCAGGAAATTATGGCATGGAATTTTTGAATCACCTTTGCAAGACTGTGTAATAATTCACAAAAATTCCGAGCTGTTTGTTTTGCTTCAGTGAAAGATACGTAATATGCCGTCATGCCCCAAACTTGAGCCAATAGTAGTGAGCCAGCCGATTACTATTTGCTAGGTAGAACACTATCAGATTGCCCAACAAAACACTGCTCTTTCACCTAGAAGCAGAGGTTTTCTGATAAAGCTTATCAGAAATATAGTCACATATAGTCACAAGCTGTGGATACACAGTAAAATCCCTAGTGCCGAATTAACACCCAGAGTTTTTATATGAGTCCAATAGACTTATATAAACACTGAAAGGTGTGAATTCCACACTGTTGGTGTTAAATCAACACTGGTGATTTTGTTGTGTAGTGACTGAAAAAATAAGGTTGCGAGTTCAGGAGATGGAAATGAGGTTCCTCTGCACGGTTGCTGGGCTTACTCTCCGTTATATGGTGAGGAACTTGACAAGCCAGGAGAGCTTCAGAATAGAGAGGCGGTTCCTTTGAATTAAGAGAAACCTGTGGTTCGCCCCCGGTTGACTCCTGCTAGAGCTGTATCAGGTAAGTCCCACTGGATGTAGACCCCAGGCCAGACCCAAGAGAGTTTATATCTCACAGTTGGCATGGGAATAGGGAATGTGTGGCTGAGGATAAATAAGTCTGTACTGACCTTTTCAGCCTGCTGTCATAGTGACCCCCACCAGAAGATATGGAGAAAAATGAATAAATGAATGATCTTTCACCTTTTCAGACATATTCACCCCCTTCAACTTGTCCACATTTTGTAGTGTTACAACTATGGAATTTAAATAGACATATTTAGATTATATGTCATGAAGCTACACAAAATACTTAATATTATTGGCATGATGAGGAAAAAAATCAATATACTGTAGATTGCTATTTTGCAAAAGAAAAGAATTATTACAAATGAAAAATGTAAAACTTGTGATTGCATAAGTATTCAGCCCTGTTTTTGAAGTTTAATATCTATAAAACTTCAAGGGAGTGAATAATACTTATGGAAATCACTGTAGTATTCATTAATATTGACACATTGATATAACACTGTTGTCATAGTGAGGAGACAGCAGGCGATTATGGCCATGTCCTAAAAGTAGCATCAGTAAATATTTAAATGCGTCTTGAAATTCAACTATTAGCTTAATCCATACAGAGAACAGAGCAAAGCACAACCAATGTTATCAAAAAATTTTATCAGGTGCACAAATATAGATAATATTTTGGCTATTTATGGGAGTCAGATTTTGTTTTTCTCGCCCATAGAATCCATTTTATTAAAACATTTCATTAAATTTTCCATCTATCCAGCTATTTTCTGTACCGCTTATCCTACACAAGGTCATGGGAAGCCTATAGCCTATCCCAGGGGACACAGGGCACAAGGGGGGGGGGGGGGGGGGGGGGGCACTCTGGGCGGGGTTCCAAACTATCACAGGGCACAACTGCACATACATTCACACACAACAGATAATTTAGAGATGCCAGTCAGCCTACATCACATGTCTTTGGACTGGGGAAGGAAACTGGAGTACCTGGAGCAAGCCCCCAAAACACGGGGAGAACATGCAAATTCCATGTACACAGGACGGTGGCAGAAATATAAACCTACACCCTGGTGGTGTGAGGTAAACTTGCTAACCACTAAGCCACCATGCTCCCCTTATTAAATTTTACAGTGCATTATTTATATACATAATAACTTTGATAATCATGGGTTGTGATTTCCACCACTGACTATGCTTCCCCCAGACTATACTTCATGGACCAGTGGGGATCCCCCGACCTTACTTTGAGAACCATAGATCTAAAGCACTTGCCATAAAAATAAAGAAAAAAAGATGTCTGCCAGGATGATAAAATCTTCCACAGATTATTCCTGGAACAAGTGAATCAGATAGGACAAGCAATCACTGTAGTTTAATGGTATAACACCTGCGATGAATTCTTATTGAGTATATTTACAAACTCTAAACCCGTCCACATCCCAGATCCTTTCATATGAGTTATTGCTTTAATATTAAAAGTGAGGACGCACGTGTACTTGAAATGACACACCTTTATGTCTTATGTCTAACTTATGTCTTGCAGAGTTATCAACTATTATGCATATACTGTATTATTGCTCTTTTGCACTCAGATTCTTACAAACTCCTTCTGGTGTACTAGAATTAGCTAGTAGTTCTTACACAAATGGCACATCACTGGTCATGCTGACACTTGAAAACAATTTTTGCTGGTATGACATTAGAACTAAGATACATATGCAAAAAAAACAAACAAAAACAACAACAAAAAAACCCATCTGACTCAGAACTTCTGTAAAAATAATATCTCTATCTATTTTATTTGCTGGCTGTCACCTGCTGTGTTTGATGTTTTAATACAAAACAAAAAAAAACAAAAACGTCTGGGTTACACATGTCACCCTGTTCCCTGAGAAGGGAATGGAAACTTAACATTGCGTGAGCTTCACGTTGTGGGAACGAGTATACCCACTCAGTCATACTGAGTGTATGGCGTGTCACAGAGGCTCCATCAATAGGGGCGTGGCTCGCCGAAATGCTGGCCACGTACACCCTAATTGTAGAATGAGACAGCCTTACTGAGAAAGGTTCCTGTAAGAACTCCGGAATTGCAGCCATAGCACAGTTTATTGGGTCTAACTGATGTTCCTAGCATTTAACATGATCTTTACAATCTCGGTTGAGAGACTGGAATCTATGAGCTGGGGCCAGACTCACAGTTTCCATCGTTCCGACTGAGTGTTCCAACCCTCTGGCTTGAGACAATAGATCCCTGCAAACGGGAATCTCCCAGGAAGTGCCATCCAGCAGAGATATTATCTCAGAGAATCAAATTTGAGCTGGCCAATCTAGTGCTACTAGCAGCAGACATAGCAAGAGCTTGGAGAACTCTTGCTATAGCCTGTGGGAGCATAGCAATTGGGGGAAAGACATATAGACATGACCTTGGCCACTTGTGTACCATGGTGTGTAGCCCTAACCTTTGTTTTTTTTTTTTGGTGTGGGAGGAGTGAGGGCAAACCACAGTGGGCAGCGTGTTGTCTCCTCTGAGGTGTCAACCAAATCTCCGCCACTTGTGGATGGAACCTCCAGTCCCCGGGTCTCGTCCCCTGACTCAACAGGATGTCTACCCCCACATTCTGGTTGCCCCAAATGTACGTTGCTGCACCCACTGACAAAAATTTTTTGGATTTGCAAAGGAGCCAACACGGCATCCATGCACTTTGTGATGTTGCAAGGGTTCAAGGGGATAAAGCTAGACCCCTTTTGTGAATGAGCAATGGAATATGTATCTTTTTTAGATCTATAGTCACAAACCAATCTTCAAATGGAGTCTGTGGAATGATATATTTGAGCGTCAACATCCTGATCTTGTATGTCAGAAGACTATGGTTTGGGATGACGCAGATCTAAAATTGGCGCATACCTTGTCTGTTCTGTGGACCAGGAAATAATAGCTTGTAAAACCTACTTCCCTCAGAGAAGAGGTACATGTTCTATGGCCCCTTTGTCCAAGAGAGATCTACTTCCTGGGTCAATGTAAGGCTCTGCATTGTGTTGACAACGGTGGTGAGCAAGGGGGAGAGGGGTCGAGCTATGAACTGGACCCGGTACCCTTTTCTATGGAGGATAGAATCCATGGAGATACATTTGGCAGTAGCTTTCACGCTGCCAGATGGTCTTTAGTGACCTTAATTTTCCACATTTTGTTGGAGGGAAAATATCAGATTTTTGACCAGAGAAACTGAAAACTTGGGATGATATTTACTAGGGGAAGCCTACAGTAATACTGGGGGCTAACTGCCCTAACAACCTCTCATCCCCTGACACTTCTTTCCGCGGCCCATCAGGAGTGCTTCCTGTTGTCTTTTCAGCACTGATTATCATTTAAATCAAGTCTACTAGCAGATTGTGACTGTGGCTGCCCGGTCCTCTGGCTTTCTGCAGGGGGAGGTGGGCTGCCACACTCATCTTCTGACCTTCCTTCACAGTTCAGCAGGTCTACCTGGTAGGCCTGCCACACTGCCATTGTATGCTGAGACCCACAAGCAAGACCAGCTTCCACATAGGCTTTGCCGACCAATGCCAAGGTGGTCTTACATGGCTTGGATGGCAAAGCCAACCCCCCTTGATTTTGCTGACATTGCTGGAGAGAGGTCGTTCGCAAGCACCTTTTTCACCTGCTGTTCACCTGCTGTTCACCATGGCTGTATAATCCCACATTATAGGGTTATAAACATGGCTATCCACAGAAGCGTGACACTTCAAGGGGCACTTCTGTTTGGAAAGGCAGTGTCTCTAGAAGGAAAGGGGAGCAGCTTAAATGAACAGTATACATTTTGCAATGGTTTTTAAGTGCACTCTTAACTCTTAAAGTGCATTACATTTCTCTCATTTTCTCTTCTCAGACTGTTTTGATTTTGGACAATTTGCTGAAAACTAAAATACAGTCTAAATACAGGGTAATAATAAAGAAAGTGTTTTCTCTCAACACTGCAAATGCAAAAATGAAACAAATGTAGTATAATTGCTTGGTGAATGGAATGAAAGAAAACATGCAAGATTTTTTTGTAGACACTGGCAAATCATGAAGAATTTGAAGAAACTAAAAGGTCTGAGCATTTCAGGAAATGAGAATGCTGTGGGCATAACCCTGAGAACATAGGTGTTACGTCACTACAAGATATACTTCATTTGTTCATTTATTATCGGTAGTCAAATTATCCTGGTTATTATAATAGTGAATCCTGAGAACACTGGGAGCAAGGCGGGAAAACATTGCAGATGTGACACCACATTACAGGGCACCATGCACACACACATTCACACCTAGGGGCAATTAAGAATCTAGAGGACTGACCTCCTGTCATAAATAGAGTATATTTTTTATTTAACATTTAGACATATAACATATAATTCATATTAAAGCAGTCAATACATATTACAACAATTCATGTAGTTGTTTTGATTTAGCTCTCGCTAAAATATGCCAAAATGCCTTGGGCTATTCACTAGCAAACATCACTTTGACTGGGTCTTTTGTTTGCTGTTGATATACTTATATAGTGTGTGACAAGCATCATTAATTCTAATCAATACAGCTTTATTGTTAGAGTATGGCTGGGCCAGATGGAGTGCAGTGTGTATAACAGCTCAATTCTCAGTTGTATCATCTCCAAAGGACAAATCATTTCAGATTTATACTAGATGATACACCTAGCTTTGTAACAAAACATAATCTAACAAGGTTCCTGTAGTTTCTAAAGCGTAGGATTCTATAGTTTAATGTTTGGAACATTTGTATTGATTACTTTGTTGTTTTCAAACAAGCAAATATACAATACCTGCCTACGACCAGGAATGTGCTTAAGGAGGCAAATGACCCAGCAAGGAATTTCTTTAAGGCCAGAAATTTAAAATACTGAGATATGACATGTACCAACTGTGCATACAAACTGAGTATAAGGGATTATTTAATAAGCTTGGAAGGTACTGCTATGAGCCAGTGATAGTACCAAATGCTGTCCAATATAGTATATAACACATACATTCTATTTTATTCTATTAAATTTCATCTAGATGAAGACGTGTAGTACCAAATTTTCACTAAGTAGAAAATGTCACATTATTTTGCCACATTTTCTCAATAAATTCTCCAGCCATATTTCCCAGCTTTGATTCATCATTAATGTCTTTTATGTCCTACAAATCTGGATCAGAAACTTGATCTGGATGAGCCATGTCAAAGTATCAGACACATCATCACATCATTATGACTCAGGGTCCTCCAAGGTAAGCTGTAGCTTTGTTTATCTGCAGGCTTTGGCTATCCATAATTTATGACCCTTGTTACAGGCCTTATTATCAAATGCCAATCTACTAACCTCAAAGAATAAACAGCTAGAATATTACGTGCTGTCTCCACTGTGGTACATAATCAATAAATGCATGAAGCAATAACAGGGTGAATTTGGTATCAGAGGTTTTAAGAGTCAACAAAACACTGATTATTTTTCTTGTGTGTAAAACTTTCACTGCTCTCCCTTTATATTCTGATCATAGACATTTCCTTGAATTGTTCCTTTTTTCTTTCATCAAAAGTTTGTTTTTGTGCTAAAGGTTGGAATGTAGCATCACATTTACTAGGTCGTTACTAGATCTAAAGATTTGCAAGGTTCAGATGATTTTACTGTTATAACTTTGCGATAAGATGTTTCTGTGAATATGCAAGTATCTTTTTGTATATCAATACAGTCCAGTGGCAGCTAGACCAGACAACATTCCTGGCAGAGTGCTCAGAGGATGTGCATCAGCTAGCAGATGTTTTCACTGACATCTTCAACATCTCCATGAGCAGCGCCATCGTTCCAATGTGCTTCAAGGCTACCACCATTGTCCCCGGGCCGAATAAGTCTCCAGTGGCTGCCTCAATGACTATCGTCCCGTTGCACTCACATCCATCATCATGAAGTGCTTCGAGTGGCTCGTCATGAGGCACATCAAGACATTGCTCACTGGACCCGCTGCAGTTCGCGTATCACACCAACCACTCAACAGATGATGTCATCGCCACGACCCTACATCTGGCCCTCACCCACCTGGACAAGAAGGACACCTACGTTCGAATGCTGTTCATAGACTTCAGTTCAGTATTCAACACAATCATTCCTCAGCACCTGATTGGAAAGCTGAACTTACTGGGCCTGAACACCTGCATCTGGAACTGGATCCTGGACTTCTTTACTGGGAGACCTCAATCAGTCCAGATCGGGAACAACTTCTCCAGCACCACCACACTGAGCACGGGGGCTCCTCAGGGCTGTGTGCTCAGTCCATTGCTGTTCACTCTACTGACTCACAACTGTGCAGCAATGCATGACTCCAACCACATCATCAAGTTCGCAGATGACACGACTGTGGTGGGCTGATGGATGGTTCAGAGCCAACAGCCTGTCTCTGAATGTGGACAAAACAAAAGAGATTGTTGTTGACTTCAGGAGAGCACAGAGCGGCCACTCTCCGCTGAACATCGATGATGGAGATTGTCAAGAGCATCAAATTCCTTGGTGTTCACCTTACGGCGAACCTCACCTGGTCCCTCAACACCAGCTTCATAGCCATGAAAGCCCAGCAGCATCTCTACTTTCTGCGAAGGCTGAAACCCCCCCCCCCCCCCCATCCTCAGCATGTTCTACAGAAGAACTATTGAGAGCATCCTCAGCAGCTGCATCACTGTCTGGTTCGGAAATTGCACCTCATTGGATAGCAAGACCCTGCAGCGGATAGTGAAGACAGCTGAGAAGATCATCGGGGTCTCTCTCCCCCCATCATAGACATTTACACCACACGCTGCATCTGCAAAGCCACCAGCATTGTGGAGGACCTCACACACACTCTTCACCCTCCTGCCATCTGGAAAAAGGTACCGAAGCATTTGGGCTCTCATGACCAGACTGTGTAACAGCTTCTTCCCCCAAGCCATCGGACTCCTCAATACTCAGAGACTGGACTGACACATATGCGCGCACACACACACACACACACACACACACACACACACACACACTCTGAACTGAACACCATCCCTTTCCCAATGAAACATTTTCACATTTCTACATTGACACTGTTGCATTTTTGCTGCTACTGTATTATAAAAATATAGTATTTGATTTATTGTCACTATATACACTTTACCTGGCTGCTACCGCAATAACTGCTATGTCCATATTTGGTATAAGCTAATTTACTGAATACTCAGTCATAGCATGCTATGTTTACATTGATGCCATTTTTAAATTATTTATTGTTACTCCTTGGCACCTATCTTCTGCACTACCTGTTATATCAGACACTTCCACACTAAAATTGTGTACTGCTTGGCGCTACACCGTCACTTACTGTGCCTATTGTCCTGTTTTAGTAGCTAATGTACTGTCCTGTGTTTTTAACACACGTCTGCACGTGCAATTTATGTAGAAATGTGTAGATCTTATTTAGTTCTGTGTCATCTCATGTGGTTAGTGTTTTATGTAGCACCATGGTACTGGAGGAACATTGTTTCATTTCATTGTGTACTGTACCAACTGTATATGGTTGAAATGACAATAAAACCACTTGAACTTGAACTGAAATAACTGTACTAGAAGGTCCAAGCCTGGCCTGAGTTTTGAAGATAAAAATATATTAATATAAGGTTTAATTTTGTCATCATCAGATTATTTTGTACCTTTGTGGAATCAAGTGCAAGAGCACCTCTGATGGTAATAAAAATGGTATGAACAAACAAGGCTGGTGCTGATTTCTTTGATTCATGATTCATACAACCTATTACATAGAGTGAAACACCCCATAGATCTTGTCCACCAACTCTCTTCAGCTCCTCTGCATGTAACATGAATGCATGCAAGCACGTACACACACACACACACACACACACACACACACACACACACACACACACACACACACACACACACACACAGAGTCCTTACTCCTTTACCCCTATACCCATTGGTATATTGTCTGTATAGTGTATTTAGAGCTCTTGCTTGATATGCACAACCTTTGGAGTAGCTGTATCTCATTTCACTGCACTTTTGTACCGGATACATATACGCACCGGACAAATACACCACGAATCTCTGAATGTCTGTTTGGGCTGATATTTTTCAGTCCATTTCACATAACACATCACTAGCAGTGAAAACATGTGAAATATAGTATGGTGGATAATTTACAACACAAATTACATAAAAACGACAGACAGACAGACCATTATATGTTCAATGTTTTTTTTGTTTGTTTGTTTCATTGAACGGGTTACAACTTTTCTGTGTACCATGTTTGGTAACATGGAGGAATGCACTAGACTTGAAAAAATAAATAAATAAAAAATGCAGCTACCAATCTGTCTTTACGTGTGAAGCAATTTGCCCAACATCATTCTTATTATGCTACCAGTGAGACTTTCCGATATAATGCATTGTTCAACCCTAATATTTTAAATGCCAAGCTGTTAATAGAGATTAGATTTTAGCCTGCTCATATAATATCATGACCGACCTTCATTGATAGATCCAGCTCATGTTTTTGACTTGTCCAATCCTGTTTTGTTATTCTAAAAGAAGACACATTCAAACTCCTTTACCACAAGGGCCTGCAACACACATTAATCAATAGAGCATTAATGACTAGAGCATTGCTGGGCATCTGTGCACATCAATCAGTGCCTCGCTTTCACTTTCCATGCTTTTAGCATCCAGACACAAGTGGGAGTATAATACAAGGAAACTATCTGTGCCTTAAAAATCCTGGCAATAGCTAGAGTGAATGAAAACATACCCCCTGTGCTGAAGTGGGTAACACATGATGCCAGCTCCAATCCAAGCTTCAGGGGATTAAACAGTTCAGCATGCTTTAGGATTTTGCTAGTATATGATTATCTGATAAAAACCAATTGCTTTTACAGCTTCTTTTCCAATTGCTACAACATTTCACAAAAGTTTTTATTTTAAATTTTTTTTTTTATATAACTTACTCAAACTTCAAAAATGTTAGCATTTTAGTACTTCCAGTCAGTGCAATGCTTATTGCACCTTTACTACTGTTCAGAGAAGACATTCAGAGTAATATGCATTTATCAGAGTATCTAGGTGTCACAACCTTATGTTGACAGCATTTTGGGTTTTATGTCACCTTGCTACCATCACTGATGAAAAATTAAAGACAGCTCACAGCATCTAGAGCAGTAGGAAAGTTCAATATGTATATTGTATGAATTAAGACATACATGACTAATGGCACTAATAAAGGTTAGTAACTATAGACAGCTGTATGATGGCGGTTAAAGGTAGCCGGAATAAAACAATATGGATAGAGTAATTCCATACTAAATGTTTTTGTTTATTTTATACTTATATAAAATTATTTATTTTATTCATTCATTCACATCAACATTTGGTATATTGTGTAGCCACATACAGTTCATTTCTCACTTGCCCACCTTAAAAGTGTAAAGTAAATAAACACATCAGTAAATAATTCATTACATGTTCTTCCATGCAGTTCCCACCAGTTTATGTGTACAAGCTTGACACCACCACACACATTCTGACAGCTGTGTTCCTCTGCCTCTCCTGCTGTTTGTTTAGGATCGTTTGCAAATCTCTCTGGCATTTTCAACTCATGTTTCTTCCAATGTTTTTGTCTATGCTTCTTCTGTTTCTGAATGATATTTTACTTTTCGTTCCAGACCACAAGTGCAGGTTCCTTTGGAAATAATAGTGTGCTCCTGGATGCTTGTTTCCTTGCAGAGTACTAATAGCAAAGTTGTCATCTCATGAATGTAAACCCACAAGGGTTGTCTCAAAAAGATTCCTACTATGTTATGTTGTGATATGTAGGCTATGGGTTTTGGGTGATTTTTAATAGAAAAATCATGATATTTGTATTATATGGTTCTATCTAATGCAAGAATGACCACCTGTGGCTCAGGTGTTAGAGTGGGTTGTCCACTAATTGTAGGGATGGCAGTTCGATTCCCAGCCCACATGACTACACATATTGAAGTGTTCTTGGGCAAGACACTGAACCACAAGTTGCTCCCGATAGCAAGCTAGCGCCTTGCATGGCAGCTCTGCTACCATTGGTGTGTGTGTGTTTGTGAATGGGTGAATGAGAAACAGTGTAAAGTGCTTTGGAACCACTAAGGTTAAAAAATCGCTATATAAGTGCAGACCATTTACCATTTTCTGTACCACTTATCCTACTTAGCCTGGATCCCAGAGAACTTGGGGCACAATCGCAAACCCAATCACACACTATGTACAATTTGAAAATGCCAACCAGCTGACAATGTATGTGTTTGGATTGGGGAAGGAAACCGGAGTACCCAGAGGAAATCCCCAAAGCACAGGGAGGACATGCAAGCTTATTGCATACTGTACAGGGCAGAGGCAGGATTCAAACCCCCAACCCCGGAGCTGCAAGGCAAACGTGCTAACCCTAAGCCATTGTGACCCCCCCCCCCAAAAACAAACAAACAAACAAACAAAAACAAAACAAACAAACAAACAAAAAACAACAATTTCCACTCAGCTGTAAAGTATATTAAATGTATAAAGAATTATAAAAATAAACAAAAAATATCTCTATAACATGGCCATTTTGGTAAGCTGTTTATTGTCAGCTGTTGAGCTAAGTTTATTTGTATTTTACATCCATCCATCTACCCAACCATCCTTCCTTCCATAATTCCTTCAACCCACCCATTAATTAATTTACAAAGAAGAAAAACCATGAATAATTTGTTGCATGTCTATGCAATTTTCTCTTGTTTGTGTACAACAATGACAACAGTACACACAGTGTGATAGCTCTGCCCACCGTTTATCAGTAGAGGTTGAGCAACAAGGTCCGTTATAAAAAAAATAAATAAAAAAAAACAAAATATTTTTTATATATTTTGAGAATGTTTGTGGTTTAAGACACATAGTTTAATTTTCCTCAAAATACATATACAAATTTCAAAATAAGTATAGTTGTGAGAAATAAAGATACCATAAATGTCTGTTGTGTAAAGATTTTCAGTAATTTCAATGCACTTTTCTAATCTGCTTCTAGTTAACCAACATAAATTTTATAATCAAAGAAATTTGAAACAATTAAAATGCCTAGATCAATTCCACACTGTATCTGAGTCACAGGCTGAACTTTTACACATCAACGAGGAATGAGCTTGAAACTTGATTTGTGTGTTCCACAGGGCTCAAAAATTGCTTGATGCCTTCGATCCAACTGCTGTCTTCCGGTAAATATATGATATTTCCTGATGCCACTTATAGCATCACAGCAGCCTGAACTCAATTGATGGAAGAAACAAAGCAAGACATGGGAGTAGTGTAAACAATTCCTCACCCCTGGCTCCATTACATGCAAGAGAGTGTACTTCTGAATACAAACAACCCTGCAACATGCAGCTAAAGTGTGTTTAGTGATTACTGTGGGGAATATGCAGATAATTGTGCCTTTTATGCACTCACACCCACTGAAATATTTAACATGTTTCATTAACTTCCCCCAAATATCAAATGCTTGCACCCATAGTTACTTACAATATAAAAGCAGTTGCTAAGACCCCCAATATCAAACTTCCTTGAAAGCGTGCACTAACTTTGAATAAAATACAAAAAAATGTGGTATACACACATGAATAATACATTAGATGTAGACAGAAGACGCTTTTAGGTTAAGTGTTTCGAGAACAAAGATATTTGTTTCAGTGACTGAGCTCTTGTTAGAAGCTTCACTTTAAGTTGTGAGGCAGTGAAGTCTTTCAAGGAGGATAAACATGTATGCCTGAAGGAGGCATTCTCTTTTTATTAGATTTCAGTTTCTTCTCTACAAAAGAAAATGTGGGAATATATACAGCTTTATGTTTTTTCTTTATGTAACTAAACAATCTCCAGGATTACATACCAAGTTCAATGTCCAATTGACAATTTCAAGTGTCAAAATTGAATTAAGCCTATAATAATTTAGTTTTCAATTAAGTCTTTATGGATAAACAATGACTCATCTTTTTAATCTAAATGCTAATTCAATTATTATTGCTAATTTGTTGGTGCCTGCATGGTATTTTCACCACACTATCATGAATAGTTTAGGATAGGTAACTGTTACATACTTACACATTCTCAGTTAACTCAATCTTTTTTTCTTTTCTTTTCTTTTCTTTTTTTTTTAAATCACAGCTACTGTTTATATACAGAAAGGACTTTGTTGTAGTGCTAATCCATAATATGTGGATAAGATTTCATCTGATGTCAATCCGATTCCTAAATTAAATCCTCAACAGATATTGCAGTCAGGTTATAAGCAAGTATTTGTACCCAGGTTAGAAATCTTTTGTTTACAAACACTAAAGCCGATGTTTCTACACCACCGATAAATGACATATTTATGAGTCTGCAAACAGTGCTTCAAACCAGAAGACTATAATAGAGATTAGAAAGCAGAGTTACTGGGTCTTGCGCTGAAGCAGATACTAAAAAAAATTCCATTTGTATTTAGTACAAAATAAAGAGCAGAAAAGCTCCATATATCCAGAACAAAAGGAAGCAAACTTGGGTAGGAAAGCTCACTAATCTCTGCTAACAAATGCATGGCTTGCATATAACTATTAGTAAGATGGCTAGTAAGAGTGGAAACACAAAAGGTGAATAATCAAGTAACATGACTAGCCAACATTATAGTAGCTACTTGTGCTGTTGCTAACTTCAGTTATTTAACTCAGTGTCATTTTGAAAGACCTACAGTTGCTCTCTGCTTGCCTCCTGTTACTCTTCTCTCTGGTGCAGTTCTTCTTCGGTATATTCTGGCTCAACAGTGTATTGTTGGATGCCACTGTAACGGTAACTCAAAAAATCTTCATCTATTGAGTCATTTCTCTATTTGCTCCACTGAAAAAATTAGCTTACAAACCAAAGCGATTGCTTATAGAGTGCTGCAGGGATGATGTATTGTTATAGGCCAATGCAGAAGTTAGCATCACCCTGGTTCCCCTGGTAAAAATCCAATAGGATTTTTCCACTGGCTTTTGGATTAAGGCAGAAAATAAGCTCTGTGACCAACAAAGGTTTATGATTCTTACACGTTTTGCTCATCAAAATAATGTTCAGAAATGAACACAATTTTTGTGAATTTTGAAGCCTAAATACAATTACCAGAGGAAAAAGCTAATGAAAAGGCTATAAACAAACTACACCATGGTCACATGTCTTCAACGTCACCACAACTAAGCTTCTTTCAATCTTTATTTAAAAATAAAAATGGTAATTTTTTGTATAGTGATAAAAATATTATAAATTAATCTATAAATTGGAATCATTTGCAAGAGCACAAGTATAAACACAATGAGGCTGTAGTAGATGAGTTTTCCTGTACTATGTGATGACGTTTAATGTCCAACAACCGCCGTAGTCCCGTTTAGCCACTTGTTACCAGCTGTCTTTTTCAAAACACATAAAAGCTTATTTTTTTTATTTTATTTTTTTAAATCACAAGTGGGGTATAACTGATGTATTTTATGTTGTAGAATAAAATGTGAAAATATATTGAACTTTATTTCAGGCATTTAACCAAAAACCCATTCAAACAATTCCATTCATTCGTGATGATGGAACCAGAAGTGCTAAAATTCTAACCCATTTTCGGGTTTTAGGACTCATTCCTGCACCATTCTATTAGGAGTAGCCAACTAGCTATCTGGCTTCCCTGAACATAGTGGGCACTGCACTCTATTCCCTCCTCTTCCCCCATTTCTCACCCATCCAAATATCCACCATAACCATTGAAGTTTGTCAAATTTTCAAGATGCATAATCAAGAGGTTTCCCTAGTATTCAAACTGGGAACTCTTGCTACAAAGCCTGTTGCATCAGTGCTACAAAACACAAGTAGGCATGTTTACAACAGATGCATTGATGGTTAAATGTTTGATTTCGGCTGGAATGTCCATCTAAGGAGCTGCTGAAGGAAGGGATTTTCCAAAGAGTGGAATCTATATGTACTTCCATGTACAGTATATGTGAATATCACTGAACACTCAAAACAGTCTAAATCATTTTGATTCAAATAATTATTCACTTATTTTTGTTAAATAAATAGAAAGAAAGTGCATTTCTATATTCTTATACATTTCACTAATATTATTCCTAACAATCATTTGCATTCCCACTACTGGAGAGCTGCAACCTACAGAATATATATATATATATGTATATATATATATATATATATATATATATATATATATATATATATATATATATATATATATATATATATATTTACATTTATTCACTTAGCAGACGCTTTCATCCAAAGCAATTTACAAATGAGAAACATACAAGCAAAGCGATATATCAAGCAGAGAACAATACAAGTAGTGCTACCATACAAGATCCATTAATTGAGTTCCAGAAGAAGCAAAGTGCACAGAGTAGAGGTGTAAGTGCAATTTATTTTTTTTTAGAGGTGGGTCTTAAGCTGTTTTTTGAAGATGGTGAGAGATTCTGCGGTCCGGATTGAGGTT
This sequence comes from Ictalurus punctatus, assembly GCF_001660625.3. Lineage (NCBI taxonomy): Eukaryota > Metazoa > Chordata > Actinopteri > Siluriformes > Ictaluridae > Ictalurus > Ictalurus punctatus. Next base: position 29,041,231 of record NC_030416.2, read on the forward strand.
GGAAGTTCATTCCACCACTGAGGAACAGTTAGAGTGAAGGTTCTGGAAAGGGACCTTGCGCCATGCTAAGTGGGTCGCTAATCGATCGCAGACTGCGTGAGAGGATATATATATATATATATATATATATATATATATATATATATATATATATATATATATATATATAAATAAATAAAGGCTAGAGTCACGTGTGTCAGCAATCATGGGCTTATAATGGCAGTTTTAATTTACCTGGGAAATGCTCGACTCTAGAGCCAAGTGAACTATTTCCTATACATGCGTCAATAAGACATTCTAAGACCTCTTTAAAGATAACTGCTGTCTTTGGATCAATGGAGTAAGCTGCTTGCTCCTGTAAGCAATTTTTAGACCACTCCAGCCAAACTGCTTTTATACCCTGATAGCAATCAATAAAGTAGAAATTATAATATTATATATATATATATATATATATATATATATATATATATATATATATATATATATATATATATATATATATACATATATACACACACACACACACACACACACACACACACACACACACACACACACTATATTTATATATGTATATAGCTCTGTGAATACAATGGGCTCTGTATTGTGCAATCTGAAATCTCTTTGCAAAGAGGCTTCCTTGTCTGAATTATTTTGTGCATGGTTCTGGCTGCCCATGAACAAGAATACACCATTAATTAGAATAAATAAATAAATAAAATAAAATAAAAATTGGGCAAAACAAAGACAAAACAAAGCATACAGCACTTTAGGGAATTCTGTGCCAATTATCTTTATGCCTGCCAAAATATTTTAAGAAATGTATTTAATTTATTTAAAACATAATTCCTGTATGTTCATACAGTGGTAATTTGCTAATGATGTTTATCTGCTAAACCATTAGGCTAATTAGATTATTTGTGACATATGTAACCTGGCTACACTAGTCTGTTTATCATTAAAAACTGAATGACCCCATTGACCATTTTGCTGGCTATGCTACATTAGGCCAGGGATTCTCAAACTTTAATGCACATAGTAATCCAACTATTTAATTATTAGGCTTGTCATTCAAATGTGTACAGTCATATTCTGCCTATTTATCTGAGAACTAGAATTTTTTATTTATTTAAGAAAACACCACAATAGACCCAAGTGAACATTATTTATAGGCCCGTGTCATTTACAGTTACTTAGGTTTGGATTAAACCAATTGAAATCACCAGTCATACCGGCTAATAACAGTCAGAACTCAATAACAGTGACTTTCATAATGGTGGATTGTGATTTTCTGTATGAAAATATTAAATCATGGAATGCCTAACTATGCTTGACAGACCTCTACGGTCTCTGAGAAGTGCTTTGAGAAGCACTGCGTTAGGCTAGCACATTAAGCTATAATTTAAGGATTGCAGGAGAAATTATGTTTACCCTTGCTTTTCAGTGGCATTATAGGCTTATCATACAGTGCTGTGAAAAAGTATTTTTCAGATTTTATCTGTTTTTTTGTAGATCACGTTTTCAAGACGGAGATGGATGCAAGTGCAGAATTACATTAATATAGTAGGAAGAGCAGCGAAGGCGGAGCAACCTCCCGACCGTGCAGGGAAGGTTTCCCTTGGCTTTTCCTTATCAAACAGGGCCTCTTAGACCCTGAAAAATTCACGTTGAGGTCTTACATTCTGTCATGTTTTCAAGACGGATGCAAATGCAGAATTACTTTAATAAAAACACAAACGAAACACAAACAAAACACAAAACAACAGCTACAGAATGTGTGGCAAAACACTAAGGCAAAGACTTAATGACAAAGAAAGTAAAACAAAGTCAAACATAAAACAAGGAGTGCAGGGGAAACTGTGGCTATATACAAGAGTGCTCATTACTCAGAACATGATTCAGGTGCAGGCAGTCATGTGACTGTGATGTATTGAGGTGCAGTGGCTGCTGGGAACTGTAGTTCAAAGTTCCCTCTCTGATACATGACAGTGTATATCTAAACTGTTTCAGAAATGAAATCAAACCCAAGATAAAAACAAAGCCAACCTGAGTAAACACAAAATACAGTTTTTAAATGATAATGCTATATATTGAAGCAAAAAGATTATCCAATACTAACTGGGCCTGTGTATATATATATATATATATATATATATTTCCCCATTACTAATTCCCCAAATCTATGAAACTGCATTTATAATGGTGTTCAGCTGGACTAGATGCAACCAGGCCTGATTACTGCAAACCCTGTTCAATCAAATCAACACTTAAATATAACTTTTTCAACAGCATGAAGGTGGTTAAAAGGTCTTATCCAGTAACACATTATGCCAAAATTGAAAAAAATTCCAGAAATGATGATGAAGAAGGTGATTGAAATACATCAGTCTGGGAAGGGTTACAAAGCTGTTTCAAAGGCTTTGGGACTCGTTATCTCCAAATGAGAGATAGCAGTGAACAGTAGTGGACCTTCCCAGAAGTGGCCGACCTTCCAAAATTCCTCCAAGAACACAGTGACTACTCATCCAGCAAGTCACAAAAGACAACATCAAAGGAACTACAGGCCTTTCTTGCATCAATAAAGATCACTGTTCATGAATCCACCATCAGAAAGACACTGGGCAAAAGTGACATCCATGGAAGAGTGGCAAGGTGAAAACCACTGCTAACCCAGAAGAACATTAAGGCTCACCTGAATTTTGATAAAACACACCTCGATGATCCTCAAACCTTTTGGGAGAATGCTCTGTGGATTGATGAGTCCAAAGCGGAACTGTTTGGAAGACAGGGGTCCCATTACATCTGGCGTAAACCAAACACAGAATTCCACAAAAAGAACATCATACCTACAGACAAGCTGATTCAGGGCTTGGTTAACATGCAATAATTGAGGGAAACATGAATTCTGCTCTCTACTAGAAAATACTAAAGGAGAATGTCTGGTCTTCAGTCTGTAAGTTGAAACTCGAGTGCAACCAGATTATGCAGCAAAACAATGATCCAAAGCATAGGAATAAATCCTAGTCCTTGAAGTACGTGAAAGACTGATCTCCAGTTATCAGAAGGGTTTGGTTGCAGTTATTGCTGCTAAAGGTGGCACAACCAGGTTTCAAGTTTAAGGGGGCAATTAGTTTTTCACATGGGTGATAGGTGTTGGATAACCTTTTTTTTGCCTCAAAAAACAAAACAAAAAAACTGTATTGTATGTTTACTCAAGGTTGTCTTTGTTTTATGTTGCATTTAGTTTGAAGATCTAAGACTATTTAGTATGACATGTACACAAAAACAGAAGAAATCACTTTTTCACAGTACTGTATACACACACACACACACACACACACACACACACACACACACACACACACATATAAATATATAAAAAATGTAAGAGCAAAGTAAATCAAAATAATGTTTAATTTTAAATTAAATATTATTGAGCATTCCATTTATTTATTTTCCAAATCATTCATTCGACCTACCAGGTAAGTGCACAGTGTGTCATTGGGGTCTGGTTCATGACATCACTGTACTGCAATTCCGCATGGCCCTCTTAACACCACAGTCCCTAAGCTCGTTTCCTCCCATTGATTCCTCTTGTAGAAACTCTCATACATGCAATAGTGTGTGCCCTGTTCTGAATCACAATTTAAATCAGAAAAGGTCAGAGAAACAAATTGTTTGTTTCAGCTTACTTCCACAAAGGTCCCAGAGGCAAAGAGTACAGGAGGTGACATTCACTCAGCAGTTTGTACACACCTGAGGAAATTTGCTAAACTTACAGGGATCTTTCCATTTTGTGATAGGTCACTTAGCAGACAAAATGACAAACATACTAAATACAACTTCCTGCACTTACAATTTCATTCTGCCAAAAGATATTTTTTATTTCTTTTGCAGAGATACTCACAAACATTTTTTTAAGCAATGTCATTCAGTGGAGTGGTGTTTAAACAAATTTTGGACACTCATTTATCTGGTGGGTGTGTTATAGTCAATCTAATCATGTCAGAAGATACTTTTAGGATTCTGGAAAGATAGGAACACAGTGAAAGCTGAGGGTGTTGCCAATGTCACTGGTAATTACATTTCTGAAGTCCAGTATCTGCCTTACCTTAAAAGTATTTGTTCACAATACCAAGAGACAAAGTGACAGGCAACCATCCATTTTCTTTGTACATGTGACAGACGGAGCCACGATTTCAGTGACAGCTGTCAGCGACAAAGTGACAAGCAACATTTAAATGGAATTTTCTCAAATCTATGCAAAAGAGGTATGACATTGAAGTTTAATTCTGTTTCAATTCCTGCATGTAATTACTTCACATTTACTCTTTGACGAATTAACAAAAAATAAAAGGCATATATAAGTGATGTATGTCCTCTAATTAGACGTGTGCAGAGAAAAAAAAAAATAGAAGGAGGAAGCAGAGAGTGTAGAGATAGTGTAGAGATTAAATGCAATTTAAACAAAAGTGGTGTGTATAAATTGTATAGTGATTTGAACTAAAAAAAAAAAAAAAAAGTCAGTCACCACATGCCCAGTAGCATGAATATAGGGTTACTAATAATTTTAAATGAAAAGAGAAAGCTAATCAATTTTCATAATTGCCTTTGTTATTAATGTTTCCGAAACCCAAACTGCAAAGACGATGATTAGGAATTTATTTAGATATTTTATCAAAGCAGTATGTACACAAGGAGTATTACATGTTAATCTCACAGTATCTGTTTACATTCTGTTTGTAGGCACACATAACCTTGGTAGTCCCTAAAAATAGACATCAAACACTACTTTAAAACAAAGACTTCAAGCACATTTATGCACCTGTATGTTAAATATCCTTTCATGGGGCTGTTTGATTGGTTTCTTTTAGGGTAATTATAGGATTTTGGAACTTTATTTGAATGTTGTTTGCATTCAAATGTTGTTTGCAAAAAATTGAACAAGCTAGACACAAGTGAAGAGGCTGGTAAAAACTTTTGCTGGAACATGCCAGTGACTGGAAATTTCTTCCACCTGCACTGTGGGACCTGAGGAGAAGCTCAACGACTAATGAGACAGCTTGGAGATGCATTCTAGGCCTGGCAGAGTGCTGTGTGCAGAATTGAGGGGGGAATGAGGCTGTCTCTCCAGCTTTGCCTTCAAAGATTGCCTTCAAAGATACAGATTGATCTGTAGGTCTGTCACTATGTTAGATGAGAGGAAAAAGAGAGGGATGGGCAAGCCATCTTTAGGGCTGACTGCTCTGATTTAGCCTGGAGCAGCAGCAGCAGCAGCCCACAGCCAGGCCATGCCTCCAAAGCTTCAGACTCCTGGGAAGGGGGTGTAACATGCTGAAAGTGAGCTACGGCCACTGCCCTACATGGAGCATCTGCCAGGAAATGAAATAATCAACCCACTCCACCCCTTCTCTTACATAGCGACAGATGGAAGCAGCCTGAATGAAAAACTCCACCATCAAATTTCCATTAGGTTACCTAAGAAAAAGAGAAATTTGTGCTGCTGAAACAGTTGCCATTTCAATCAATAAACAAGATAACTAACCGAACAAATCGACCATACATGCTACATATCCAATTAAACACTGATGATAGTCCAAAGAATACTCCATTGGATTATTTACACATTTCACAGACATTCCATCCACAATTGCATGCCGGAGTCGGATGAAATGCCATTTTTCCCACATATTGGCTGCGCAGTGGCATCTGAACAGGTCTCATGTGTAATATGTATTTCTCTTGCATATTAAGCTGGAAATAGAATACAGGGTTGGGAGATGGGAAAATTTGCTGGAGAGCCAAAGACTGCAGGCAATACATTTGATCATGTTAGACAGGTTTTTTTTTTTTTGGCCGGTAATGTTCAAAGCAATCTGCCACATGTGGGGGAGCTAAGGATTTGGTAATGTATTCAGAAAGTAACCCAAAGCAACACACATACAAAGGAGATATCATCAGCAACGGCACATAGCCCAGGAAAATAAAAAACATTAGACACAGGAAGCTGGCACACTGTGGCCCGTTTGCACTCATGCTGAAAACTGCTCAGCGAAACGTGTAGACGCCTCTTCAGCATTTACACCTATTTACTGAAGGACTCTGAACCCAAGGTTAAACTGCTTTGTAGTCAGTGGAGTGCAGAGATGGAGGAAATCTGACAGATGACGGTTTGCCTTAACATTGCCTCCTGAGTGTATCTTGTAGGAGGCAGGCCTGTGGTGAGAAACTGAGACAGGAGAGAATGTTGAGGCTGATGAGGTCTGGGCCATGCAGCATCATGTCTGCTGCCAGCTGCAGTGAAACTGCATGTTATAAGGGAATTTTCAGCAGTCCATGCCCATTGATGAATAATATCATCATTCCCCTTAGACTCTCCCCTAAAGATTCTCTCTCATATAAATGAGCAGCATGTTTTGCAGTGATATAACATGTGGGGCAAACTCTGTGTGTGAATACAGAAATTTTAGTAAATTTGAAGACATTCCAGGTTTTCAGAATTTTGTAACAGTTGCTAATTTTTAAATGCAACGATTTATTAATTGGCAAATACTTAAGTAACTATAAATTACCAACTATAAGTATAATTTACTGAAAATGTATACATTGAGTACATTTCATTATGTCAGAAACTACTCTTTATGATGAACAAAAAAACAAACATAAAACAAACAAATACTACTACTACTACTAATTCTACTACTACTACTACTACTACTACTACTACTAATAATAATAATAATAATAATAATATGTGAAAAAATGATTTATTTGTTCATTCATTCATCTTCAGTAACTACATTACCCTGATCAGGGTTGCGCGTCTGAAGCCAATCCCGGCAACACTGAACGCATGATGGTGGATGGGACACCAGTCCATCACAGGGCACCATTCACATACATATTCACAAACTCATTCACACCAGTAACCCGAGCTCAGGAGCTGTGAGGCAGCAGTGTACCCAATGTGGCATCATGCTATTCGTTCATTCATTTCCTTTCTTTCCTTCTTTCCTTCTGTGTTACTTGTGATGCTTCCAGGGTCTGTTTCAACCTTATGCCTAGTGTTTCCGGGATAGCATCCAGATCCTATCCCGATCCTATCCACCACAACCATGCCCAGCATAAAGTGGTTACAGAAGATGAGTGAATAATAAACAAACAAACGACCAAACCAATAAATACATATTGGAATTTTAATTGTACTATTATAGATTGTCACATTACACAATATACTGTTTTGAAATAATATTCTGAAATATTCATCTATAACACTGACTTGCTGAAGTATATGAATTGCTGTGTGCATTAAATGTTTCCAAATATTATTTATAATATTTATGAGGTTGGGTAGTGATTCAGGTTTGGAAGTACAACTTTTGTAGTATATATTTCATTTCTCCTTTCTATTCCTGTGAGGAGAAAGGCAATTTTGAAGAGGTTAAAACAATGCTATCATCTTTATCTGCATAGATGGAGCTGCCCTCATATACCCACTCAATGAATTCTAAAAGCTGGCTTCATCTCAGTCAAATCAAAAACAAAGGCCATACATTCATTTGCCAGTATTGCACAAAAGCCTAATCTATCTCTCCGTACATCTTCAATCGAGTTCGCTGCTTTTTCGGAGAAATTAATTACTTGAAGCACAAAAGTGTGCCTGTGGTCCTGGTGGGATTGTTAAGCAGGCCACATGGCGTTTCAGATGGCTGAATACATTCCTGATGGAGGGGTTGATTGAGAAAAATGAAAAGTGCAATATAATGACACCGGTTCTTTTCATAAAGCCATAATGTAGTTCTGAGGGCCCACACAAATGACAGAGGCTGTTCTTATCGAAGAAGTACTGCTAATGTGCCAACCATGGCAGCTGGTATGATTTGTCAGCACTTACACCCAAGCAAGTTTCTGCATATTGGTTACATAAATTCAAACATTTTGTGTTTATAACATCATAAATTGTTTGTTTTACACCAAACTTGTTTACAACTTGTTACATCAAAGTTGTTAGGCAACTGATTTAATGGACCCCCATAATGAACCTCTTTTTACAGCTATGGAAAAGCTAAAATCTAGATTTTTGAAAGTAGTATCATCAGTACAGAAATCTGTGACATTAGTTTGTGACCCTCCCAGATGTATTCATAGTAATACCCACAGTAATTATTTCTACGAGGAATTAACTGCTCTTGGCTTAAATGCACAGTGATATTTTTCACTGGAATAGGATTGTAATTTAACATGCAAGTTCATGTTGATTTACAACAGGGACATGCACAAGTCATCATTTTCAAAATAATTAGACTGTCCTATATAAAAAAAGGGTATAAAACACTTCCCACTTAGATTTAATTGCTTCCCAAGGCTATATTTTTATGGCATATAAAATAACTGTTTTTTTTTTTTTTTTTTTTTTTTTTTTTTTGCCAAAAAAGCCCTTTCTTGGCATTTGAACATTTTCTTATTTCAGCCTTTGAAATGCACCATGACCATATTGTCTTGGACAATTAATAGGGTACAGTGCCTCCATCTTATGAATGCAAATTATCATTAAAAGTTAAAAGTTTACCAAGTTTAACATGTGCACACATGCAAAATTGATTTGAAGCACACAGGCAGATAGATTGAGGTAGATATAGGCTTAGTTTTGATCTATTAGGATAGAATAAAACACTTTGGGAAATGCTCTCATACGAAAATCATCAGTGCCAGGTTGTTGTGATGCAGCCCTATGTAAAGTGGAGTTACTTTTACCATCCCAAAGTTGATTATTTTTCTAGAACAGTATGTCCTGAAGTGTTTTCTTCCTCTTTTACCACAGCCCAAATTTTATTTTTTAAAGAACGTCATATTTCTTAACTTTTAAAAGTTACTTTTAATGTTTTGTAACATAACACTTACATTATTGCAGCTATAAATAGCAATTGCCTCATCAGCCTCTCTTTCTTTCTCTCTCGACATTAATAAGACCAAAAACAACAACAACAAAAAAAAACAGTAATGTGTTGTCATGCGCAAATCCTCTGTCTTGAAGACTTTTCCATTGCAGAAAACTTACTGACTGTTACAAAATGCTGACACTTTAGACTCCTTCCTTGAATGTGAAATAAACCACTCCTTTCAGAAAGTGTCTCTATTTATCAACAATTATAACATTTTCTTTGTTAAATTACAACACATTTTTCTAATCTGTTTATTATTAAACTTAATTATTATAAAAGTCCCTGTGAATTAGTTGTTACTATATAAAGAACAATGTATAAGAATGGATGCATTAGTATACATTAAACCTGCAATTTGAATTACTGTCAGAGCTGCTGTTATAGCAAATTAATCAACACCTTATGACCAATGATGTTTGAGAATTCAGCAGCACAGGGATATAATCTGTAGCAGAGATTTTTTTTTCTTGGAATTATTTATAAGTATATCTAAGTATAATGTGTTCCTGGAAATGAGAATGTAATATTGTATTGTTTCTTAGTAGTGTCACATCCTCCTATACAGACGGGGCATCATGCCAGAATAACTGTTGTGTCCCTTGGATGCACTAAACCATATTGTTGCTTGGCTTGAGCTGATGTGAGGAGGAGCACACTCTTGCCACTGGCACCAGTCGGCTCAGTGCCCACAGAGTGCTAGGCAAGGGGATCCAGCTTGCTGTCAGTGTGAGTTATAGCTCTGTCACACCAGCCAGTGCCATGAGATCCTCCAGGCTGAGCTTCCCAAGAGCTTCATCTACTAACAGTTTCTGTCCTGTTTCACAATGATTTCAGTGTATGACCTATATTATATCCTTATATGATTTGTGGGTAATTTTAGAAGTCTTTTTGGTAGGCACTGCACTGTCTCTTACTGTGCCTTTTGTCCTGTTTTAGTAATTATTGTTTTATCTTGTGCTGTTTACACATGAGCTTTTTCTGTAGTCCTGTGAAGGTCTTATTTAGATCTGTGTTGTTTTATTTAGCACCATGGTCCTGGAGCAATGTTGTTTCGTTTCATTATGTACTGTACCAGCTGTATATGGTTGAAATGAAAATAATGTATTGACTTGACACTTGACTTGTAGGTAGTATTTTGCCTTTTGGCACTATCTCATTCTTGGGAGCTTAACTATTTCTCACAGTAATTTTTATACGGGCTTTTTTATTCTGCCTTGCTTGAGCTAAAACTTTTCCAAATTAATAAATGTAGATGTAAATCTGTTCCAACATAATATTAGGCGCATGCTAAAAATGTTTCTTAGGCCATGGAAGCTAAAATAACTTTCATGAATGTTTTATTTACAGACCTACACCTCTCAATCTACCATAGAAACCGGAAACTGATAACCAAATATGTATGCCATGCACACTGAGCCTGAACCTAAAACACATCCCTCTTCATTCCCCACCTTAATCAAATGCTATTGATTTCCTTAAGTGAGGCATTGATTTATATGACACCTGCTACTGAAATATTCAGGCTGAGAGGGGGTGGATGGACTAGCGAGGTAAAGGAATCTTGCTGTTTTATTGCTGACAGCAAGGGAAACTGTGAATCAGAGCCTGTGACTGACAGCTAGCGTTATTCATAACCATGCAGGAGTGCATTAAGAGCCACTGGCAAGGACAACATTGAACAACACTGACTCATAACATTAATCGACTGAGTTCATATTTGCAAAGTAAGAAAAACAATACTGGTGGGACTGTAGCTTTCTTATATATAAACAAAGCAAAATTAGATCTAAAAGTGTTTAGTCATCAAATTGAACTGTAAAAATTGTCTGCAATAATATCGAATATGGGCTACTTGCAAGCTAAATAATTCACTTTTAAATATGAAAGACATACAGGACTTTACAGAGTGCAGTCTGCCATTGCTCTTTGACAGAAGAACAAACTTTAGAATGTCTGATTAAGTATTGATTTTTCTTCGTGTACATTTTTAAAGCATCAATCATCTCCAGCATTACTGCCACCCCTACAGAACATTAAAATTAAATGTAAACAAATTGTCTTTAAAAAAAAAGGTGAAAAAAAATATGAGGTTGCACATGTACAATTTTTAAATCTCTTTGTCATTCTTCATCATAGGTTACTGAAGACACAAAAAAATGGACCATGTTCTGCTAAAAACTTTTGTATTTATTCAGCTCAGTTTTGTCCTTTTGAAAGCACTGACTTTTTTTTCTTTTCAAGGTTTCTTCCTCAAGTTGTCTCAGTGAGTTTTTCCTTGTCATGGTCAACTCTGGCTTGCTCATCATCTAAGTCTACATCCCAATTTCTGTAAAGTTGCTTTGTGCAAATGTCTTTAAAAGAATGTATTTAAAAGAATCTTTAAAAGAACTATACAAATAAAATTTAATTGAATGGAAAAGAGACTATTTCATAAGTCAGGTAATTTATATAAAATACATAAGCAGTTAAAATACCATTAACTACAATCAGAGCTGAAAAAAAAAAAAATTGTTTCCGAATACAGTATCCCATTTGCCAGCTTGTACCATGCTTGACAGTAGACTTCTCCCATCAATATTTCCATGCTGTTTTTTTTTTACTTACAATTATTGGTTTGGATAGTACAATGTTGGTGAAATCTTATGGCTGTATTCTTGAGAATGGAATACTACTCTTGGTATTTCTCATTTGTGAATATATTCTATTTTTCATTATGTGATTATTTCTGTGTAGGTCAGGCAGTGTGGTCTTGCTAAGGCTTCATACTGTATGGTAATTAACTATATGAGTGCTGGATTCCTTGCTGCGTGTGGGGTTGTGTTAATTATGTTAATGCACCATTAGGGGGCTGTACGATTAGTCAAATTTTCAATTTTGATTATAGCCTCTGACAATTATAAAAACAAAAAACAAAAGAATTGATATTAAACAATTCCGTTTTGCACTGTTTTCGTCTTGTGTTTTTTAAAAACTGCACACCATTTTTGTTTACAGCGGTACCTTCACCCCTCCATAAAAGGCCAAACTCTCTCTGTGGCATTTTTAGTTCAAGCTGACAGAAAGAGAGCCTTTGGTCGACAAGAAAGATAAAACCATTTCAGATGTTTGGAAACAATTTGGGTTCAAGGAGTCCGATGTGAAACAAAAAGAAATAACGTTTGGTATCCTTGGAAAGCTAATTTCCTCTAGCATCATGACAGCTGGTCTAAATATGGTAATTTCCTTTCTAGAGCTCACGCAGAAACTACAGGCCAATCTAAACCAGGAGTCAGAATTTCGTTGGCTAGGGAAGTTTAAAGTTAATTTCTGGCAATGCGAAAAATTCGCCGAAATGCGTCACGTGACGTGCTCCGCTAGCTTACAAGAGAGACATCAATACAGTAAAAAGAGTTGCTGAAAACACTGAAATTATGTGCAAAAGCATAAAAAAAACGAATGTAAGCAGCTATCCATAGCCTGAATAAGTAAGGGAAGTACATGTAAAAAAAAAAAAACTTGTTTGCAAGAACAAGAAAACAAGCATTAGTGCATTGAGGCATAGTGATCGATTTTATTTTTACATTATTTAAGTGTGTATTTATTTGTGTACATATTATAATACTTTGTACATTTTATGTACATATTTTTTTCAGTTGAATTATATTCAAGGAAATCCACTGTGAATAATACAATAAAAAGTTGATGTTTCCAATGTCAATGAGTAATCATGTTTAATAACCGTAATCTCAATATTGACCAAAATAATCTTGATTATGATTTTTGCCATAATCGAGCAGCACTACATCATTATGGTAAATATTTGTTTCTTTTATGCTTTTCTTAGCATTAAGTCCTTTTAAAATGCACCAAAGATAAACTCATTTTGTCTTTTAAGCATGGTGAGTATCCATGGCTTCATGATGCTGCATAGCTTGAATGCCAATAAGCCATGAATGTGCACTAGCTTATCTCCTCCATGTGATTAATTTGCTGCTTGAGGTTATTTTATTTAATGATACTATATGTGCATAATTAAATACAAACCACTGAAGGTGTGTGTGGGGGGTGATTTTTAAATCAGGACACTTTTTAAAAATATTTGGTTCACATTCTGGCAGCTTTTAATAAAATATGTGCTTGGAGGTGGAACTCAGGTCTCTGTGGCACCACATGCTCCATGAAGAGGAGGAGGAAAAAAGATGTGGATTACCAACATTCAACCGTTCTGGACAAGGAGACATCTCTACTCACAAACATACTACTCTTACACTACTATTTAGGTGTGATAACCAAAGCAGAGTGTGTACGTGTGTTTGAGGGCAAAACTATAGGTAGACCGCATTTCTGTGAATATAAAGACAATCAATTATATGTTTAAATCATTATATGCTTGGGTTGCAGCAGGTCAAAGTCTGTGCAATTAACCACTGTGTCTCCAGGGATTTTACTTCAGGAGGTTTTTTATTTTCTTTTTGAATTGATGGGGTTTCTACTCTGCTACTGAATTTTACTTGGTATTAAGGACCCATGTGTAAGACTTAATAACTCCAGTATAATTTTCTCTCATTCATTGTGTCATACTTAGTCTATGTGACCTATGTCACCTAGTGCACCTAGTCTATGTTCATGGCAGCGCTGAAATGTGTATTCAGTGTTTTACGTTATAAGAGTCTACCTTGTATCCAAAAAGTAATTTATTGCAGTGACCATTTATTGCTCATGTGAAAACTAAACCGTGTACTGTTACATTATTGGTATATGGTATGGTACATTTACTGGTACGTGTACATGTTACATATTATATCATTGTCTTAAAACAGCTTATTGCTTCAATTATTTTGGAGTACATGTTTGAGATTATCTAAACTGGGGTGATTGTGAATGTTTTCACAAGTAGTCTGAATGCCTGATTCTGGGCTCATCTGAAGGAACATGCCATCATTGCAGGTTTGATTTAACAGACAATGGCCTCATAGATGTGGTTGAATTAAGCATTCCTAATGTTTGTAAAATCATGCAACAATAATTAATCCATTTATTTATTTTCAATAGCCATTTTATCCTGGTCAGTTTCGCAGTAGATCTGGAGCCTATCCCAGGAACACTGGTCACGAGGTGGGAATACGTCTGTCCATCATACAGCACCATGCACACACACACACACACACACACTTTTCACACTCATTCATGCCTAGAGGCAATTTAGCATAGCCAATCCACATATTGGAATGTACCGGCCAATACCATACCAGCTGATCAACACCTGAGCTCAGAATTGATGCAGGGTTTCTGGAGCTGTGTGTCAGCAATGCCACCTACTGCATCGCCGTGCCACAACATTGATGGATCATTTGTTTAATTAGCATTTCTATACCTTAGCTCAACACTGCATTTTAGATAAATTCTCTCAATCAACGCCGCTCACATAGAATTCATAAAGAATTGTTTTTTTTTTTTTTCAGTCACCTGGGGTCTAATTGATGACATATTTGCTAGAAGGCCTTCTGTTTCATCTGCAGACCACAACACACCTTTCAGCAACATTGTAAAACTTGAAATCGGAAGTAATGTGACCGAGTACAAGTGTAGGCGGTTACATTACTCACTGCCCAACCCCAGTTGTGGATCAATTTCCCACATGGTGCAAATACTGTTTTTAAGGTGGAACAGAGATTATTCCTCGGATCTCACCAGGGGTCAAAAACTGTTTTAGAAACATTATAGAATATGTATACTGTAAATAATTGCAAGCTAATGATGGTTTTATCTTACATAGCCATTAAAAACTTAAACTGATCTGAATTAGAACAATGCCTAAAATTGCTAAAATGAACATCTGTAATATCTTAATATCTCTTACAAAACAACATGAGCAATCCTAGAGAATCAGACCACATCCTGCAGCTCCCATCTGGCTCTCAGACAGGAATAGAACAAGTTAAGATGAATTGAGAAGTCAGTCAGTTTGCCTCCCATGGCAGAGTCTTCACATCATCTTTTAATGAAGGTGCCTAATCTTTAGTGGATGGAGAGAGGGTGGACAGAACCCATGAGACAGGTATCAGAGGCATCAAAGGGAAAGAGGAAGAAGTCGAACAGATTTCAGCTGCTGAAGAGAATATAGGAAATGCTCACAGTGTGTATTTTGTTTATGCATGTATATGTCTAAGCTGATTTGTAATTATATCATGAAGAAACATAAATATACAAAACTAGAAATTCAGATGAAGGTAAAGAAAAAAGAAGCAACTATAAACAATGTGAACAAAATCATCTACTAAATACAATGTCCAGTTGATCAAATGGCACTACTAAAACTGGCATCTCAATAAAATGAATACAAAGGATTTTATTTATTTATTTATTATCATTATTCTTATTTTTTTTGTTACTACTTTCTATTTTAGAGTAATAACACATACATTAACACTATGAAATAACACATATGGATTGTACACTGACCAAGAAAAGTGTTATATGTAAGCAGTATGTTCTGAAGCATTTTATTCCTTTTATACTACTGCAGTTTGCTTACATTTCTTACATTATCATTCACAATATATTATTATATATTATCATACATTTTAACCATTCATGGTTCCATTTAATGTTAATGGAACATTCGTGGAACAAATTAGTTCCTGTGATCACTTAACAGCCTTACCTCTCAAACTGACACAAAGGGCCGACACTGGAGACTCCATACAGTACATAAATATCCCATGAATCCATAACAATTCCATATAGAAGACTTAGTAGGCATAGATTACGTGAATCGTTCACTATTCAAGTTCCTGGGAATTAGCTATTATTACAGCATGAGTTCGTACAATTTGAATTAGAGCATTTAGTTCCTCTTTACTGTTATAAAAACCTCCACTCTTCTGGGAAGGCTTTACACTAGATTTTGGAGTTCCAGTTCCTCCCAAAAGTGTTCAGTGAGGTTGAGGGTTGGACCTCGCTTTGTGCACAGGGGCATTGTCATGCTGTAACATGTTTGACCCTCTGTGTTTCAGTGAAGGGAAATTGTAATGCTACAGCAAACATAGACATTCTAGACAATTGTGTGATTCAAACTTTGTGGCAACAGTTTGAGGAAGAACCACATATGGGTGTGATGGTCAGGTGTCCACAAACTTTTGTCGACATAGTGTATGTGCAGTAATTAATCTCTCATTTGGTTCACACTCCCCAAAACCCAGCATTAGTAAAGTCATGGTGAGCACAAATCTCACTTAAAATAACATTAGTTGCCTGAGGTTTATCATCCCTGAGAGTGAAATTGGTTGCACTTATTAGGTTGGAGGAACGTCAGAGTGATTTTAAGTGATCCACCAAGTAATCAGGGCATCTGCTTGGACATCTAGATAGAATCAGGCAGTTACTTTCTCCTCCCAGTGGCTTGTGCTATTAGATGATGCCTTTGGGCTAGAAGTTGAAAACATTTTGTGGTGTGTGGAAGGTCTTCACTGTCACCAAAAATAACTGGCACTGTAGCATGAAAGAGGAGAGAAACATAATGGAATGAAGATTCTTTGCTTTCCTGTTGCATTATCTTTAAAACTTTTTCTCTGATCAAATTTTATGTATTTTCCTTTAAATATACTATTTCAAATATGTTATTTTATTCATATATAATTAAAAGATTAGCATAAAGTTGTATGCTGGTGATATAGTGCTCTTTTCTGGCTGAAAGAAAAAGTCTTCTTTGCAGCCCTATGGGCTGATGTGTCTTAACCCCTCTCAGTGAGGGGTTAAGTAATGCCTTCTGGGGATCAAAATGGCATTTTAGGAGATTTTGCCATTTATAGAGTTCCCCTTTGGTCACTAAATGCTGCATTAGTGACATTTTCACTCACTTTTTCTTCACTTATTGCATTTTTGCAGGTAACATGGCCTTCTGGACATGAACACTTTATCAAGTATAATTGCAATTGGGGTTTACAGTCTGTGGTTGTCATCTAAGAAGGCCACTGGTGTCTGGAGGCTATGGTTTGTGTGCAGAACAAATAGAAATGCTAACATATCCAGAGGCATTTTCCCTACTGGTTTATTTCCATTGCCAGTATGAGCAGGCACAATTTAAAATGTGTGAAAATACTCTATTGTCTCATGTTAATAACTTTTCTGTATTCACTAGATTAGGAACATTACTGGCAGTAGTGGATTCGTTGGTAGTGCTCAGATTTAGAAAATAGACCTTAAAACTTAAAGTTAAATATGGACTGCATGAGAAAACCACTTTAAAATAGAGTGTAATTTGTGAAAGTGGACACCTCTGCTTCTGAACGTCAATTCAAGCACTTTATGTGTGGGGGTGTAGGTGTGAAAGTATAGAAAATGGGAATTAAAAAGTAAGAAGAGATATTTATAATGTATAGCTGTTGCTTTTGCAATCAAGACATCTAAATACCTGTTAGTGGATGTTATATAAGTCTTGCTACTTTTTTTTTATTGCAGTTATATTCATATTTGTGTTCTACTTCCTGTAAATGACAAAGTTTCTGTGAATAAATGTGTCTTTCAAGTACTGACGAGAAAGATTTTACTGCCACATTTGCTCTTTTATTTGCCCTTATCCTCTTCAAATATAATCAAATTTTTTTAAATGTCAGCCTGGTTCTTTATTACATCTCTTTATTGGTACATCTATTTATTAGATTAGATTATCAGTCTATGCATGTTAAGAGTGTGTCTGACATTTAACTTTATTCACCTATTCTATTCTCTGTATAGTCGACCGAGGTGCAAAAGCTCTCATCTCACTTTGCTTTGAACATCAATACTGGTGTGAGTAGGCCAGAGGTGACGCTTTGGATGTGGCATGAATGCTGAACTCTGGCATAAGGGTTCAGACTCTTACAATCATTCACGCCCACACAGTTAAGAGGTTTTTCAGAGATGGACTACTCTCGTAGATGGACAAAAATCTAATAAAATTTTGGATTTGACCTTACCAATCTGGTTAAGCATACATTAAAGCTTTTGAGGGTGAAATACTAGACAGGGTTTTGAATTTTCATGTTTTAAGCATTGACATTTTCAGGGAGAGAAAGCACAGGGAATAAAATTCATCTAATATGGCAGTATCTAATAAGGACCGGATGGACTAATAACTATTTGTGGGTTTGGGGGCAGCATCAGTTATCAGTAGCGGAAAACATAAACCAAGCACAAACAATAAAAATTGATAATGTGATTTATTTATTATATTTCCACAGATTGAAATCCATACTGTAGGCAATTATCCAGGCTTGAGGAATAGCTAATACCTTCAATATGCATACTAATATGCAAGACTAGGTTGACTGTTATGACAACATATATGACCATTGCTCTGATCTAACATGGCAACAATTCCAGTTTGTCATGAGGTATTCCCTTAAATTTTAACTTTGTTCTCTCAGCGAATGAAACACAAGCAAGCCATTTGAATGCAAACCTCATTATGTCCTGGAACATACAGATAGAGAGAGGTCCAATTTGCATTTAGATTGTTTCTGGAGAAGTAAATTAATCAACACTTTTACACACACACACACACACACACACACACACACACACACACACACACACACACACACACACACACAGGTAATTGTACTTTTTTTTATCACATTCACTCAAATTTTCACATTTACTAAATTGGTGTTGAGTGCTAACTCATAATGCCTGGTTCATGCTATGTCTGACCTTTAACATAAACAGACTGCAGGTCAGACATGGCTTTTACACTCCCAGCCTAAAAATAAAACCCCGATAGCAAAGAGGTTGACAGGGTACCTATATTCCTATATACTGTAAGATAAAGAGGAAGAATGGGTCTGTGTCAGAACTATCAACATCTTCACTCAGATTGCTTAGCTGTGCGCCATGAAGCGGACATGCCCTTAGGGGATATTCTCCTGAGAGGTTATACTTTTACTTATTTATGAATCTTAACACTGTACAACTAGCAAATTTGCTGACATGTGAATTACTTCTTGTGAACTTGTGGAAAGTTTGCAATGTAACACATTAAATGTTTGGCCAACTACGAGATTTGGGGTTTTCTCATTACATTGCACATGAATTATGTTATTTTTATCTGGTTTTTCTGTTTAAAGTGGCCCTGACATCAACATTGGTGTTTCAGAGCTTTTTGTATCTGTCCCTTACTACAATGGGCACTGATATACTATATTAAAAATAAATATAAAAAATAAGTAAATACAAATTGTTTTGGACATATTCTCATTAAAATATTCTAATTCATCACTTTTGGGGAAAACAAAGAAAAAATGTGATGATTCATAATTAGGGATAACTTTATGATTGTAAAATTAAACTGTATGTCCTGCCTCTGGTCTTACTCTACAGTAGTAACTTGTTAGCTCATAAGCATCAGACATGGCTTGTTGTGTGTTTTTGGCTGGATGTATTCCTGTATATTATTATCTTTTCCAATCATGACATCTGATTCTGTTTATAAATGGACACTGTCCCTGAATAAATAAATCAATAAGAAGAAGTGACAATCCTACTAAAATGCTTTAGTATATACAGTACATGCATATCTGACTGAAAAGAGTAGTTCATTATAGATGACAAATGTGTAGTAATGTCTTTAGCATTCTGTAATTATTCAGTCTTCACCTGAAAGAAAATTATTATTGATATTATAGATCATAGTGCTGAAGTTTACCTGGTATTCTTTCACATTATTTACTAGGTACTTACTGTATGACGTGTGCACCAGGTTATTACATCTAAAATCTATACATGTATACTTAATATGTTGTGGGTAATTATTCCACTGTAGCAGAAGAAGATGAAGAAAGCGGAGCTGTCATTCAGAGTTGGCAAGTTAAGTTGGCTTAAGATCAAATGTTACATCAATATTTATGCAGGGAAAGAGTGACACTACACAGGTGCTTTACTTGAAATTTTTTGTCAGTTCGTATTCATTTCACAGTTCCAAGATGCTACAAGATCTGTAGAGGTCTCAGAATGCAATTTTCTCATTTGCTGGTCTCTCTCTCTCTCTCTCTCTCTCTCTCTCTCTCTCTCTCTCTCTCTCTCTCTCTCTATATATATATATATATATATATATATATATATATATTACAATTAATTCATTCATTTGACTATTATTATAATATTGCCCTTGAATAGCAATCCATATTTTCAAGAATATTTGAGTGTATTTACATATTGTGCTGTGACAAAATCTCCCAAGCAACTTCATATGCATCTCCAGAGCAACTGTTAAGAGTAGTGGATGAGATCTGAATGCCAGTGGGTGTAATTTTAGTACTCATAAAAAAAAATCCACCTTGTACGACTTGCATATTAATCTTACTTTGCTTAACAGTTTTCTAAATAACCCACAATTCCTTCAACTACCTGTGATAGTAAAGACAGTGGGAATAAGCACTTGCTTCATCTCTACTTAAAGAGACTGATGCAGCAGCACTTTAGACTTTTAGTCTGTCCAGCTCCCCAAAAAAGTTGATTCCAAAGCTTCAATGTTCATGCTAATAATGCTGCCATGAATGCTATCATGCTTGTCATCTAGTTGATTGCTAACTAGCCAAGACAAGTCTGCTGTAATTCTGGAACTTTGAGTCCAAGCACATGGGAATATACAGCACCAATCAACAAATTAGAATCTTAATCACTAAGCAAGTCACAAATATTTGAATATAACATATTTAACATGCTTCAGGGTGGGGTTTTCCTTTAATGATGACTCATCTCTGAATATTGAATAAGTTACTATGTAGCATATGTTTAATATATAACATGCAAAGAATGTAGCCAACATCACTATTTATTACTACATATTTACTCGTGAAATAATACATAGTTAGGTAAAGTAAAATAAATAGCTTTTTACCACAACATTTTTAAAAATAAAAATCATAATACAGGTCATCATGTGTACTACAGTGTCTCAGACATGATATTTATCCATGCTGTCACAGCTGTTCTCCTTGCAGAAACATTCACTTTTTAGCAGATATAGTGACATCCTTTGGGAGTGAATCACATGCCTGTGGATGTTAATGATTAATCGATTCGTACTGAGTGTTGACCCCTCTCCCTCGCTCGGCCTGTCTGAAAGGTGCCCTTGGTTTATGCCTACAGGTGTTTGGCAAAGCTGAGGTAGAAATAAGTGGTGACAAGGCATCCAGCATACGGTGATCTATTTGGATGGCAGATGGGATGAAGGTGTATTACCTGGCATGAGTGTTTAGGTGAGTTAGGTTGACAGTAAGAGGCCAGCATGTATTGCAAACTTGTAGCTGAGAGGGACACAATAACCATCAAGGTTAAGAGCTTTAATAGGCTAAGCTAATATTCATATAATAAGCTGATATTCATTTATCAGACTTAAATATTAAAGCAGGGTTCAAGTAGCAACAAAAACATATTTGGCAAATAGTTAATATAAATGCAATGCAGAGTGATATAATGATAGACGAATTTGATTCGGACAGTAAATCTCCCTCACAGGTTAGTGTTTTTACTTCTTTAATGCATTTATATTGACTCAGTAAACATGTTAATAAGCTGAGAGTTGGATTCTTTGTGTTGGATTCCAACAAGGAAAGCAACACAATATGCAGGGAAGGGTTAATCCAGAACAAGGTAAAAACTGGAAATAGTGCTCTTTTTTGTGGAAAAAATCATTAATGATTCATAAAGAGGTCCAGTTTAAACTACACCAATATCCAAATTGGTAAATGCTGAAAATTAAACTGATTGCTCTTTGGACTTAATTATGCAATAATGCAATAACTGTATTTCTATATAAAGAAACATTTATCTATTTTTATCTCCTTCTCTTTTGTTATACTGTTAATACACTGCACTTAATGTACAATGCACATACATACAGTTATGTGAAAAAATAATTCTTAGCATTTTTGACATATTCGGACAAGCAAACATTTGATCATCTTTGAAACGGTGCCTCTTATTGAAGTTGATATACTTGAAACAAAACCACAAGGAAAAATAACTTTTTAAATCAATTAATCAGCAGAAGTATCAATAGATGTAATATTCTTTTGTGGAAAAAGTAAGTACACCCTTGGCCTAAGAAGCTATCAGTTCCCCCTCTAGCAGAAACAATTTTTTGCAGACGTTTTGCATAATTGTCCACCAGTCAATGCCATCAGCTTGCCAAAATTTTTGACCACTCTTCCATGCAATATTCTTTCATCTGTAAGATGTTTGAGGGTTTTCTACCATGTACTGGCCATTTAAAATCCCTCAAAACATTTAAATGGGATTCAAATCTGGGCTTTGACTAGGCCATTCCATAACCCTCCATTTCTTCCTTTTGAGCCATTCCTTGGTGGATTTGCTAGTGTGATTAATATCATTATCCTGTTGAAAGGTCTACATTTGGTTCAACTTCAACTTTTGGACAGATGGTCTCACATTATCTTCAAGCACTCTTTAATATGATGCAGAATTCATAGTTGAGTCAATGAAGCAATCCCAAACCATAAGATTTGAGGTATGAGGTGCTTCTCCTGAAAAACTGTCTTTGGTCCGTGCTAAACATCAGTCTGCTGTTACTGTGGTCAAAAAAACTATCTTTGATTAGTCTGTCCAGCACATTATTCCAAAAATCCTTTGCCTATATGCTCATACGTGCCTATACATTCATACATGCCTATACATCAAACTGTAGTCTTGCTCGAATGTTCTTTGTAGACAGCAAAGGCTTTTCCCTGGCATGTGTCACATGCAGATCAAATTTGGGCAATCTCTTTCTGATTGTAGAAGCATGCACTTTGACACCAAGAGTTGTAAGACTTACTAGCAGATCCTGTGATGAAATTTTGGAGTTCTTAGAGGCTTCTTTTTGCATCAGACGGTCTGCTCTTGGGCTGAATTTGCTGGGACGGCCAATCCTGGACAAATTGGCAGTCTTTTGAAATCTACACCATTTGTAGATGATTTTCCTTACAGTGGAATGACGTATTTCAAATAATTTGGAGATCTTTTTAAATCCCTTGCCAGACTCATAGGCATTCACAACCTTTTTTCTGAAGGCCTTATAGAACACTTTAGATCTTGGCATGATGACACCACACACCTCAGCAGCAAAGGGAACACCAGACACGAGATATGAAAGGGGTGTAAATAAGACAGGTTCTAATCACTGGCATGCAATCTTGAACACCTGATTCAAATTTGATGGATTTGAAGGTGTGATAAGTGTAGGGGTGTACTTACTTTTTCCATGTGACTGATCAGATTTTTTGTTTATATAAATTGTGAAAATTTCTACACAATGTAAATTTTATGTGTCATTTGATAGTGAATCACCTTTATTAATAGCCACTGTTTCAAAGAGAATCAAATGTTTGCTTGTCTAAATATGTTCAAAACAAACAAACCAAAAACAAAACAAAAAACAAAACAAAACAAAACAAAAAAACAGAAACAATTTCCATGGGGTGTACTTATTTTTTCAAATGAATGTATGTGCATATATTTTATAAAAAAATGGTTGCTGTTATGTTGTGAGAGCCATTTTGCTCACATTACTTGCGTCCACTTGTCCCCTTGACAGTAGTGTCACTGCAGATCAATACAAAATTCCTCGGACTGATCATCTTTACCCTATGATTTAAGCATGTTTATCCTGCTGACTCTGCCCCCATACACAGGGCATGCGGGTTCATTGAAAGGTGAAATGACATCCTGTAAATCGTATGTTTTAGCCTATCACCAGATTTCAACTAAACTGAACAGTTTAAAAACAAGAATTTAGAAAATATATTTTAGAAGAAATCCCTGGCAGGTTACATGATCTCAGCATTTCCCACAGTTTGAAAACACCTAAAGATTGTGGAAATTGGTTTGTTCTTTGCATTTCTGTTTGCTTGGGCAGTGACAAGGATTCTCTGTATTGCAATAAGTGTCATGGTAACATTAGAAGCTGGTGGCTAAAAGGTTTTTTTTTTTTTTTTCCCTTAATGTACAGTTTTACATAGTCATTGACATTAGTGTCATTTATCAGTTTACAGTCATTTTAACTCTGTTATGTAAAACACCTATTTGATATGACTCTGAGGAAAACTTCAGTCGGAATACTGTTAAGACTTACTTGGGGTGGGGGGGTAGGGGGTAATGGTTTAGCTGGAGTCTGCAGTGGGAGCATCGGTGTATGGTTGATTACCATGGCACACCTGTAGTTTATTGTTTTGTAGCTTATATTAACATGCTTTCTATCTCTCTCTCTGTCAGTGAGTGGCACGTGTGTGTGTGAGAGAGAGAAAAAAAGAGCAACAGAATTGCTGCTGGAAAGCAGCCAAGCTTTTGTTTCTTATCGTTGTGTTCCCTGTTTGAAGTAATAAAGCTCATTGTTACTACTCCCCGGGTCTGCTGTCTCGAGTTGTGTCAGTTGTCCATCACAGGCTTGTTTAACACCTTTCTTGCTCACTGTATAATTCTATGTGTGATATTTCCAGCACTACAGGGGCATCTAAAAAAATATGAATATCGTTGAAATGTTTTTTTTTTCTGCAATTTAATTCAAAATGTGGAACTTTCATATATTCTAGATTCATTACACATAAAGTGAAATATGACAATCTTTTTTTTTTATCTTGATGATTATGGCTTACTGCTCATGGAAATAAAAATCCAGTATCTCGAAATATTAGAATAAAAAAATTATACTACAGAAATGTCGATCTGAGAAGAACTCTAATCAGCTAATTAAATCAAAACACCTGCAAAAGTTTCCTTAGCTTATAATCTCTCATTCTGGTATATATCCAAAGGTTTGTGGACACCTGACCATTACACCCATGTGCCACCAATAGATGTTGGAGCATGACATTCAGCCACAAGAGTGAGGTCTGACACTGACGATAGTTGAGGAGGCCTGGCATATAGTCTGCATATCGATTAATACCAAAGGTGTTCAGTCGGGTTGTGTTCAGGCCTCTGTGCAGGACACTCAAGTTCCTCCACACAAAATTCATAAACCATGTCTTCATAGAGCTCACTTTGTGCACAGGGGCACTGTCATGCTGGAAAAGATTTGGGCCCCTTAGGTCTATCCATTTTCTGTACTGCTCATCCTAGACTCTGCTTATCCTAGACTGGGTGCTAACCTACAATTTGGAAATGCCAGTGAGCCTACAATGCATGTCTTTGAACTGAGGGAGGAGGCGGGAGTACCTGGAGGAAACCCCCGAAGCACGGGGAGAACATACAAGCTCTGTGCACACAAAGCGGAGGCGAGAATCAAGTCCCCAACCCTGGAGGTGTGAGGAAAACATGTTAACCTTTGGAGAAGAACCACATAAGTGTGATGGTCAGGCATCCACAAACTTTGGGGCATAGAGTGTGGTCTGAATGTATTCATTATTATTATAATAAAAAGTAGAAAAAATGTAAAGATAAAGAAAACCCTGCAATGCAGTCGTCTCCAAACATTTGACTGGTTATCTCTGTGTGTGTGTGTGTGTGTGTGTGTGTGTGTGTGCGTGTGTGTGTGGTGGGGAAGACAAGGCAATAACACACATAAGGTGAACACTTTCAAGTCCAATGAGACTGTTGATTTCTCAGCCACAGAGAAGACGTCTGAGCATGAAATGCATGCTAATGCAAGGGACTTTATGGATGAAGACATTTTGAAGTGTATGACAAGATAAACAAGACCAGTCTGATGTAAATCACGTTAAATGTGTTGAATAAAATTCACGTCAGACAGATCCAATATGTATATGTATAACCACCAATAACGTCACTGGTGGTTATATTCTTATGTATATCTGAGTGCTTGTTTATCGTCATGTATGGTTAGGTATGTCCAAATGCACAAAATTATATTTAGCCAGTGTGTTTTGCTTTTCTTTATGTATTGACATTTTGGAAACGTTGGGTTCAAATTTCACTTGTAATATTTTGGGATTTTGGTTGTTGATTCAATTAAGTCTTGACTATTGGATTAACTGAAGAGTTGTAAATGTGTAATGTAAACTAAACAAATTCAAAAACAGTTCAATTTTAGATTAGATACTACAAAGAGATTTGTATAGAAAAAGATAAAGTTTATATTTCTTTATGAACCTAAACAAAAGCAGTTTTCATTTGAGATACTCCAGAATGGTCATGACTACTGAATTAAATGTACTGCAGAAAGAACTATAACTAAAGATATCTATTTTACAATCATCTGTTGACAATACAAGCACTTTAAAAACTTTAAAAACTAAGCCATTAAAAGTAATTTATCATCAAATACATACAGTTGATAAAAGCTATACTACTCCCTGGTTGTTTTTCAATATGTACTAATATTTTACTGGTCATTTTTTCATAAATAAATAAATTGTAAGGGTAAAGGAAAGCCTGGCTACTGCAATCGTAAATACACATATGAGCAACTACATGGACTGTCATTCCTTTTGAATAACTTTTGTTCATAGTTGTTAATGATCTAGTAAAAGTGTGTACACACAAGTAACAACGTAAGTGCCATTTTAATACATTTTTAAGATTTAAATTATATAAAAGGGTTCTTTATTTTCACTATTAAATAATTAAGCAATACTGTTTACATACATGGAGTGTCATTTAAGACTCATTTAAGGTAGAGCACGTTGTCCACTAATCGTAGGGTTGGCGGTTTGACTCCCGGCCCACATGACTCCACATGCTGAAGTGTCCTTAGGCAAGACACTGAACCCCGAGTTGTTCCTAATGGCAAGTTAGTGCCTTGCATGGCAGCTCTGCTACCATTGGTGTGTGAGTGTGTGTGTGAATGGGTGAATGAGACACAGTGCTATATAAGTGCAGACCATTTACCATTTATACCATATTGTAAATAACTAATAATTAATTACTAAATACTGATTGAATAATCATTAATAATGTTAATAGATAGCTATATTAATGTAAAGATCTATTAATGAAAGTTTGTTATAAATGACAAGTTAAGATGTTTTTTTTTAAACCCTTGATTTACTTTATTCAGTATGAAAGAATTTTCCTCTGACATAAAAAGGGAGTCCATGACCTTAGTATTAGGTTCTATCAAGGTTAATATTAAATGAGAGAATATATCAGATGTGTGTTCAGTAGTGACTTTTGTCATCACTGCCAGTTTCCCATCCTTCTGTAATTGCAAGAGGTTTTATTTACTAAAAGGTAAAATTCCTTGACATGATTGCTGAAATTTGTGAGTAGAAATGCAGAAGTGCTATAAAACACATCTGTTGAAAGAAAAAATGTTCCCCTATGAAGTGGCTCAACCTCTAATTGAATAAATTCTCTAATGGTGGAAAGGGTGCAGTTATTTTCTTGCTATTCAGTGGCAAGACTGCAGTGATTTTCTTCCTATTCAGAGACAAGTTTGCATTTTAGCATTTACCAATTGAGTTCTACAATTCACCATGTGAAATCAAAGGTAAAAGCCACTGTGACCTCCCCTGGACCGGTGTCTCATACAGGGCGCATTCCCAACATGTGGCCAGTATTCCCAGGATAGGCTCCGGACCCACTGCAACCCTGACCAGGCTAAAAGTTACTGAAGATGAATCATTGAATGAATGAATAAATGAATGAATGAGCAAACAAATACATAAATATCGTTTTGGTTTCTATATAAACAGTAAAACAGGATTAATAAACATAATATATTTATATGATCATATACATGTAAATGTTTGCCTTTTTACATGCATGAAGCCACTGTATTGAACTTTTATTAAATCACTGACATTCCATACATCTTCAGCAAACATAAAATTATGTGAATTCACTTTCTTTCAGCATTCCTTTTTTGTAATACACTGAATGAAGAGTCAAGAGAAGTGTGAGGACAAAATAAATTACAGTGCTGAAGTAAGTTTGCATTTATACCATGTCAAATATACCCTACAATATATGCACACCTCTGCATAAACACCACACACAACAAATAAATGAACAACCTTCTAAAAATATTATGTTTACTCTGAAGCTTTTTTGTTCTAACAGATATATTGTATACTGGAACTCAGTTTGTGTGAACACAATACACTCTATCAGCTGCAGATAAAAAAAAAAAAAAATGGTTAGTTGGTTTTCAGAGTGTAGCATCAACTTCAACAATTTATTCATGTCATCTGGCCAATTAAGAGATGGAAAAATTGTGGCATATATTATTGTGAAAGGAATACATTAGCAAATTATATTAATTTCAGTGAGAGGGTCAGATAATAGCATTATTCTTTTGGTCTATTCTGAGAGGTCATCCTCTGTCCACTTCAGTAAATGAGGCTCAAATATACAATGGAGGGAATTAATTTAGGATTTTATCACAGAACAGTAAAACCATAGTCTATCCAAGAACAATAAACATTAAAATAAATGCACAGATGTGTTCACAGGATACAGAAACAAACAGTGGTAACATTAATGATCTAATTTGTTGTCTGTTAGTTGCATTTTTAAATGAATCTATAAGTGACTAATAGAAGCAGGAACAGTTCTTTTTTTAATATAAATTCCTCTCACACAAAATACTCAAGCTATACATAAGCTCACAAGCCGTGCAAGGCCTCAGAGTATGATAATGTAAATAAGCGCTAATGAATTTCCATCAGTGCGAGAACACTTTTGGTAGAAATGGAGTGTAGCATCTGAACTAGAGTGAAAGCTATTGACCAGCTGCTACAATCTCACCGTGAGTAAGTAAGTGAGTAACCAACTTACACTCCAACACAAGCCCAAGTCCCTGAACAAACAGGTAATTGGGGAAAGGGAGGTAACAACCCTACAGATGTCATGCTGCTTTTTGTAACTCATAATATCCTCAGTTACAAACAGTTTCACCTCTAAATGGTCAACACATACAGTATAGGGCACAGTATAGGTACAGTATACATAATTTGTTCAATATAATACAATACTAAGAGCCAAAAAGTCATTTTATTTTTCATCATTTTAGAGTCTACACTTTACAGCACGTGCCTATATCCAGAATCTGGTTCAAATCAGAGGTTAATGTTGGTTGACCATTATCAACTCACAAATAAAATGTGCCCACTCCTAGTATGGTTTTCAAAAGAACTCAAAAGAATAATTATGATCATATTTGAAAAGGTTGTTCTCTTCATCTCGGGAATGGAAAGCTTTAGGGGAGTTTAATCCTCTGTGGACCTTTTCCTGCATGGAGAATTATGCTCCATGGACTACCTCAACAGAAATAAGCATGAAGAACATACGTATGCTATAGCAGATTCAGGTCCTAGCGCGATAAATCCTGTGCTTGATAATTCAGGTGATCCAAGTGTTTCTATCGATGGAGGGGATTTGCATTTTTAGCATTTTGGTTAGAACATTAAATCCTTTTCTTTTCAAGCCCTTCTTTTTACTTGCTCTTACTCTGTGCAGACCATGACCCTATTTCTAATCCACAGTCCTAGATCTAATCCTAATATAAGACTAATCCTATCCCTGCACTGCAGAAAGTGATATTTTAGGAAGTAAAATGTCTTGAATAAGAGCAATTGATCTAATATTTCTCATGATTAGATCATAATATCACTAATTGTGACACCAGTATGTATGTATGTATGTATGTATGTATGTATAAATATATGAATGTACAGTCCCCTCTGAATGTATTGGAACAGCTGTTAAATTGATTGTTTAAGCTCTGTGTTTTGCCTGTGCAGAGTGTATTTGTTGTTTAAAAAAATCAACATGAAGACCAGAGAGCTGTCTATGGGAGAAAAGGAATCCATTTTTGAAACTTGGAAATAAGGGAAAATCTATCAGAGCTACTGCACAAGCATTGGACATAGTCAATACAACAATTTGGAATGTCCTGTAAAAGAAAGAAACCACTGGTATACTAATAATCAGACATGGAACAGGTTGGCCAAGGAAAACAACAGTTGATGTCAAGCAGTTGATGACAGAAACATTGTGACAGCTGTGAAGAACCCCCCCCCCCCCCCCCCCCCAAACAACAGTTAGTGACATGACCAACAACCCTCACAGGGCATGGGGTGAAGGTATAACAATCTACCATTCAAAGAAGACTTCATGTGCAGAAATATACAGGTCATACCATGATGCAAAGTGAATTCAGAACTCTACAGAAACAATTTACAAAGAAATGCATCCATTTGCGCGGAAATTCATCATGCAGCAAGATAATGAACCAAAATACACTGCCAACACAACAAAGGATGTCATCAGGTAGGGGAAATGGAAGGTTTTAGACTGGCCAAGCCAATCACCAGACCTTTACCCAGTTGATCATGCATTTCACCTCATAAAGCTACAGTCCTAGCCTGGAAAAGCAACACAAACAAAAAGTGCAACAGTTTGATGATGTCAGAGGGTCACCAGCTTGATGCAGTTATTGAAAACAAGGAATATGCAACCAAATATTAAGCACTTCTTACTATAAGACTAGCTGTTCCTATACTTTTGCTCACAATTGTGTGGTCTTCCTCCAAAGGTGCCAAGTTTTAAGTTGCTTAACACATCTAGGTGTAAATATCAGGTAATGAAAGGTGAAATTCTTATATGTTGTTCCTCTTTTGATCTCAAACCTGAATGACTTCAATGTATAGTGAAAAAAATAGAATTGGCCTTGCTGTCCCAATACCTTCCTATAGGACTGCATGTATGCATGTACTTGAGTTTAAAAAAATCAGATAAATCGGGTTTTGTATAAGTCCTTCCTGCTAGGCAATCATCAGCTCTGATGAATACGCAACCAACGAGGCCTTGGCCATGAAACAAGGAAGAACTCTTAGGCTCTTATGATGCAAAAACCATGCGCGATACAGGTTGTTTGTTTGAAGATGGACGTAGAACAGAAACAAGCGGTACGTTTGCTCAATGATTTGTGCTGAAGGAACCACAAAAAGGAAAAGACAAAGAAAGTGGGTGAAAGAATGGATTAGCACATGGGCAGCAGGGATTGTGTGTGCTGCAGAGAGAGTTGGAAGTGAGTAAAAAGGTTTCGTGGGTTTCCCTTCCTCAAAGTGACCTCACCCCATGTCTTGTTCTCTCATTGGCTGAAGCTTGTCCCTGCAATCACAGCCAGTGATGACACTTTTCACACCACAGGATGTGGAGTCTCCCGACAGCTCCAGATATTTAGCATGCCAGATATCTGTGTGGCTTACAAAATAATACATCATTTATCATTGTCCTGGTCAAGGTCTTGGAAGATCCAATGCCTCAAAAACACTGGAATAAGCCTTCACAATTATACACTTGCATACCTAGGTGCAATTAAGCATAGCCAGTCCACATATCTGCAGGATTTTGGACAGTGGGGGGAAACCAGTGAACCATGAGCAAACCCACACCAGCATGTAAAACTCCAAATCAGTAACCCAAGTTGAACTGGAGACCCTGAAACTGTAAGGCAGCAAAGCTACCCACTATGCCACTGTGCTGCCCAAGATTATACATCTGTATTCAAACAGATTTTAAGTAGTTATTGTTAAGCAGTAATTGTAGCTTAAACTTCTTTAGAATATTCTTAGCTGGAATTTCAAAACTGTCGATACTCCATATTTCATAACAGCTCTTCATGATGACAGACATGGTCACAAAAATATCTGATTATTATATAAGATATTATAAGCCTATTTCTGAACATGCCCATTAATTTCAAGCTGGAAATTATCTTAATCTATTAGCAGATAATCTTTTCTTATTTCAAGTGTTTATTACAATAACTGAAACCCATAATTTGTGTGCTATAACATTAAGTTCTAGTACTCTTGTAATTTGCTTAGGGAAAAAAAGGCAATTCAAAATATAAATCCAGTTTTATCAAAACATTGTTTAGAAGCATACACAGGAGATTAACCAACATTATTTTTTTACAAAACAAAGCTGACATTTGCCTGA
The DNA here is from genome assembly GCF_001660625.3 of Ictalurus punctatus. Classification (NCBI taxonomy): domain Eukaryota; kingdom Metazoa; phylum Chordata; class Actinopteri; order Siluriformes; family Ictaluridae; genus Ictalurus; species Ictalurus punctatus. Next base: position 29,073,042 of record NC_030416.2, read on the forward strand.
ACATCTACAGGGAAAAGACTTCACATCAGCTTAGCAGGTACACATGGCTTTTCAAGTACATGTAGCTTCAAACTGAGAAGCAAATCCTTCCCTCTAGGTGTTGGTAAACAACAGTCTTAGAGTTCACAACACGAAAAAAAACAACAAAAAACTTTTCATTTAAAATAAATGACCTGCAATATTTGAAGTAAGAAAAATAAAACAGTAAATTAACACATCTCTTTTTTTATTACATTGCATCCAGAGTTGTGAGTTGAGTATAATAATACTCTTGTAACAGTGGTATCATTAACTATACAATAGTATCCTTCATGATTGTAGATATACTAATACTGGTAACATTTTATGATCGTATGATAGTTTTCAATCCATTGTAATTTTGTTTTCTAATTGTATGTGTATTAGAATGTTGGCCTCTGGCGTCCAGCTTTTTCACATTAATACTTCCTGCAAGAAAGCTGTATTTAAAATAACTTTGAACTTATTAATGTTGTAACCTCCATTAATACATCTTGTAAGCTTAAACACATAAAACATTTTACATACTTAATTTGCTGACTGGCTTTGTTTTTTAATCTATTTTACAGAACATAATGTTTCAGTAAACACAAATACACTGAAAATAAATGCCAGGAAATTAAAATTGTTTTATTTTCTCCTAGTGTTCAATACTATATTTATTTACTATATGGCTATTCATTGGCACACCCACTGTACATTTATACTTGTATAAACATATTAGTAAGTTTTTACATATAGACTGGTCTCACGGATCACAGATTCACTCCACAATTCCAAAGGACTATGATTTGTTGCTCTAGATTTTGTTGTGTAATTAATAATCTTTGCACAAGGACATGTGTCACCAGAAGCAGAATCACACTATACAATCCCCAAAATGCACTGGGGCCTGTCACATTCTCAGTTGCCATCATACTAATCACACAAACATGGACTTCATCATAACCACTTCTATATAAATTCACGCAAGCCTGCAGTTCTTTGCAAAGTATCCACCTGACATTACCAAGACTTGCATCCCATCTGATATCCTGGTTATTAATCTTGTTTCTGGTTTTCTGTTTTTTTATTCTCTTGTCTTGCCTGATTCAGCCTGTTTGTACATGGCCTCACATGCCTGTTTAGTGTCTATAACCTTGCCTAACTTTTTGGATTTGTATGCCATTTTTAAATAAAGCTACCTGCATCTGCCACTATCTCTGCTGTCTCTGTGTCTAATTCATGAAAATTATAAATGACTGGAGATTTGAGTGATGAATCAGCTTTAGCTGTTTGTAAACAAGCTCCTTATTTTAAATACCATAACATTTTAAAATCTAACCAAGCAATATGCTTAAGTGAATTGGGAACAGTTAAATGTAAAAATAAATCATTATATTTTATTAGAACAATCTACCGGTAGCTCTTTTATTGCTCTAATAAGGCACAGCACATATTTATGTTTTACAGTTAATACTAGCGCTGTCTGAATCTTTTATGTACAGGCATAACAGGTTTATCCTCTTGCCTTTAATAAAGCACTCATTAAGAGTCACATAAAGATATGAGAGTGACCAGTTAATAAGTTCCACAAAAATGTAGCTTTCCTTATTTAATACGCTATTCTGTATCATTTTACTTGGTCTGTGGCAATAATAGTGATTATACTGTAATAAAACGTAAACTCCAAGTATAAAACTTTTCTCAGGCAGTGTACTTCTACTGTAATTTATATTACTTTATGCAGGTATTATAAAAGTAAACCATTCAGAAAGCTGCATTCAATTCAAAATACAACACCTGGGGAGGGTAACAATGATCTTGAGTTTCTTTAATTTGTACACAATCTGTCTGAATGTAGATTGGTGGACTATTTAGATGTGGTTTTATATCCTTTTCCAGCTTGATGAGCATCAACAACTCTTTCTGAGGTCCTCAGAAATCTCCTTTGTTCTTGTCATGATACATTTCCACAGACATGTGTTTTTGACTTTGATAGACCCCCCCCCTCCCCCTTAAAAAAATAAAAATATAATAGGGCGCTCACTCACACCTGATTGTCATCCTTCTTATTGAAATCACCTTACTCTCATTTCATACTCAAATTAACTGCTAATCCTAGAGGTTCATATACTTTTGCCACTCACAGATATGTAATATGGGATCATTTTCCTCAATAAATAAATTACCAAGTATGATATTTTTGTCTCATTTGTTTAATTGGGTTCTCTTTGTCTATTTTTAGGAATTGTGTGAAAAACAAAACAAATTTATCACTGAATAAAAACCCACTGCCAAAATGAACATCACACCTAGTATGTTTTAGCATTGATATGAAATTATGTAATAACACCAAAACGCATGTAATGATCTCCAACTGTCTTTGAATAGCCGTCTATCCAAGACGCCACACCCAGGTTAGAGCTTCATGGTATCTCTTTTACACTAATGTGTACGTTACTCAATTAAACTGATTTACATTTACAGATTACATTTGACACTAAACCCTAACCCTAATTACCTATATTTTATATATCTATATTTAAGTGTATGCAGTTGTAATTATCAAAATGAGTTTATTGTATTTATCACTTCTATTACTATAATTACTGTAATTATTGATGATATTAATATTAATTTTGATTATTTAACTGCAATTCAGATGTGGGTTTGATCAAACAGATACACCAAAGATGAAAACAATAATTGTGAACACTTGTTTTAAGATCAGATTTGTGCATATTAATAAAATATCAACAATTACTAAACTAGAAATGAAAAAAATATATAAGGAATGCTAATATGTCATACTTTCATATTTCACAATGCTCTCAGCAATATGTTTGTTAGATTTCCAGTGCACACACAAACACACATCTAAACACCTACAACAGCTTAATTTCAAACAAACCAAGTGGGAAGGATTAAACTAAATCCACAGCTGGATGCATTGTTAATCTATTATCTCATCTCTAAATCTGCTCTGGATCCCTTATTCAAACTCAGGTGAGAGATGCACTTGACTGTATGCCAAGGTAGTAAATTAAAGACAAAAGTGTAAAGTTTGGATTTAGCTTAGATTGTCTCTATATTATACCACATCATGATCCAATTTCTTTCTTTGTTTTCAAGCTGCTTATTTTATTCCTGTAGTGGTTATGCTTTAAAAAGTACTTTTGAATGTTCTGTAAAAAACATGACACTCTTTATGAAGTATTGGCTACACTATACATTTTTACCACATATTTTATTCCTGCATTTTTAAACCTGAGTTGTTCTATGTCAACTGCTATAAATACAGTGAGTTAACATAGAGTTAACATAAAGTACAGTGAGCATGTTATAGTTGTCAGGATGGCTTAAACATGGTTTTATATATATATATATATATATATATATATATATATATATATATATATATATATATATATATATATATATATATATATATATATATATAGACTTTACAACAGCTGTCCACCCAACCTCCCACCTTAATACTCATATTAATGACCAATTGTCTCCTAGAGCTTTAGACAGAAAAATATAAATATTTTAAAATAAGTGCAATATTCTGCTTCATGACCTTTTTCAGGTGACAACAACAGATGCTACGGGATCAAGGCTTCACTTCACGCATACATGCTTCCACACCCAGCTGGCCTGCACTGAGTAACATTTGAGGAAGCACAGCCAGCCAGAAAATTACAAACCAAAATGTACTCTGGGCCAAATACATTATATAGTTATCCTTTAAAATGTAATTATACCACATCACTGTAGAATTCATAATTCTGACTAGTCAGGAGGTGTTTAATTTTCAATAACAGCAGCTCTTCCAGTAGTCCTGGCTGTAAGACAAATAACAGCTTTATATTAATGTGCTCACTCGAATAAATTATTGTTTCTATTGTAATGGATAAATCACAGGGACTCATATGATGGATAATTTAAATCTAAAAATAAACAGATTATAAATGTGTTGTTATATGACAAAGAGAAATGAATAATGTAGAATAACTGATAAAAAAAACCTGTGGACCTTAAAAATGCCTTAGTAGGCTCAGGTACATTTTTCCAATAAGGAAATTGACTGGTAAGTTCTTCAACCATACTGGAGAATAGTTCTTCTAGAGAGTTTGACTGCTGCTGTTCTGTTTTTGCAGGTAATCACTGAAAGCCTTCCTTATGTTTTCTGTGAAATATGGTCTATTATGCAGAGTAATATGCTACTATTTTACTAACATACAAGCCTTTTTCCCCAATTTAATATTTCATTTCTGTTGAAAAAGTAATACCTCACTCACTCACTCAATGTAAATGCTTGATTGCATGGTGTCTTATTCATTAATACGTTCAAATGTATGATATTTGGAAAATTGCTGCTGTATAAGAGGAATCAAATACATTAGGACATGGTGATATTGGAAAATAAACAACTTCTGGGTGGTAAGAGTATCAGGCCTCACCACACCAAAACACTGTTGATTATTTTTCTACAACAACATGCCCTGTCATGTTTTATTCCATACATGTCACATATAGGTACAGTGCTGTGAAAAAGAATTTGCCCCATCATGATTTCTTCTGTTTTATTTGACTGACTTATGTGGTTCTAACTTATGCGGTTCTCCCCTATGCAGTAGTTACTATAATAATGTAAAACAGTTGCTATTTATAAACAGCTACTATATATAGTACATACTCACTTACCTTTCTACCTAGCTACTTACAGTGCTGATAAAAAAGTATTTGCTTTTGATTTCTTCTGTGTTTTTGTATATCTCATACTAAATAGTCTTAGATCTTCAAACGGAATACAACATAAAACAAAGGCAACCTGAGTAAACACAGAATACTGTTTTTGTTTCAAATTTTTTTATTGAAGTAAAATAAAATTATCCAAGACCTATCACTAATGTGACAAACTAATTGCGCTCTTAAACCTAAAATCTGGTTGTGCCACCTTTAGCACCAATAACTGCAACCAACTTCTGATACCTGGAGATCAGTCTTTCACTTACTTCTAGGATGAGGATTTACTACTATGCTTTGGATCATTGTATAGCTGCATAATCCAGTTGTGCTTAAGTTTCAACTTATGTGCTGAAGACCAGACATTCTCTTTTAGGATTTTCTGATAGAGAGCAGAATTCATGTTTCCCTCAATTATTGTAAGTTGCCCAGGTCCTGAAGCAGCACAACAGCCCACATTTCCACCGCCATGCTTGACCATTAGGTATGATGTTCTTTTTAAGGCTCATCAAGGTGTGTTTTGGCCAAATTCAGAGGTTCTTAATATTCTTCTGGGTTAGCAGTGGTTTTCACCTCACCGCTCTTCCATGTATGCCATTTTTTAACAGTGTCTTTCTGATAGTGGAGTCATGAACAGTGACCTTCATTGATGTAAGCGAGGCCTGTAGGTCCTTTGATGTTGTCCTTGGCTCTTTTGTGACTTGTTGGATGAGTACTTGTTGTGCTCTTGGAGGAATTTTGGAAGGTTGCCCACTTCTGGGAAGGTTCACTACTGTGATGAGTTTTTCCATTTGGAGATAATGGCTCTCAATATGGTTCTTTGGAGTCCCAGAGCCTTTGAAATAGCTTTGTAACTCTTCCCAGACTGATGTATTTCAGTCTCCTTCTTCCTCATAATTTCTGGAAGTTCATTCAACTTTGGCATAGTGTGTTACTGGGTGAGACCTTTTAACTATTGAGTTGCAACTTCATGCTGTAAAGTTCTATTTAAGTGTTGATTTGATTGAACAGGGTTTGCAGTAATCAGGCCTGGTTGCGGCTAGTACGGCTGAACCCCATTATGAGTGCAGTTTCGTAGATTTGGGGAATTAGTAATTACAGGGGAAAATACATTTTCACACAGGCCCGGTTGGTATTGGACAACTTTCACTCAGGTTGCCTTTGGTTTATCTTAGATTTTGTTTTAATTTCTAAGCAATTTAGTATGAGATATACACAAACACAGAAAAATCAAAAGCAAATACTTTTTTTATCCGCACTGTAAGTAGATAGGTAGATAGGTAAGTAAGTAGGTACTATATATAGTAGCTGTTTATAAATAGCAACTGTTTAACATTTTTATTGTATGTAACTCTGATTAATGCATAGGGGAGAACCACATAAGTCCATAGAGTTCTTAAAATCATGCTTAAGTAGTGTTTTTTAAAAACTAAATTATTTAATATAAAAATTATACCATCTATAATAATGCATCCCAGTATAATTATTAACCACCCGCAATATTTTTGTTTTACGTCCAATTGAGCTTTTACATGTTTTTTTTTTTGTTTTGTTTTTTTTTTGTTTTTTTTTATGCCAGGTGAACAATCATTACACTGTTGCCAGGTGTGATAAAACCATGCCAAATACCAGCACAATGCCAAAACACAAAATACACCTCTCAGACCTAAGCCCCATGCCCTGCTTTTCAAACTCCAAAATCATGACTGTTGATGCCAAATGTCTTGTAGTATTTACAAACTAACATTATAATACATTTTAACAAAAAAGCATTACAAATTTACAGTTAAAGGGTCATTCAAGCCAAAATCTAAAATTTAACCATCAATACAGCTGCCGTAATATGCCCACTTGTGTATTACACTGATGATGGAGTGGACTCTGTAGCAAGATTTACCAGCTTGAATACTGGGGAAACCCCCTCCTGATTACTCATCTTGGAAATGGACACAAAATGCTAGCAGACTACACCAGTTATGGTTGATATCTGGGTGGGAGGGGAATGGGGAAAGGGGAGGGAATTAGGGTGCAGTGCTCACTAAATAATAGTACAGTGCCCTCCACTAATATTGGCACCCTTGGTAAATATGAGCAAAGAAGGCTTTAAAAAATTCTTTATTGTTGAACCTTTTTGTCATGTCTCGAGACGTAATGAAGATGGGGATGGATGCAACTGCAGTTTAACAGTTTATTAAATGTGAGACACAGGCAGGTAAATCCAAATCGTGATCAGAAACGTAATCCATAAACATGCAAAGGTCAGGCGATCGGCAAACAGGCATACACGGGGCAAAGCGGGAATCAAGGTCGCGGTCACGGAATACAGGATCGATATACAAAACAAGAAACATAAACTATAGCGGGAACTGGGAGCGGAGAAACCAGCGTGGACTAAGTGCACTAATCTAACATGGAACATAACATGGACAATAACTAAGACTATGACTGTGATAAACTATCGTGTGGAATCTAAACTAATCTAACCTACTATAAATTATCTTATCTAATAATCCGACAGAACAAGAAGGAGACATAACAGAAACATAACAAAAGCACGTGTCCAATGAACACAATGTCACGATTGTCAACATACGGAAAGCAGGTGCTCGTGCACCTTGCTCGTGCACGCGCGCCCACATGCTCTCCAGCGCGCTGCTTAAAGGGGAAACCGTGACACTTTTGATCTTTTGATTTAAAAAAAAAAAACACAAAAATACTCTGCTCTAACGGATTTCTACAAATTTCTACCTATGAATTTGCCTATGAGAAATATATATTTAAAGTACGTTGCCATTGATATTTTACTTTTTTTTAGTACACCTGAGTGACTAAAAACCGTGACTTCCCGTTTCACAGGGGTATACAGTGGGGAAATAAGTATTGAATGCGTCAACATTTTTTTCAGTAAATAAATATTTTAAATTTAATTTGTTTTGATAATTTCAGAACATTTTGCGTATATTCACAGGCAGTGCTAAGGCTGCTTTTAGAGAGGCTTTTATCATGACTACAGTAAGACATGCAGTGCTTGCCTCTGGTCCTGGATTATTTATATTTTATCTGCCCAAATAGCATGATATTGATTAGTTCACACACAAATCGTGAACATATTCCTCAAGAGGTAGTGCAATGTCTTTCAACCCTGTGTTCTGTTCTTTCTAATCGACTGGACACTTACCTCATCAGTTGTGAATGAAATGGCTGGACCAAAGGGACGTCCCAAACTCATTGTGTCTGAGCAGCACCTTAGACAGTTGATTGAAATTGGTCTGACTGTACCTTGCAGTTCAAAACTGCTTGAACAGTTGAACAGGGAATGCAAGAGTTTGGCATTACAGTGAGGGGAACATACAGTCACCTGACAGAAGAAGAGTTAGACAATCTTGTAGCTACAATCAAAAAAACATCACCACACTCAAGCTACAGAATGATGAGAGGACACTTGAAAGCTCTTGGTCATTGTGTCCAGTGGAGCAGAGACTGGGACTCTATGAACAAAGTAGATTTAATGGAGTTCTTGCTAGAATATAACAACTTGGATATTGTGAGAAGACAATATTCAGTTCGGGCACCTCTGTTCCTCATGCAGATGAACACAAACCACAAGCTGACCAGGTAGATTAATAATTATATTTGTTGACATTACATGTTTTACAGCAAGATAGCTTATTCTGTTATCAAAACTGTATAGGTAACTGTGTGCATGAAATTGTCTTTTTTTTATATTTAGATATGGCTTAGTAATATTTGGCGGCATAGATGGCTACTCAAGAAAGGTTAGTGGTGGATCTTTGGTTGTGTGACTCAATACAATCATGGAATAACTGTTTAAACATCTATCATGGTCATACAGTTTTGTAGTTTGCCAATAACTTCACAAAAAGTTTTATTCATCAGATCATGTATCTGGGCACCACAATTGGTCGGTAACCGATCGCAGATTCCGTGAGGGTACGTTAGTGTGTCGGCAATTTGTTCGATGCTGGGGGAAACGTGGGAACCAGGGTTGGATTAATGCACTCTCTCGCATACCGTTGATAAAAAGTTCTTTAATTTTCTTGACAGAAACAAATGATGAATGAAAACTTGTTGAAAACTACTTGTTATGAATTGGCGTGCAGGAGCGTGGTCAAAAAAGGTGTGCTTCCCAGCTCTTCATTTCCGTCCGCCCGTGTCAGAAGGTTAACCCACGTCATATACACCACAAAACACACCACCAAACCTCACAAAATACAACACAATCCCAAACAAATAGATCAAAACAACCCCAAATTCCAACTCTACAAAAAATGGCAAAATGGCTGAAACATACCGGCCACTAATTTTTGTGTAACAAACCATTACAAAAACATACATTTAAGCCATTCAAACATCAACATACATTAACCATGAATAAACATGAAACATTCGAGTATTGTGCAACAACCGGGTCATTACAGATTTATAGCTAGCAAATTTTGGTTGAATATTAGAGTCCATTCAAGTGCATGTGTCCAAGTGTGTGAGTGTAAAAAGAGAATCCATCAAATAGTACATCAAAAAAGAGGGGATGCCAGCAAAAAGAATATTCATTCGAATAGTCCATGTTGGCAAAACCTTGTGACCAAGAATCAAAATTCATAGACTAAGTAAATCAACATTTAAACATCAAATTTATCCATTACAGAATACATTATTATGCACCTTCTGTAAGTCATCGTATTTACATACAACCTATTCTGCTTCAAGCAAAAAACATAACTTAGTAATAGGTCTTTCAAGCTCATTGGTTTGTGTCTTAACACGTACTTTACGTACAAACCCTTTGGAGTCTTCCATAGTTTCTATAATGTGCCCCATAGACCACGAATTCCTGGGGGCAGAATCGTCGATAATATGCACCAGATCTCCGACTAAGAAACTTCGGTGGGGCTTATTCCATTTCTGACGCTATTGCATAATGGGGAGATATTCTTTGGTCCATCTTTTCCAGAATATGTCGCTGATGTATTGTACTTGCTTCCAGTGTCTTTTTTCGGTAGGTTTCTTGTTTATCAAACGAACTTGGTGGTAGAGTGGGCTTTCCTCTTAACAGTAAAAGGTGATTTGGTGTTAACGCTTCGAGATCGTTAGGATCATAACTGGAAGGTGTTATTGGTCGGTCACTCAAATTAGCCTCAACGTCACAAAATATGGTACTGAGGGCTTCGTCGTCAACCATTTTTGCCCAGTGATTGAGCAAAGGATCCTTTTAGTCTGTTATACGAGACACTCCCAGGCACCACCATGGTGAGCTCCGTGAGGTGGGTTAAAGGTCCACTTTATTCCATCCAGCAAGAGACTGTTCTGTATTCTGGTTTGATTTAAGCTTTGTAGTGCCTGGCTTCAATTCCCGGTTTGCCCTCACGAAGTTTGTTCTGTTATCTGATCTTATTTCTTTGACTTGTCCTCTTCGACAGATAAACCTCCTTATAGCATTAATGCAGGAATCTGTATCAAGTGTATAGGCCATTTCAAGATGAACGGCACGGCATGTTAGACAAGTGAATATAACGCCATACCTTTTAACAGTATTCTATCCTCTTCTTACCTCAATAGGTCCAAAATAATCCATTCCCACCAGAGTAAATGGAGGGAGGTAGTCTGTCAGAAAGGAGATCAGACAGTTTCTGTTCTCCATGTCTTTGATACTAACGGCGCCATGTCATGCATTTCCTAATGATCCTTCTAGCCAATGAATCGGCATGAGGAATCCCAAACCGTTGTCTAAGCATGAAAAGCATATGATTTCTTCCACTCTGTCCAACCTTTTCATGTACGAAATGAAGAATGAGTTCTGAGATGTTGCAATCCTTTGGCAGGATAGCGGGATGTTTTGCCTCCTCGGGTAATGCAGACTTGCTTAACCGACCACCTACCCTTATGATGCCATCGACAATTGTTGGATCCAGTTTGTATAGAGAACTGGATTTCTTTACAACCTTTCCTTTACTCAAGCATGAGATTTCCTCAGGAAAGTGCTGGTTTTGCACAGAACTGACATTTGCCTTTTCAGCTTTATTGAGATCCACCACTGAAAGTCTGTGAGTCAACGCTTTCTTTTGGATGGATTGTCAGATTGTGTGTTGTTCATATTTTACTTTTCATCACATCTTCGTTTAAGTGTCTCTTTGACCTTCAAAAGCCATGCCACAGCCCGTGTGAGGTCTTTCCATTTGGAAAAGTATGAAAGCAACTTGCTGGTAGAACAAGATTCTTCCATTGGCTCGGCAGAGGTGACATGAACGGAAGCTTGCTGCTTTAACTCAGGGTCGTCGCTTGAAATGATATCCATGCCTCAAAGTGTCTTTGGCCACTGAGAACATTTGCAAAGGATTTCCGGTCCTTTGATCCATGTCTTACACTGAAGAAAAGCTTTGACTGATATGCCACGTGAAGCTGCATCGGCGGGGTTCTCCTTTGAAGAGACGTGCCGCCACTGCTCTACCTTTGATAGAGAATGAATTATTGAGATTCGATTTGCAACGTACGTCTTAAATCATTTACTTGTGTTAGCGAGATATGTTTGCAGAACTGTCATGCTGTCTAACCAGAGGATGGAATCTGATCATGAGAGTTGTAACTCTGTCTTCGGCATGTGATCCATACGTACAGGTAGGACTGCTGCTGCCAATTCCATTCTGGGGATGGTAGTACACTTAAGAGGTGCAACTTTAGCTTTTCCAAAGGCAAAGGTCACACAGACTTCACCCAAACCGTTTGTGAGCCGAAGGTAGGATACGGCGCCATAACCTACTTCACTAGCATCACAAAAGTGGTGCAGCTGTGCAGATGTGAAGTTTTCAAAGCCTTTAGGAATATTGTTTTAATTTACCTTGAAAGTGTCCAGTAGATGGAGCGAGCAAAGCTATTCTTCCCAGGTTTGAGCTACGTCGAGCGGGATCTTTTCATCCCAACTCCATTTTGTCTTACAAAAGCTTTGTAAGAGCCTCTTTGCCACAAGAATGATAGGAACCAAAAAGCCCAAGGGGTCATAGATTGAACAAATGATGGATAAAATGCCCCTCCAGGTTACCTCATTGGACTTGATTGCTATACTGAAAGTAAAGACATCTCTTTCGACGTCCCATTGAGCACCAAGAGCTCTTTCCATTGGTAACTGCTCCATATTTAAATCCAGAGCTCTCACTTCTTTTGCTCTATCCTCTTCAGGAATTGCAGAGAGCATGGCACGATCATTACTGATCCATTTGTTTAAGTGGAAACCACCTTTTGAGCATACTTCAGTTAGCTGTTGATACAGAAATATTGCTTGCTCTGTACTGTTGACTGCTTTCAGGCAGTCATCTACGTAGAAGTTCTGCCGGATGGTATTAGTAACTTCTTCCAGATCCTTCCCCTGATTGTCATCTGCTGTTTTCACGAAATCCTGATTATATTGTTACATCAAAAGGTTTTCCAGCTTAGCGACGGATATCCTATTGACTTGAACAGAGGTATCCTTGTCATTTTCGATCCTGCCTTGGCCGAGTGGACCATTGATGACCCAGCCAAGAAGGGTTTTAACAGCATAGGGTCCATAACCTCCACTGTTAATTATTCTCCAGGGTTCTAGAGCCTTTGGTGCATTGACACCTATTAGTAGGCCAATGGTTGCATTGATTGGAGTCAAGTTGACCTCTTTAAGGTAAGACCATTTTCTTATATCATCCAATTTCGGAATGTTGTCGTGTGTCACTGGAATTGATTTTTGTGTGAAAACGTCAGGCAATTTGAGAAATGAGTTACTGTCTAGTGCTGCTACTTCTATGCCAGATATTTCTTAACTAGTTACTGGTTTCTGTTGACCAATTGTTTTCAAAAGTATTTCTGTTTTCTTACCAAGGGCGTGAAGCTGCTTGGAAAATTCCTCGGTACAAAATGTTGCCGACCTCCCCGGTTCTAGGAAAGCTAGAGCACATTCTTTTGTGCCGGCCCCAGTATGGCTACCAGTTGCCAAAGAAACAACTGCATTGGAACCAAAGAATTCTTTAGTGTGATCCTGAGGCTGTTGGGTTTCCTTTGTTTGTATATGTAGCATGGTTGGATGACCCCTTTTACACACATTACACGACATCCGCTTCATACAATTCTTGTTCATGTGTCCTCTTTGTAGACACCTGAAACACAGTCCTTTAACTTTCAAGAATTCCACCTTTTCTTTGTTCGGTTTATTTTGAAATATTTCACATACTTCCATTGGATGATTTTTATTGCAGAACATGCAAAGCTTTACAAATGCATCAGAACCATTCATGGTATTTCCACTTTGCTTGTCATTCTTTGATGGCTCAGACTTTGACACTGGCGAAACAGTCATAGCGAAACTGCTTCCTCTACTATTTGCTTTGGAGTAGGCTTTGCACTGGCCTTTTGATTCAGAAGTTTGCTTCAACGGGCTTTGAATCTCTCCAAAGATTGGATCCAGCATCATTCGTGATTGTTTGTCAATAAATGAAAGTAGATCTCCAAATGTCGCTCTCTGCTTGTGTTTGTCATATATGTTGCAGACTACTGCTCACCACTTGTCATGAAGCCTAAATGGTAGCTTTGACACAACGATCTTTAAATTGGAGGGTGCTTCAAGATCTGTAACATAGGCCATCTCCCTCATTGTGTTATGACAACTTTTCAAGGAGAGTGCATACGACCTCAGACTAGATGCATCTTCTGACATTATAGTAGGCCACCTCAGTGCCTTGTCCATGAAAGCAGATGTGATTTTAACTTTATTTCCGAAAAGCCATTCAAGTTGTTCCTTAGCTTCCTTATATCCCTTTTCTGGTGGCATGTGAAAACAGCTACGGACAAGGTTTCTTGGTTCTCCAGTTGTGTATTGTTCCAATTAGTTTAACCTTTGTTGCATATCGTCAGTTTTTGTTTCAATGGTCTGCTCAAAAGATTGTATGAAAGATCTAAACTGTAGTGGGTCTCCATGAAAGACTGAGATTTCTCTTTGTGGAAGTTGCGACAATGCATTTTGCTTTATCAGAAGTTGCGTGATTACATTTTGCCTTTTCATGACATCCGTGAGGGAATCAACATCCAAACCAGGGATATCTCTTGGAGTTTCCTTTTGTATTGAACTTTGTGTAGGCCTTCTGATAGTGATCTAAGATGGGTCTTGGGTCTCCAGTTTTACTTGTGATGGTGTATGTGTCGCTTTATTAGTGACATTTTGGTCAGAGTATGCTCTGTGTTTTGTTTGAACCCTTTTCGCTGTCGTTGGAATGATATATTCAGTTGAAGTTCTAGATGAAGTTGCGATGTTACTCGTTTGGGAGTGCAAGAACTGTGACTCTGTAAGAGCATTTATTTTGGCTTCAGCTTCCGCTATTTTCGTTCGCAGTTTAAGTTTTTCTTTCTTTGATTTTTATTCTCATTTCTTCCATGTCCAACTCCAGTTGCTCCTCCAGCGACTCCAATTGCACCATCAATATAGCGCGTTGTACTCGAACTTCGGAAAGAGTGCCAGACGCGTTGCTGCCCTGACTGGAGGCCTTGCTTCGGGCCTTTTCTGCAGCCTGTGAAACGCTGTCATGTGGCGATACAGATTCCACAACAGCAGCACCATGCAGATTATCAAAGACTTGTTCGAGTGCACCATCCACGTCATCCACTTTGAGCCAAAGTTCAACACCATTGAGGAACGTTTTTGTAATGAGATAAATGAGACACCCAGCCTTACTCTTCGCTACGTGATTAATTTAAACAATTCCCTTTCCCTTTGAACCAGGGATTCAACATTGTCTGCTTGGTCGTGCATTTTCACTTTTGTAGTATTTCAGAGTAAATCAACATTCGAAGATGCGAATATAATCCGTGCTTTCAGACTTCTTTTGAACGTGGAAGTCCTGAGCGCGGCAGCCCAGTTTGTGCCTTTCAAACTCCATTTTACTCACGATTTAACAGAGATGATCTTCCCAAACTTTAGTGTCCAACGATCTCCTTTTCCAGTGGTTTCGAGTCCAAACTCCGCAATCCATATGCTTTTTTGACTTTATGTGTCAGCGATTTGTTCGATGTAAGGGAAACGGGGGAACCAGGGTTGGATTAACACACTCTCTGGCATACCATTGATAAAAAGTCCTTTAATTTTCTTGACAGAAACAAATGATGAATGAAAACTTGTTGAAATTAAACCTTACTATTGAATTTAACATAAAACTACTTGTTATGAATTGGCGTGCAGGAGCGTAGTCAAAAAAGGTGTGCTTCCCAGCTCTTCATTTCCGTCCGCCCATGTCAGAAGGTTAACCCAAGTCATATACACCTCCCACACCACACGTGACCCATGACCCAGGAGCAAACACACCATCAAACCTCACAAAACACAACACAATCCCAAACAAACAGATAAAACACCCCCAAATTCCAGCTACCACAAAAAATGGCAAAATGGCTGTAACAGTATGCCTCGAGGAGAGTGTTCAGTTGGGGGGTGCTGTTCCAGACAAGGTCTTGTATGTGAGCATAAAGGCCTTGAATTTACATATACATACTGGTTAAATTAATTGTTTCTTTGTATTATTAATGCCCACAGCTTAAACAACTGTTGTCACATATTGACATTGCAAATATTAACAGATGTTTTGCTGGTTAAATGCTTTATATTCCTATAAACCTCTATGTCATCATTATAGAGACAGATATGCCTAGCACATTGAAGGTTAATACGCTGAGATTGGTTCATGGGATTGGTGGTGCTGCTTGTTTGGGGTTATGCCAAATGTATGGAAACATTTTAATACCTGCTTACTTTTCACCTACTATTCCAGATCATTTTTTGTCCTCTTACATGGTTGCTCTTGATATTTAGCCTCCAAAGATGTCCATTCTCTGCTGTATCCCATGCTCATGCTCCAGAGGACTCCGTATGTCAGAAACAATCAGGCAGACTACAGTGTGAAGGCATGGTGGCTTAGCATTGCCGACAGCACTGACCTTCTTCACCAGCACCATCACTGAGTGAATGCCTCCACAGCAGCTGTGCCAAGGAGCAGTCTCTTCACTGCTCTCTGACAGTTCACATAGCCATGTTGAGCTCCTTCACCCACTGTGCATTTCTGCTCGACCTGTTCTGATTCCTCCACAGGAAAAGGGCCAAAGTGAGAAAGACACAATTGCAACAGAAGACAAGCTTGAATAGAGCACTGCAGGTCACTTGATTTTCCAGAGGCTTGTGTGTATCTAGTTGTGTTTCATTCAGATGGGCAGCTGAGTGTGGTAGAGTCTAGAAAGTTTTTGCTGCATTGGTACAAAGCAAGTTAATATAATCTGACTTCTACAGCTAGTTTTACAATATTTCTATTTCTATACACCACTCAAAATGTTTGGTACTGTTTATTATTGTTTAATGCTGTTTAATATTATATTATTTAGTATTGCATTATATTATATTATACGTAGTATTGGTAGTGTTTAATATTAACATGTTATATTAATAATAAAGATGCCAGTAAAAACAAACATACACACACACACACACACACACACACACACACACACACACACACACACACACACACACACACACACATAAGTGGCGTTTACACACCGAATTAAAGGTTTGCACAGGACTCTTTTTTAAATTGCCATTTCCAAAGGAATTCTATCCAGTCCTGCCCACTTCCACAGTTATTTTTGTTTGCCTACAATATTTGAACATTAGTAGATTTGCTTCTGTTTCCCCTAAATAATAATAATAATAAAAAATATATGTAAATTAAACCCAAGTGACCAATGTTGAGAGCATTTTGCACATTTACAGTAGATTCATGCTTTGCTGTTGCTTGGGAATGAATGATGCATGCAGAATAATTAATACCAATAAGCTAAACATTTTCACAACCAAAACAAGACAGATTTGATTGCTGAAGTAAGATTCATTGTGCTGAAACTTTACTGAACATTATTAGAAATGTGCTGTTTCCCTTTGTCCTGCAAGCCTGTATGAAACCAATGACCTGCTTTCATGATTTTTATTTGTTAGGTTCAGCAGGTCCTGTGAGATCCCAGTCCTGATGCATACCTCTACTGTACTTAGAATTATTCCAGCCCCAAAACAAATCTGGTTTTAGCTTGGTGATTATGCAGCCTTCATTATAATAAATTTAAGCACTTTTTTTTTTTCAGATCCCAGATGTTTTTTTTCAACAGTTTTGATGAAGTTCCCACAAATTTAATCACTTGGCTGCTTTTCTGTAATTCTCTGGTTCAAGTCATATCAAACCATACACACACACACACACACACACACACACACACACACACACACACACACACACACACACACAGGTATGTATAATAATATACAGGTATGTGTACAGTATGTGTACAGTATTTGGACACACTGTATTATACTATACATGAAGCTGCTGCATGACTACCTCTTAGCAATGTTGCAAAAAAAATCAAAGGAAACTGTCAACTGAAACAGTAACTATTGTCATAGAAGCATTGACACACACACACACACACACACACACGCACGCACACAAACGTGCACACACACACACACACACACACACACACACACACACACACACACACACACACACACACCAGCACCAAGCATTAACCTCTCTACAGACCCATTTCTTATTTGTAGAAATCCTTTCATGTGATCCTTACCCTTCTATAGTCAGCCACATTTTTAAATTACCTGCTTTTCCACAGTACTTTGCTACATTTAAGAGATTTGCTCAAGGTAGTGTATGAGAATATGGAAATTGCAGAGGACACCCTCATAGGAAAGGTCAGTGATCATTGTGATCTATCATCCTGTCCTGGATTCATGTGCAGTGCACAGAACTGGAGGGGCTTCATTAAAAGAGAGAAATTGGTTACAGTGGGATTTCAGGCCCAGTGGCACACCAAACGCTCCTTTTTCTGACCCAGTCTCACAGCACAAAAATCTTCATGTACAAAACATGCTCAGTCCCACAGCAGTACTTAATTGCTATACTGAATTCATGAACTTAAAAAAGTTGGGACAGTATGGAAAATGCTAAAAAAAAAGAGGAATGATTTGTAAATGTACTTTATCTTGTAAAACATATAAAGACAATGTATTTGATGTTTTACCTAATCAACTACATATTTTTTTGGTTTTTAATTATAAAAGTTTATTTTGAAATTGATGCATGCAACATGTTCCAAAAAGTTGGGACAGGGGAAAATTAGGACTAATAGCAATGTGACAAGTTGAAATAAGAAGGTGATGTGAAACAGGTGAGGTGATCGTCTAATCATAGTATATAAGCAGCCTCCAAAAAAGGCCTAGTCCTTCAAGAGCAAGGATGGGTTGAGGCTCGCCAATCTGCCAACAGATATGGCAGTGAATAATCCAACACTTTGAAAACAACATTCCCCAAAGGCAAGTTGGTAGGAGTTTGTTTGTTTCACCTTCTACAGTGCACAATATAAAAAAAATCAAGGAATCCAGTCAAATCTTGGTACGTAAAGGGCAAGGCCAAAAACCACTTCTGTATGCGTGTGATATCTGATCCCTCAGACATCACTGTCTTAAAAACTGTCATGAGTCTGTTATGGATATCCTGACATGGGCTTGGGAATACTTTGGTAAACCTTTGTCAGTCAACACCATTCACCACTGCATCCACAAATGCAAGTTAAAGCTTTATAGAGCAGGACAACACCAAACCACATTCTGCCAGGATTACAAGTGCATGGTTGCATAAGAAGAGAGTGCAGGTGCTAGCATCGCCTGCCTGTAGTCCTGACCTGTCTCTGATTGAGAATGTGTGGCATATGATGAAATGCAAAATAAGGGAATGAAGGCCCCATACAGTTGCGCAGCTGAAGACATGCATAATGGATGAATGGGGGAGCATTCCGCTTGCTAAACTTAACCAACAGGTGTCTTCAGTGATATATATATATATATATATATTTTTTTTTCATTTTCCATAGTGTCTGAACTTTTACAGAATTGGGGTTGTATGTTGGTAACACTTTATACTGTATCAACCTGTTGATGGATTCTCAACAGCATGAAATGTGTATTAATGTATCAACAACATGCTGTGTATGAAATCAATAAAGCAAACATTTCAATTTGTGCTAGGATTTATCTACTAAACTGTTCAAATTCTGCTTCAGTTGACAGACTGGTAACTTGGCATGGTATGTAGATGTCTTCTTAACTGTTTTTAGAATGTCTAAAGTGGACTATGTAAATGACATATTATTAGTCCCATATAACTGACTGGTAAATGCCCTAGAAAGTAACATATATGGTGTAATTACAGCACTATACTAAGCATACAAAACATCACACTGCTTTTGGATGTGCATAAATGATACGTCAGATTGATTTCCAAGCTATTTTAATAGTATTTATACCACATAACTGTTGAATACTTGATTTTAATTGCTTTTGATGCATCGTCTCTAAAGCACGGCTCAAATAGTCATTTCGGCTGCAAGATTTACTGTATGTTATTGCACTTGTTCTAATACTTTATTGTTTCTATAGTAAGAACTTACACAATGATTGTATGGCAGGTGCTCCATTTGTAATTGTTATGATTCCTGTTATGTTTTTAGTGAGGAGAGATTTGTTTAGCATTTCTGGAAGGAGTCTCCAGTGTCTGCACCTTGAAACTGAGAGGTAAAACTGTAACTTTATGTTTTCTGACACTGGAAACTCTTCAGAAAGGAGGGTTTTCCTATTTCTTGGCAACACGGACAATTTTTATTTTTTTTTGTCTATAAAACTACAAGAGGGCGAGAGAGAAAAAAGAGGCAGGTGAGGTACAGGTACTATAATTTAAGTGATCAGAGGAATTAACCTGTTCTGTGGATAATCCACAATGGTAAAAATGTTTGATGTGTAATTCTTTAATAAAAAAATTATAATCATTGGCAAATTGCTGAGGTACAAAAATATAAAATTTCAGTAGGTGCTCTTATTGGAAAAACATTGGGGTAGTAATAGTAACAGGCTGCATAATTTTGTTAGTCCTCATTAACTTACTCATATCTTATGTCATTCAAGACAAGAAAGGGATGAAAACAAACAAGAGATATTATGTGGGACTTTATCGTAAGAAAATCTTTGACTACCAACCCATCCCTTGCAAAAACCATAACCATACATACTTCACTGAGTCTGCCTTATACAAATTCTTATACAGTAAAAAATGCTAGATGAAGGTCAAGTAGTTAGTTTATGTTTTTACTGGCAGACTGATGCTTCAAGTCACTGGAACAATTGAAACAAGCATGCTCCATCTAGAACTCTTTCCCTATTAACCTCCATGGCTTAAGTCTATAGTATGCAATATTATTTAGTGCTATTGCTTTTTACCCTACTTCATTTGTTTTAGCAGGAGCACATTCAGCTAGTGTTCCTTTCCATCTAGGCCAAACAATGAAATGGCAAACTAATTTTTCATCCAAATGAGTTCAGGTTTGATTTCTGTGAGGAAAAAAAAAAACTCTGACACAATGAAAACTAATAAGGGTTAATGAACCCCTGAATAACTGTAAGAATGGAGCCACTCGATAACATGCGCCTCCCAAAACATGCCACCACTGAAGATACATTAGTGGTGTAATCAGCCTACACTGCTTCAGCTATTAAAAATGAATTAAGCCAAACATAATTATGCAGCATTGTCATGCAAATGTGGCAGGACTTATTGTTCACATATGAAACACATGTTTAATCTAATTGAAGTAAACTATGGCTTGTTGGTTAGTTGTATTTGTGCTGAATGAAGACCAGGGTATGTTTCCCTTTTCTGGCTATTATTATTCCCGTCAGCATGTATGGCTGAGCTGAAAGGCCCATAGTGTTCTTTAGAAGAGTTTAGACGTGCTCTCAGTGGCTTCTTCATTCACCAATCAATACACTCCAAACCTTGGCATGCTGGTAAACATATACATTTACAAATGGTGCAGACTTTCAAGTGTTTCAGAGGTTGTTCAATATATGAAGTCATTTTTCTTGAGAGGCAAAACACACCTGACATATTCCTATCTCCAGACAGTGCATTTAGAAGACATTACAACAGCAACAATAGATCTGTAAAGTAATGAAGCATATTGAAGGAATGCAGAAAGATTCTGCTAATAGCAATGTCAGTAATATGAATAACACATGGCAAGTCAAGTTAGGTATTAGGTATTAAGTATTGAGTTAGTTATGAGGAAAATTATATTATTATTATTATTATTATTATTATTATTATTATTATTATTAATAATAATAATAATAATAATAATAATAATAATAATAATAATAATAATAATAATAATAAGGAATGTGTAATACATACAGTGTTTATGCACACAATTACATCCAACATCCTTAATGCATGATGTACAGCTTACTGACACACATAAGTCAAATAAATCCCTGTTGTTATACCGGTTTGACTACAATAAACAGGTGTTTGGTGTTTTTATGGAGTTTTTTTTTTTTTTGGAGCAAGGACAAAATGAGTCAAAACTAGAATACATAGATGTTTGAAACTCTATTGCACCTATTTCCACAAGTGACATGGGAAATAAGGAATTCTTGCTCACTATATCCTTGTTGTTCTGCAGGTTTCTTATGATGAGCTGGTAAGGAAGACACTCTTTACCACACTTTTTATTATTATTATTATTATTATTATTATTATTATTATTATTATTATTATTATTATTATTTTATCTCATTTAAAAGTTAGCATGCTATTATGTCTTAGTATTGGCAAGTACTTTAATAAAAAACATGTTGCTATTGTATATAATTTGTGCCATACAGACTTTTCATTATCGTGCACTGCTGAATGTTCAAGTTTCTCTTATTTATGGAGTCACCTGGAGAAGGCATTTCCTTAAAATCAAAGACCAAATAAATTACATAAACTATTTTACTATAAATAGGTTTTTGTAATGTTAAAAACAGAAAGCCAATTCTATGTATGTATTTATGTATGTATGTATGGATAAATCGTAGTGGCATAGCAAGGGTCAAGGTGCAGGCAGACAGGACAATAATAGGCATATCCATAACCATACATGGTAACACAGGAATTGGCTGATAATGGGCATGAGCCAACATGTAAGTAAAACTAGAAACAAAGAACAGGGACCACGAGAAACTAATGCTCTGAAACACACACTAAATTAATGATTTCTGACTAAGTGCAGACTACAGCCTGCCTTGCTCCAATATTCACACCCAACGCTCAAATCGAATAGGTAGATTTCATTACATTACTGTGCTTTGATTCTAGTTGTTTATTGAAGTATTTTAGTCAGCAATTTTATTCAGCCGAGATGCATATATAGAGTGACTCCTCATGATCTAAGGCAGAGAGTGCAACTATCATTTCTTATAGAGTTTCCCTAGCAGTGCACTGCATTGCAGCTATTCTAGTCATTCCTTTTCCTCTCCTCAAGCCATTAAAGTTGCCCAAGATTTTTAAGCCCCTGGAAGGAGATTTTAGCAAGGACTAACTGGCACAGCAGTGTATCACAAGATATCAATTACACATTCAGTTCAATCTGAGGGGTGGTTCTCCTATTATTTTTACCTTTGTTAACAGCCAGGTTTTAAGATTTCAGAATGACAGAACATGCACTGTGCCTGGCTTGAAACCACTTAAGTGTATTTAAGGTATCACTATGTCATTATCTTACCATCCTAGATGCATAATTGCAATGTATGTGGGTGGAGAAGTGTATAGTGGATTTAGGAAGGTGCTTTTGTTTGAGCTTAGGGAAAAGCTCTTTCCTGGCTTAGGTTATACCTGACTGACTGTTTTTGTTTGTAAATGTCAGTGGTGACGTCTCTATGCATAGAAATAGAAATTGGTGTCTCACAGGGCTCTGTTATAGGGCTACTGCATTTACTAAGCATATACAACCTCTGGTTCCAATTATTTGTAAACATGAGCTGCGTCCGAATGTCCCTATTCGGACAGTATGCCGAAGGAGTAGTATGTCCGAATTTTCAGTATTCATAAAACAGTAGGCGAGAAATACCCAGATGACCTACTGCTTCCACTGAGATTCTGCAGTAGGGAACCAATAGTACTGCACTGTCCCATAAGGCAACAGGACTGGCGCGAGAGAGCTGTCAGAATCAAACATTGTGGAAGGCAGTGTGTTGGCTCTTTTTAAGTTGTAGGTCACATGACAATGCCAACATGGTGAATGTCCAGACTGTATTCATACTACATACATATTCTGATCAGTACTGCATCAACAGCCAAGAAGTATGTACTGAATCAAATGCAGTAGGTATTTTCACAGTACACATTTTGGACACAGCAATGGTATTGGCATCATCGCTGATGATACAGAACTGTATGTTTCAGCCAAACTAGATAACAATAAGGTTATGTACTGTGTAAAGGACTGTAAGTTGAGTTACTATCTCCTACTTAATTCCAACAAGAGAGAAGTACTTCTACTTAGGACAAAGGCAGCTAGAAGCAAGCTTTATGATTATGTAGTGATTCTTGATGTTCTTTCAGTTACACCATGTGCAGCAGGGAAAGACCCTGTGGTGATTATTGACTCAGTCTCTCATTTGAAGCTCATGCAGATAATATTATTAGAATAGCCTTTTTTCATCTAAGAAATGTTTCTGAGCTAAGAAATATAATTTTGTTACATAATAAAGTACTTGAACTTGTGCAATTATTACCTCTATGTTGGACTATTTTAACTGCTGTAACTGGAATATTGCTGTCTGGATATTCCAGTAAGTAGATAAATAAGCTCCATTTACTTCTGTGTGCATTAGCCAGATTCCTTACTAGAACAAAAGATTGAAAAAATTACCCTTTTTTTGGCCACACTACATAGGCTCTTATTAAAATTCTGCATTGATTATAAAATACTACTACTGACCTATAAAGCAGTGAACCCACAGTGCCTGAGGAAACCTTTGGTCTATTATGATCCGTCAGATCTGCTTCAATCAAAAGGTACAGGTAATTTATCAGTATCTAGAATAATGAAGACTACACAGGGGACATAGCTTTTTCTGCTACAAAGCCCCTCAGCTATAGAACATCCTTCCAATTAGTGTTCAGGACTCAGATACAGTCTCAGTCATTAATATCAGATTGAAAACTAATTTGTCTAGTCTGGTATTTTTGTTAAATATCTCTGCTCTTATGTAAACGGTAAAGATCTGCCATTCATGGTCATATAGAATTTATGGTATGCTTTATGAGATGTTTTGGAAGCTGCAATGGCTGCTCTCACCTTCTGGACCTGTCCAATTCATTCAGGTATTTCTTCTGCTTAGAGCTTTTGCACTTGTGACTCACCTTCTGCTGTGATCATCTGCTGTCAATGGTCCCACATGGATACTCTAAAAATGTGGAAAAAAACAAACAAACAGTTTATTCTCAAGACACCCTTGTTTCAGTGGATAATCACAACTGAATAATGTAGATGTGTACCTTCTAAGAACTGCTGCAGTAACATAAAGACTGTTCTATGCTGTTCTGTGCTCCAGGATGCATATGACGGAGACACCCTTTCAACAAACTTAGTACTGTTTGACATTACAGTATACAGTTTTAGCAGAATTATGACTTATAATCACATTCTGGAGTCACCTAGTAGAAGTTTCACTTTTAAGTTTGGTTGCTCTCAAGGTTTCTACCTCATTCATCTTATTGAGTTTTGCTTTGCCATTGTCATGCAATGGCTGGCTTATTAGGGATCTAAATTTACATCCAGATTTCTGTAAAACTCCTTTTTCACAATGTCTATTGTACAAAGCATTCAAAGCAAACAAAATGTAATTGAACTGCTGTACGGATGTTTTACTCTGCCCTAGTTAGAAAGGAGTAAAACTTAGTTCTTATATAACCAACAATAAGACAAATTAAAAGACCACCACTATGAACTGTTTTTATTCAGACAAAGAACAGTGCATGGCTCTGTTTTAAAGTCATAGCTGGGTAACTTCTTCTATAAATATCATATTACGCAGCAGCCTTGGTACTAACATCCATCACCTTGGCTCTTACACAGCTGCTATGTTAGAATGCATGGTTTGGAAATAAATTACTACTTGAGAAAATATTACCACACTTCAGATTATATGCTGCATATTCAATTTAGAATATAAATGGCCTATTTATCGAGTGTTATCATAGCAGTTATACATACTCCTGAACCCACTTGATTAATTGCAACCCAAATATATTTGTAATGATTACTGTCCATTTCACAGATGCTACAAAAGCCTCACTATTTGTTTTTCCTGTGTGCATGCACAAAGAATTTTGCAGGTACTTTGCATGCTTGATGCAATTCTATGTGTTTTTACTACACTCACCATTCACTGTTAGCATTGCCTGTCAAGGTCATGTTCTGAGAATACATCAGAAATGTAGAAAATGAGTTCCATTATTATACAGCGGAAATTTGTATTGATCAGCTTATTTATATTCTCTAATTTTGTGGATGCAAGTGTGTTGCCTACATATTAAATATTAATAGACACCATCTTAACCATTGTCACTGACATCTCCCAGAGCAGTGCCATTGTTCCAACGTGCTTCAAGGCTACCACCATTGTCCCCGTACCGAAGAAGTCTTCAGTGTCCTGCCTCAATGACTACCATCCCGTTACACTCACATCCATCATCACAAAGTGCTTCGAGAGGCTTGTCATGAGGCACATCAAGACCCTGGTGCCCCCCTCACTAGACCCGCTACAGTTTGCGTATCGCTCCAACCACTCAACTGATGATGCCATCGCCATGATCCTACATCTGGCCCTCACCCACCTGGACAAGAAGGACACCTAATTTTGAATGCTGTTCATAGAGTTCAGTTCAACATTCAACACAATCATTCCTCAGCACCTGATTGGAAAGCTGAACCTACAGGGCCTGAACACCTCCATCTGCAGCTGGTTGCTGGACTTCCTGACTGGGAGACCTCAGTCAGTCCGGATCGGGAACAGCATCTCCAGCACGACCACACTGAGCATGGGGGCCCCTCAGGGCCGTGTGGTCAGTCCATTGCTGTTCACTCTGCTGACTCATGACTGTGCAGCAATGCATGGCCCGAATCAAATCATCAAGTACGCCAATGACATGACTGTGGTGGGTCCTCTGCTGAGGCAACGGGAAGTGTAGATATCCATCAGGGAGGGCAGAGGGCAGCCAATGATCTTCTGTGCTTCTCTTATTACTCTCTGAAGCCTCTCCCTGTCTGCCACGGTGCAGCTACCGTACCACACCGTGATACAGTATGTCAGCAGGCTCTCGACGGACGAGTGGTAGAAGATCAGCAGCAGATTGGGGTCCAGATTGTACGTCCTGAGAACCCTCAGGAAGTCTAGCCACATTTGAGCCTTCTTAATAACCGCTGTGATGTTGTCCGTCCAGGAGATGTGTGCAGATATAAGGATGCCAAGAAACCGGAAGGTGTGGACCCTCTCCACACACTCACCATTGATGAAAAGGGGGGCTAGCTCAGTGTTGTGCTTCCTGAAGTCTACAATGAGCTCCTTGGTTTTCTTGGTGTTTAGAGCCAGATTGTTCTTTGAACACCAGGCTGCCAAGTTCAGGACTTCCTCTCTGTAGGCTACCTCATCTCCTTTTGAGATGAGTCCGACCACTGTGGTGTTGTCAGCAAACTTGACGATAAGATTATTATTGTGGACTGGACTACAGTCGTATGTGTAGAGACAGTACAGGAGGGGGCTCAGCACACAGCCCTGTGGAGAACCTGTGCTCAACGTGCGAGCGGAGGAGAGGTGGGGTCCAAGTCTCACTGTCTGAGACCGGTTGGTGAGAAAATCCTTTATCCAGGCACATGTGAGGGGGGGAGGCCAAGAGTGACCAATTTGGTGATGAGAATGTCCAGAATGATTGTATTAAAAGCCGAACTGTAATCCACAAAAAGCATCCGGACGTATCTCTGTTGCTGCTCTAGATGTCTCAACACGGAGTGGACAGCTACGGCGATAGCATCCTCTGTGGATCTGTTTGCGCGATATGCAAACTGATAAGGATCGAAGTCTGGGGGGAGGTAGTCCTTGATGTGCTGAAGAACCAATCTCTCAAAGCACTTCATGATAACTGGAGTGAGGGCCCCAGGACGATAATCATTTAGTCTAGTGGTGGGCGACTTCTTTGGCACTGGAATGATTGTGGCTGATTTTAGGCAGGACGGGATGACTGCTTGGGCCAGGGAGAGATTGAAGATTCTGGTAAAGATGTGGGCAAGCTGGTGGGCACACGATCTGAGCACCTTACCAGGTACTCCGTCTGGGCCAGCAGCTTTCCTGGGGTTAACTGCCAGAAACATCCATCTAACATCGTGTTCCCTCACAGTAAGTAGAGTGGTGCAGGAACCAGGAGGGGATGGAGGCAGGGCTGGACTGGTACGGGAGCCAGATGAGGGTGGAGGTGAGGCTGGAGCAGATAAGTGCTGTTGTTGTGATGTTTCAAAGCGAGCAAAGAAGCAATTTAGCTCTTCTGCCAGCATCGCACTCAGGTCTCCTGTTGTCGCATCACGGCCTCTGTAGTTCGTGATGTCTTGTATGCCCTGCCACACCTCCCACTTATTTTTGCTGGACAGGTGGGACTCTATGCTCCTCTTATGGACCGCCTTAGCTTCCTTAATACCACCTTTCAGGTTGGCATGAGCGGCTCTGTACAAGCTCTATTACCAGACCTGAAGGCAGCGTCGTGGTCTTTAAGGAGTGTGCGGACCTGTTTGGTCATCCAAGGTTTCTGGTTTTGGAAAACCCGAATGTTTTTGTTCACAGTCACATTTCCGATACAGAACTTGATATAGTCCAGTACCGTTCCTGTTAATGTTTCTAGCTCTTGATGTTCAAATAAATCCCAGTCTGTCTGTTCGAAGCAGTTCTGTAGTTTGCAGAATGCATCGTCAGGCCAGGTGGTAACAGTCTTTATAGTGGTCTTGACAGTGGTCTGAGGGGGGTGTAGGCAGGGGAGAGCAGGAGGGAGAGATGGTCTGATTGGCCGAGGTGGGGGAGAGGTATGGCTCTATACGCTTAATGTTGGAGTAAACATGATCCAGAGTGTTCGCCCCTCTAGTAAAACACTTAACATGTTGATAAAATTTCGGGAGTACAGTCTTCAAGTTCGCCTTATTAAAATCTCCTGCAATTATGTGAACACCGTCGGGGTGAGCCCGCTGCTGTTCGTTTATGGTGTTCAACAGGAGAGAGAGCGCTGTGTTCACATTGACGTCGGGTGGAATATCCACAGCCGTGATAATCACTACTGTTAGCTCTCTTGGTAGGAAAAAGGGCCGACATCTTACAGACATGTACTCGAGGTCAGGGGAACAATGTTTATCTATCATTGTTCCGTTATTACACTAATTCTCATGCACATACATACAGAGCCCCCCCCCCTGCTCATACCGGAGTCCTCAGTCCTGTCCCAGCGGAGCATAGTACGACCTGCTAGCTGCATGCTAGCACCGGGTATCCTCAGATGAAGCCAGGTTTCAGTAATAATCAAAACACAGCAATCATGAACGTAGCGATTTCCAGCTAGTTGTAATTCCAAATCGTCGATTTTATGCACTAGGGATCTGGCATTGGAGAGAAACAGGCTTGGTAAAGGTGGCTTGTGTGGTTGTTGTCTTAGCCTTAACATAACACCGGACCTGCATCCCCGTTTTTGCTTCCTCTCCCTTCTCCGTCTGCGCCACCTTCTGGATCCGACAACAATCCACGGAGAGCCGGCCATCTCGCTATGTCATCTGGGATGTTGTGCGTGTGGTGAAAGACACTCGAAATAGGTATTCGGTGTTGGTCCCCAATATCCCCAATAATAAAGGTGAGCACAGAGCGACCACTGTCCACTGAACATTGATGGTTCCTCAATGGAGATCGTCAAGAGCACCAAATTCCTTGGTGTTCACTTGATGGAGAACCTCACCTGGTCCCTCAACAACAGCTCCATAGCCAAGAAAGCCCAGCAGTGTCTCTACTTTCTGCGAAGGCTGAAAAAAGACCATCTCCCATCTCCCATCCTCACAACATTCTACACAGACGAACTATTGTGAGCATCCTGAGCAGCTGCATAACTGTCTGGTTTGGAAACTGCACCTTATCGGATAACAAGACCCTGCAGCAGATAGTGAGGACAGCTGAGAAGATCATTTGGCTCTCTCTTCCCTCCATCATAAACAAGACACCAGCATTGTGGATGACCCCAATCACCCCTAAGACACACTCTTCACTCTCCTGCCGTTTGGAAAAAGGTACGGAAGCATTCAGGCCCTCACGGGCAGACTGTGTAACAGCTTCTTCCCCCAAGCCATCAGACTCCTCAATACTCAGAGACTGGATTTACAGACATGCATGCACGCACACACACACACACACACACACACACACACACACACACACACACGCATACACACAGACAAACTGAACACCATCCCACTCCCATTAAAATATTTGCACATTCCTGCATTGACTCTGTTGCATTTTTGCTGCTACTGTATTTATAAAAATATCATATTTAATTCATTGTCACTATTATACACTTTACCTGGCTGCTACCACAATAACTGCTATGTCCATATTTGGTATAAGCTAATCTGCTGAATACTAAGTCTCTAGCATGTTATGTTTACAGTTGTACCATTTTAAAAATTATATTGTTACTCTTTGGCACCTATCCTTCGCACTACCTGGTATATTGGACACGTCCACACTAAAACTGTGTACTGCTCGGTGTTACACTGTCACTTACTGTACCTATTGTCCTGTTTTAGTAGTATTGGACTGTCCTGTGTTTTAGGACACCTTTGCACGTATGAACATATTTAATATGTAGCAGTGGCAATGTGCTTCTAATCTGTCAAGTAAGCTGAATGGCTATATACATACACACACACACACACACACACACACACACACACACACACACACACACACACACACACACATATATAAATATATATATATATATATATATATATATATATATATATATATATATATTTATATATGTGTGTGTGTGTGTGTGTGTGTGTGTGTGTGTGTGTGTGTGTGTGTGTGTATGTATATACCCATTCAGCTTACTTGACAGATTAGAAGCACATTGCCACTATATATATATATATATATATATATATATATATATATATATATATATATATATATATATATATATATATATATAGGTGTGTTGTACAATTGTCCACCTGTCTTCCAGGAATTTTTGACCACTCTTCCATGCAATATTCATTCAGTTGCAAGATGTTTGAGGGGTTTCTTTTGCATGTACTGCCCATTTCAAATCCTCCCATAACATGTCAATGGGATTCAAATCTGGGCTTTGACTAGGCCATTCCATAAAGGTCCACTTTTGGTTTAACTTCAACTCTCAGACAGATGGCCTCACATTTATCTACAAGCACTCTTTCATATGATGCAGAATTTATAGTTGAATCAATTAATGCAAGATGACCAGTGGCTGAGGCAGTGAAGCAATCCCAAACCATAACATTTCCACCACCATGCTTCACAGTTGGTATGAGGTGCTTCCCTGAAACGCTGTCTTTGGTCTGCTTCAAACATGTCTGCTCTTACTGTGGCCAAACAACTCTGTCCAGTGTACATTATGCCAAAAGGCCTGGTCTTTGTCTATATGCTCATTGGCAAACTGTATTCTTGAAAAGGCTTTTTTCCTGGCACGCCTCCCATGCAGGTCAAATTTGTGCAATCTCTTTCTGATTGTAGAAGCATGCACTTTGACACCAACAGTTGCAAGACTTACTAGCAGATCCTGTGATGAAATGTTGGGGTTCTTGGAGACTTCTTTTTGCATCAGAGGGCCTGCTCTTGGGCTGACTTTGCTGGGATGGCCAGTCCTGGACAAATTGGTAGTCATTTGAAATCTCAGCCAATTGTAGATGATTTTCCTTACTGTGGAATGATGTATTTAAAATAATTTGGAGATCTTTTTAAATCTCTTACCAGACTCATAGGCACCCCCAACCTTTTTTTCTGAAACACTTATAGAACTCTTTAGATCTTGGCATGATGACACCACGCACCTCAATAGCCAAGGGGACACCAGACACTAGATATGAGAAGGATGCAAATATGACAGGTTCCACTTGCACTCTCTAAGCAGGTTCTAATCATTGGCACCCAATCCTGAACACCTGAATCAAATTTGATGGATTTGAAGGTATGATAAATGTAGGGGTGGACTTAATTTTTCCATGTGATTGATCTAGTTTTTGGTAAAAAAAAAAAAAAAAAAAAAAAAAAAAAAAGTTGCAAAAATTACTACAACTTTTCAGTCATTTGTTAGTGTATCAACTTAATTAAAAGCCAGTGTTTCACAGAGGATCAAATGTTTGCTTGTCCAAATATGTAAAAAAAAAAAAAACAAGAAATTCCATGGGGTGTACTTATTTTTTCACATGACTCACAGATCAATATGAGTTCAGTACAACAGGAAAAGGCAACAACTTCCATTTGCCATGTTTCATTTATTTTGAACAGAAAGTAATGCAAATTACAGTTTGTGCCACCTAGCTGCATTTAGTCCCCTCTGAGGTGGTTGGTACAGTACAGTCTCCTTTAGTGTATTAAGCCTATGTTTACGGCCATGGTTTTTGTAGGGCTGAAAAAAAAAAAGGTATTTGGTCACAATCAGCTACAAAACTGAAAATCATCCCTAGTGTTATAAAAGTACAATAATGTAGAATAATGAAAAGTAAACATTGTGCATTAGGAGATGGAGTATTACAATTTGTTCCACTTAAACTATATTTAAACATTCAATGTTTAAGCCAAACACTCCCAAAAAGACAGAAAAACAAACCATCCTTGCTAGTAAGGAGGTACTGAGGTAGCAGCCCAGGTACAGCCAGGTAGTATTTGCCAACTGGCACATATGGATGATGTCTGATATGTGTTAGCATGTTGGATATATTTCCATTCATATACCTTACGGCTGCATTACAACGCCAACACACAGTCCTTGCCCTATCTACCACTCGCTCTCCACTGCTGCTGTAGTTCACTGGGAACCCCAAACTTTCGACACTGCTGATTTAAAACAAGCAGGTGGATCTTCGCGCTCTTGTTTGTCAACTGAACTCACCATTCTTGTTTTGGGTTGGTGCTTGGATGGTCTCTTCTTCTGCTCTTTGTTCGTGTTGTGGCAGTTATCATACAGCGTTGCATTAGTGTGTGTGCCCCCTTTGGATTGGCGTGTGGATCACCTGTGACTGACTCAGATGTATTCGTCGTCTGACTGCATGCGCCGAACCGTGACGTCCATACCGTGCAGGCTCCAATCACTGGCATCCAATCTTGATTCAATCTTGAACACCTGATTCAAATTTGAAGGATTTGAAGGTGTGATAAATGAATGGGTGTACTTAATTTTTCCATGTTTGTTTTTTGTTCAGTAACACTCACTTTTCCAGCCTTTTGTTGCCCCGTCCCAACTTTTTTGAGACATGTTGCAGCCATCAAATTCAAAATTACCTTATTTTTTTCTTAGTTTCATTTCCTCAGTTTAAACATTTGACATGTTCTATTGTGAATAAAGTATGAGATTTGCTAATTATTGCATTGTTTTTATTTACGTTTCACACAGTGTCCCAACTTTTTTGGAATTGGGGTTGTATATAAATAAACTGTAATGCTTTTTTGTTGCATTTTTTCTATATAGCTAACATGGACATGAACTGTATAAATATTTTGCTTAAAGTAACTAGAGGGCTTACTTAACAATGAACTCTGGAACCTATTAGTATCATATATTTGGACACAGTTGGACACAGGCTTAATCTGCATTAACAACCTAAATGAGCTGGCAGAGAAATGGTCAAAACAAACAGAAGTCAAACTATTGAGCAAGCACAGCAACTGGATCAAAGTCATAGAGATAAAGAATCACAACTGAAAAAGAATGGTAAAACCTCACAAACTAAATAAAAAAGTTATTAATATACACTGAGTAGATTCAATGACATGAGTGTGAGAGTAGTAACCTGTGGTGTGGAGTGGAATCAGGATGGAGAGAGATGGTCATACTGGTTTTATTACAGTGATAATTGTTTTGTGATATTTTGGCTGTACCAAGTTTGTTTCAATCACATAGCTGTGATAGGGATTCAAAATAGGGATTTCTATTTGAAATTCCATTAGATATTATATTCCATTTATTGACAGATGACCAGGGGAGAACCATGTTTTTGTGGCTATTAATACTCTATCACTACAGATAGTGAGCATGTACGTATCACATTACATCACATCCCTGAGCCCCTGAATGAGAGTTCCAAAATTAAACATTCTGTTTCAGATGGATAAAAATCTTGGACCAGTTTCATCATGTGCAGACAGGGAATTGAATAAGCAGAGGCAAATGCTTTTAAAATAAATCAAATGGGAACACTAGCTGGAATATCTGTATAGATGCTTTTAGAAAGAACTCGGATCTTTGAGACGCACAATTGTAATTTGAGTGTTTCCACTTAAAGGCACCCATTAGAATGCATTGCATGCATCATTTGGTTCTCTGCATTGATCCTTTGACATTATCCAGATTGCTATAAGTATGAAACACGATGATATCTTTCCTACTGACTGAGTCATGTGCCAGTAAAGCCCTGAAGCTCAATTTTCTACACTTCAGTCTATGAATAAAAAAATATTCAAATGCATTTTGGACATAAAAAAAACAAACAAAAAACAAAACAAACAAAAAACAGTTTTCCTATAAGCTAATGCACTTAATTTAATAGAATGAGAAAAAGGATATGTGAAATCAAAATATGTATTTGTAAATGGTACAATATTTGAAATAATTAGATTTGGATCTAAAGATAATTTTTTTATTATGTTATTATATATATAAAAAAAGAACAAAACATTTAATGTATCTCTTTCATACATTATAATTATTCATGTTGCCATTTCAAATTTGTTTTGGAACCAGTGCCATTTCAGAGGTGTTTCTTGATGCAAATCCAATTGCTGGTGTCTAAATAAGAGGAGTTCAAAATAATAGATGGAAGGAGCTTTTCAGATAATCCCCGTCCACACCTGTCAATCAAACAATTGAGTATTTAAATCACAGTGTTCAGCACACTAATCTCTGAACGACACCAGTAAGAGTATCTGAAGTGCATTTTTTCAGAAGCAGTAAACACAGCCTACGTAATTTCTATTCCCAGCATTTCCCTTGGCTGCTATCATCTTTTCATTTTGATTAACTTTTAACAGTTGGATCTTTTCTTGCATAAGATTAGCACAAGGTGAAAAAAGAAATCCACTAATTTGTAAAGTCTGAACAAGTTTAGCCAAGACTATGTTTATTTTCTGAATTAGGCTTCAAGCCCAAATACCACTGAGACAAATTTAGTAAAGTTCACCAGTTAGGTAATCAATAACAAAAACAAAAAATACAATGAGCTGCCCATGTTTGTTTGTTCTTAGACAAGTTGTTATATATAAGAGTTGGATGTCGGCAGTATTCTAATTTCCTGTTTGCACAGATTACAAACAAGTATGTATCCGTTTGCTGTATGAATCTTTCAGACTTATAAACATTGCTAGAAATGGACATGGTTATTCCATAGTCTTGTTTTCATCACTAAAATATGTCTCCTTTATAGTGTGATGCGGTTATTTTTCAGACATATTTGTTCAGATACACCAACACAAGTTTACACTAATTTGAAATCTAAAACTTGATTCCTGATGGATGTAATTGTTTGAAAAGTAAATAAAAAAGTTGCAGTGTAGTGTGACCAATGGGTATACCTTAACTGGTTGAAAAAAGTAGTTTTTTTTTTACAGAACAATATATATATATATATATATATATATATATATATATATATATATATATATATATATATATATATATATATATATCGAAGCCAAAAATGAGGGTCAAATCCAGAATTAGCAAACATCAAACAAAGGTTTAGAACATCAAATGAGAACACAAACTGAACGAATACATTGCAATGTGCTAAAGGAGTGTGCTTATATAGTGTTTGTGTGTGATCAGAATTTGGGTGACAAAAAAAACACACACAAAAAAAGGTAAGATGATTAATGTTTACCATCTACCTCTCCTCAATCCACCTTTTTTTGTGTGTTTTTCTTTGAATGTTTGTTTGTTACTGTCGTTTTCTTTCCCCCTTTCTTTTGGTTTTGGCTGTGCTTGTTTTGTTGGGGTTGTTGGGTGTGGTGTCATAATGTGTAAAATGCAAATTTCCAATAAAAATTCTATGATCAAAAAAAAGAGATTGGGTGACAAAAAATATGGTGCCTGGGTGTTGTAGTCCATATTGTCCATGTTTGTAGAAGGTAATCCGGAGATACATTGGATATATATTGTTTAGAATAATACTATTCAAATTTAATATATACTTATGGGGTTGTCAAATTTCACTACTCTTTATATGACTGAAGATTGTTCAAATGTGCCATAGTGCTGAGGGAAATGTCTGGATGGTTTCTTTCATTTCTAACAGAATGCCTCATTTTTGTACTCTCATTCAGAAGTGGATTTAGCTCAATTAAAACCTGCTCTTCTAAATGACAAGGGATTTTTAATTAGCATAAATACATGATTCAAACAAATTCCCTCAATTTCCTCTTACATTCAGTGTTTAACAACATCTGTCAGAGAACAGCACAGAGTACTTAGTGTCATTTTTGTCTCACTCAATCACACGTTTATATTATTCTCTCCCTACCTTATCTCTTAGTCATAGAAGTCTTAAGAGATTAGTGTTACTTTCCAACTCTGTTATTAAGGCAAAAAGGTATTGGGTTCAAAGATGTACACAATTATTATTTTTTTCCAAACTGACCTTAACATATCTTCATATTGATCATTGATTTATGAGTGGTACCAGTTATAACAACCTAATAAAACACGGAACACAACATGATCTGAGAAACATGTCCCTTTAACCAGGTATCCTTTTTGTTTTTTGTTTTTTTTTCTCCAATTTTACGAGTTACTAGGAGCCTAGTAATTACTAAATTGCTTTAATTTAATTAAACCAGGCCTCAAAGTCCAATAAGCCTTGAATATAATCATTACTACTGCTGTAACTGTGAGATCTATTATTATATAAAAATGTCAAAAGGAATGAACTTTAGGATGCTGCTTATAGTTTATAAGCATTATATAATAATACATATCCAGCTGTTGTTCACTGGTATTAATAATGCTAAAAAAAAAATAACACCACATTTATGACTTGGGTACATTTTTCTGCATGTACCAGGTTCCAATTTTGATTTACAACTTATGCCACTAAACTCCATGTGAAAGCTTTCAACAGGCTTATGTAAAAACATGGCCATTTTCTAATTTAGCATATCTGAGATCAGCATAAACTTTTTAGCCAAGCCAAAAGTTTGGTCAATGGATGTTTTCAGGATTTTGTTTCAAGACCTATTTACTTAACCCACTCCATAAGCACAACAAATACATCTAATGCCTTTGCCATCGAACCACAATTACTGCTAATGACATTTGCAGAAAATGTGTGAACATAAGAGAAGACTATGGAGGCAATTTTTAAGATGACATATATATTTTGGCTTTAGGCTACAATCCAGAAATAGCCGCTGAACCAGAGTAGACAAGTAATGGGAACTCTGATAAATGAGCTGACAAATGTTGTTTGTGTAAGATCATGACAGCAGTGTGAGTGCCTTATAATCCACAGTGGCGAACGGGGAAAAACAGAGGCATATAGCTGGACCGTGAGGTTCGCTGCCTGATGCTCTCTTTTGTATGTCCAGAGGGACGAGCAGCAGCCCATGGGACATGCAATGCATTTTTATTTAGTTGGCACAGAGAAAAAGCACAGGCATCTGCTAGCCCTTCCTCAGTTAATCAGTACAAATCTTTTTCATCAAATGCACACTTTCACAGCATTCCTAATCACAATATAACAATGTTTGATTTTACTAATGCTATTTAGAAAGAATCTAACGAGCAAAGAAATAATACTTTGCTAAATTTTATTCCAAACCCCTCATAAGTTGATGGTGCAATAGAAAACTTGTATTATCTTACAACTTGCACCTTATAAAGACCAAGCCAAAAACCTTGGGCTAATTTTTTACCAAGAGCTAAAATATGAAAGCAAATCAAAGCCACTTATTTAATGCAGAAGAGTAACAATCAGTAAACCATTTTCTCCTCACATGACAAGAAACATTTATTAATTTGTTTATTTCTTCCTGCCTGGTTTATAGAAATGTTGAGATCAGCCAGTCATCTGCAGCTTTTGGGGTACAAACAAAATGGATCATATTGCCCTGGTTTGAGCCTCCATCCATTAGGTTCCAGTTCATTTTTGGATTGAACATAAAGTTTTATTGCTTGTTTTTAAAGCCAGGAAGCAGCTGGTCCACTCTTACATTACAGACATGCTTTGTATACAGTACCCTCCACTAATATTGTCACCCTTGGTAAATATGAGTAAGGAAGGCTGTGAAAAATGGTCTTTATTGTTTAACTTTCACAAAAATGACAAAATACTCTACTCTCATGGATATCAAGCAATTTCAGACAACACAGGTATATCAAAAAAATTATTTGTTAAATATAGATGCGGAACAATTATTGGCGCCCTTTTAGTCAATACTTTGTGCTACCTCCCAAGATAACAGCTCTGAGTCTTCTCCTATAATCCCTGATGGGGTTGGAGAATACATGGCAAGGCAGCTGAGACCATTCCACCATACAGAATCTCTCCAGATCATTCAAATGTTTAGGTGCACACCGGTGGACTCTCCTCTTCAGTCCATCCCACAGGTTTTCTATGGGTTTCAAGTCAGGGGACTGGGATGGCCATGGGAGGTCCTGCGTAAGTGTTGATTTGGATGTATGTTTTGGATCATTGTCCTGCTGGAAGATCCAACCACAGCCCTTTTAAGCTTTTTGGCAGAGGCAGTCAGGTTTTCATTTAATATCTGTTGATATTTAATAGAGTCCATGATGCCATGTAACCTAACAAAATGTCCAGGTCCTCTGGCCAAAAACATTAAAGAGCCACCACCATATTTAACCGTGGGCATGAGGTACTTTTCCATATGGCTATGTCTCTGTGTGTACCAAAACCACCTCTGGTGTTTATTACCAAAAAGCTCTCTTTTGGTTTCATCTGACCATAGAACCTGATCCCATATGAAGTTCCAGTAGTGTCTGGCAAACTGAAGACGCTTGAGTTGTGAGAGTAGAGGCTAATTTCTTGAAACCCTTCCAAGCAACTTGTGGTCATGTCGGTGACTTTGAATTGTAGGTTTGGAGACTTTCTGACCCCAAGACAACTAACTTCTGCAATTCTCTAGCTGTGATCCTTGGAGATATTTTGGCCACTTGACCCATCTTCTTTAGAGTGCATTGAGACAATATAGACACACGTCCAATTCCAGGTTGATTCATAACATTTCCAGGCAACTGGCACCCCTGTGCCTTGTTAATTATTGCCTTGATGGTGGAAATGGGCATTTTCAATGCTTATGCTATTTTCCTATAGCCACGCTCCATTTTGTGAAGCTCAACAACATTTTGCCACATATCACAGCTATATTCCTTGGTCTAACCCATTGTTATGAATGACTAAGGGAATTTGGCCTATGTGCTATGTCATATTTATACCCATGAGAAACAGGAAGTCATGGTTGATCAATTTCCGGTTCCTAGTCACTTAGGTGTACTAGAAAATTTAAATTATCAACCGGAATATCAAAAGGTTAACCGCTAGGAGTTTCAGTAAATTTAGCCTAAAATGCCTATCCAAGGCATACCCAAAGTAAAATTAAAGCTGTTCTTGAGCCATGGGCGGCTGTGACTCAGTTGGTAGAGCAGGTTGTCCACTAATAGTAGAGTTGGCGGTTCGATTTCTGGCCCACATGCTGAAGTTTCCTTGGGCAAGACACTGAACCCCAAGTTGCTCCCGATGGCGAGTTAGCACCTTGTGTGGTAGCTCTGCTACCATTGGTGTGAATGAGACACAGTGTAAAGCCCTTTGGAACCACTAAGGTTAAAAAAGCACTATGTAAGTGCAGACCATTTACCATTTGGATTACACGTATGGTTTTGGTCTCTATTGAACACACTAAGTTTGAACATCCTGAAACAGAAGATATTTTTCCACCTGAATTTTTTTTTTTTTTTTTTTGCATACAGATGCCTGCAGATGACTACAGCTGTGAGCTATTAGCTGGAAAACACAGTTGGACTACAGCATGAAGCTTTTCCTAGTTCAAATTTGATAACAATACCAAATTTTACACATGTTTTTCTAATGGTATGTCCATGTATTTTTTTTTTTTTTTTTTTTTTTTTTTTACCAAAACCTTTTGGAGACTCCAAAGGTCCCTTGGTAACCATGTACACATAACTAGGATAAACAGACTGCTACTCTTGATTTTTATTATCATGTCACATCTGGCAATCTAGAAAATGTATATTTATATGTATACTTGTATGTATTTTTATGTGTGTATTCATAATTGAAACCTTTGTGCACTCTTGTGCCATTGTTAACAGAGCTTTGCTCAGGGACTTTTAAGTTGAAGTATTGAAATGAACCCATGAGGCAAGATATCATTCTTTTCATCAGTTCAGTGGCTACACGATGGGCCAGTCAGCTCCACTGCTGCCATCATTCAGCTTGCACTATTCATGTAGGAAAGGGGGAAGGTGCTTCTCTTGGAAGAACATGGAAGGTCCTATTGGTTCAAATGAGGTGTCATTCAATAGGTCACAGCAGGGCCGTAGCTAGGGAGTTCTGGACCCCCTGAAAAAATACTGATGTGGGCCCCCACCCCCCACCCCCTCCACCCATATCATATACGGTATAAGATATGGGCATGGTGGCTTACATCTACGGTGCCATGTAACCTAATAAGGATTTCTTACAAAATAGCAAAACAATATTTTAAATGTCTATATAAATATTACATCAAAACAATGGCATTAATCCATTGTTAACTCAAGCAACTGTTCAAGACAAACTAATAAAATAAGAAGAAAATACAATAAATGAATACATTTATTTATTTATTTATTTATTTATTTATTTATTTATTTATTTATTTATGTATTTATTTAAAGTACCAGCAATAAAATAAAAAAAAGTATTTCCAGTCAGTCTGGTGTCTAACAGGTGAAGCACATATTCAGAAATTGAAAATAATGCAGTCAAATTATATCATTTAAATTACTCATTGTCTTCATGTTTGATGAATATGCTACTACATAATATATTATTAAATAAAGCTAATAATTGTATCCATCCAAGAGAAGTGAATTGTATTTTCGTTTTCTTGACAGCACTGTTATCTTAAAACATATCATATCAGCAGCCCGCAGGTCTGTAATACTTGTGACATGCATATCCATTTTTCCCCCCACGTGGTTATACAAACCAACCCTATTTACATAATAGCGCAAAAAGACGGGGACATTGGCCGCATAATCGTCCGTCAGTGTGAGCCAGTAGAGTAATGAGAAAATGATGTGACAGTCCCGGCAGGGACGTGCAGGGCGACAGCACTTATTAAGTGTCCTATTCCCGCAAACGTAAATCGGGCAACAAAATGATCAGGCGATCGTCATTAATGAATACCTAAATAGAAAGTAATGAGTAAAGCAATATTAACATTCTAGTAAGTAACTGACAAGAAACTCTGATTAAGAAATTATTAAGCAATAGCACACAGATGCGGTAATTCACTATTAGCTAATTAATAACTACTACTTCTTTCATGCCTCCCGGAGAACTATCCAGAAACTATATACAGTTTCATATTTGAAACTAATCAATAAGTAATGCAGGACAAATGACTAGCAACTGTTAACAAATACACAAGATTGTTTACATAATCAATAGGTAATAGCAGATTTATGATTTGGGTAAGTTGTTAATAATTAGTACATTGTATCTTTCCTCCTGGCCTCCCTCCCCTCCTTTTCATTATGTTTCTGGTACTCAGATTTACATTTTTTACCCCCGATTTTTTCAATCACACTGTTCTCAGAGCAGAGCAAACTCTGATTGTTGATGTTCACTGGTTGGAGACTAAAACATTTTTAGGGAGGGGAGGAATTGCATGTTTTTGTGATCTTTTTTAAACTGTCAGGCATACAAGCTGAAGCTGCAATATATATACTAGAATTACTCATAGAGTAGGGGCCTATATAGCATAACTCCTGGATTTAGTGGGGTCATTTTAAGATCTAGCGATTAGGTGTGTTCATTCGCGCAGTGAGGAGATAAGGAGAACAACGAGGCCTTCGGAGATAATTTGGAATGACGCAGCAGCAGTTCATGTGGATTTGTTGATGTAAAATGTGTTTTGGACTAAATATTTTACATAATTGTATTGGTTGGACCTTTGCTGGTGTAACAAGTTTTTGGCTGGATGTTATGCATCATTAGACTGCTATGAGAAGTGTGAGTTGCCCAGTTTGTTGTTTCATTGTTTGTGTGCTGGTGGTCTGACAAAGACATTGATTGTAGCTGCTGTTGTGATAAATCTTTAAACTGTTTATATCAATTGAATCACAAGATTCTTAGCTTTCCAATGGTATATTGCATGATTACATACATACTACGTACAGCTGTGTAAATTGCAAAGTTCTCCTAATAATGTTGTAACAAAGTGTTAAAATTCTGCCTGCAACTGGAAGGCTAACAATAAAGAAATTTTTCAGAGCCTTCTTTGCTCGTATTTACCAAGGGTGCCAATATTAGTGGAGAGAACTGTACATACTTCTTCTATTTCAGGGTGTCCAAAGTCCAGCCTCAGGGCCAAATGTGGTCCAAGGAATTTATGTTAACTGGTCTGTGTCTCTATTAAGGCAGATTTCTATCCTTGTACAGTCCTTGAATGAAATGAAAACACACACACACACACACACACACACACACACACACACACACACACACACAAACTGGTCACAAACTGTCAAAACACTGAAATATATATTTTTTTAGTGCATCCGGAAAGTATTCACAGCTCTTCACTTTTCACACATTTTGTTATGTTACAGCCTTATTCCAAAATGGATTAAAGCCATTATTTTCCTCAAAATTCTACAAACAATACCTCATAACGACAACGTGAAAGAAGTTTGTTTGAAATCTTTGCAAATTTATTAAAAATAAAAAAAACAAAAAAAGCACATTTACATAAGTATTCACAGCCTTTGCTCAATACTTTATTGAAGCACCTTTGGTACCAATTACAGCCTCAAGTCTTTTTGAGTATGATGCTACAAGCTTGGCACACCTATTTGTGGTCAGTTTCTCCCATTCTTCTTTGCAGGACCTCTCAAGCTCCATCAGATTGGATGGGGAGCGTCTGTTCGCAGCCATTTTCAGATCTCTCCAGAGATGTTCAATCGGGTTCAAGTCTGAGCTCTGCCTGGGCCACTCAAGGACATTCACAGAGTTGTCCTGTAGCCACTCCTTTGTTATCTTGACTGTGTGCTTAGGGTCGTTGTCCTGTTGGAAGATGAACCTTCACCCCAGTCTGAGGTCCAGAGCGCTCTGGAGCAGGTTTCATCAAGCTTGTCCCTGTATATTACTGCATTCATCTTTCCCTCTATCCTGACTAGTCTCCCTGTTCCTGCCATTGAAAAACATCCCCACAGCATGATGCTGCCACCACCATGCTTCACTGTAGGGATGGTATTGGCCAGGTGATGAGTGGGGCCTGGTTTCCTAGAGACATGACGCTTGCCATTCAAACCAAAGAGTTCAATCTTTGTTCAATCTTTAGTCTGAGAGTCCTTCAGGTGCCTTTTGGCAGACTCCCGGTGGGCTGTCATGTGCCTTTTACTGAGGAGTGGCTTCCATCTGGCCACTCTACCATTCAGGCCTGATTGGTGGTGTGCAACAGATATGGTTGTTCTTCTGGAAGGTTCTCCTCTCTCTACAGAGACACGCTGGAGCTCTGTCAGAGTGACCATCGGGTTTTTGGTCACCTCCCTGACTAAGGCCCTTCTCCCCCGATGGCTCAGTTTGGCCAGGCGGCCAGCTCTAGGAAGAGTCCTGCTGGTTCCAGACTTCTTCCATTTACGTATGATGGAGGCCACTGTCCTCATTGGGACCTTCAATGCTGCAGAAATGTTTCTGTACTCTTCCCCAGATCTGTGCCTTGATACAATCCTGTCTCGGATGTCTCCAGACAATTCCTTGGACTTCATGGCTTGGTTTGTGCTTTGACGTGCATTGTTAACTGTGGAACCTTATATAGACAGGTGTGTGCCTTTCCAAATCATATCCAATCAACTGAATTTACCACAGGTGGACTCCAATCAAGTTGTAGAAACATCTCAAAGATGATCAGTGGAAACAGGATGCACCTGAGCTCAATTTTGAGTCCCATGGCAAAGGCTGTGAACACTTATGTACATGTGCTTTTTTTGTTTTTTATTTTTAATAAATTTGCAAAGATTTCAAACTAACTTCTTTCATGTTGTCATTATGGGGTATTGTTTGTAGAATTTTGAGGAAAATAATGAATTTAATCCATATTGGAATAAGGCTGTAACATAACAAAATGTGGGAAAAGTAAAGCGCTGTGAATACTTTCCGGATGCACTGTACATTGTGCGATATATCCATAGTAAATAACCTTGTAATCGTTTATTGATTTGTATTTTTTTATGTTTTAATACTA
Organism: Ictalurus punctatus; assembly: GCF_001660625.3. Lineage (NCBI taxonomy): Eukaryota > Metazoa > Chordata > Actinopteri > Siluriformes > Ictaluridae > Ictalurus > Ictalurus punctatus. The sequence continues at coordinate 29,116,519 of NC_030416.2, forward strand.
ATAGAGTGTTAAACATACTAATAGTAAAATGACTGCTTATTAACATTCCTTTTAACTAAAGTTTTTAATATCATACCGATTTAGGTCACATTTCGGTCTTTATGTTTTATGACTCTTGCAATTTCTGTGGAGAAGTATTGTTTGTGTACTTATACTAAGATTTGTCTGTTTAAAACAGTAAGTTAGCATGTTGGTAGACCTACTAAATGTTCAGTTAGCTATTCAGTTGCTGTTATTGCTTTTCTCCACCACTGACAGTTTGATTTATTATTATTTTTCTTTAGGTGAAATGAACCCAAATTTCGTTATGGCCTCATTGTGGTTGATCTGCACCCCGATGTGACAAAGCCCATGCTCGTGGAGAAATTCAACCCTGCATGACACATTCACTCCATCCAGCTCTGCAGGGACAGGAAGACAAGCTCCTTACTCTGCAACATATACATCAACTTTCATCATCGAGCCAATGATAATATAAACCATACAGAACACAGGAGAATGCCTCACTATTTCTGCATTTTAATACAAGTTTATAGTCTATACTACTTAAGGCTAAGTGTAATTTATGTAGTTATGTAGTTTATTTTACTGTTTTATTTCATGGATAAGGTCAAGCTCTGTGCCATATATGACATGACAAAAATTCTTTCTATAAGTTAAAATGTTTTTGCATTATTTATTTTCATACAATAAATACTTCAATTAATGGCTTGATTTCTCTCATAGGCTTTTTCTGTGTCAGATTAAGCTAATTAACCACTAAGACACTAGCATGTTATTGAAATTAATAAGCTGTAATTTATTTTTGTTCCTTCAGTTGAGCAAGCATTCGAAACGCTCAATTTTGAACTCCTGATGGGGCGGCCCATGCATATCATGTGGTCCCAGAAGGATCCATCCCTGAGGAACACCGGCATTGGAAACCTGTTCATCAATAACCTGGACAAGTCACTTGACAGCATGGCCCTTTATGACACCTTCTCCATCTTTGGGAGGATTCTGTAATGCAAAGTTCAAACTTTGAAATATTTGAATGTTAATTGCATCTATATAGCATGATAAGCAATTTTTAAATACTTTTTTTAAAGTTCTGTATTAGCTCAGTTTGACATACATTCTTTGCATTGCCCTGAAGGCTGTAGGTTATGAGAAGGGTTGTGGCTATGAAAAGGTATGGCCATGTCCACTTGAGCCTATGGAGGCAGCGAATATGGTGATGGAGAGGCATAACGGCAAGTGCTGTGAAAACCACATATAAATTACTAAGTTTTACCAATCTGTGTTCAAATGTCAGGGTTTTGTTTTAAATTTATTCCTTTGTACTTAACTAATTCCATTTGATGTTTATTGAAAACCTTATACAGGTGATACAAAGGTTCTGTTTGGTCTTATAAGGGTTTTTCAGACAAGATCAAGTTGTAATTGTGGTGGTGTAGGCATAAAGACGAACAGTGTTTAGATAAAGACTCTAAGAACAATGTATCTGTCATGTTACAGGTTTATTGAGCACTTGGGAGTGGGTGTGGGCCCTTGCTCCCAAGCCTTCACCAACATATACATCAATAACTTGGGTCAAGACGTGAACAACACAAAGAAGAAAGACATCTTCAGTGAGTATGGTAAAAATAAAGAGTGTTAGGAGTTCTATATAGCCACATGAACATATCGAGTTATGCATTTGAAAATGAAATAAACATTATGAACAAATTTTGTTAGAATGCATTCTAGACTGAGCCTTAAAATTGTTGTTCAGTTTGTGTGCTCCAGGTCTTGCACCAAGTGCCTGTGTCCTGACAGATGAGAATTGGAAGTCAAAAGGTTTTGCCATTTGAGATGCATGAGGATGTGCAGAGGGTGAGTGTACACTGCAGCCAAGTGTACTAGAATACAACCTTGTGGAAAGTTGCCTTACAACAAGGAAAAGCTCAGGGTAATGTGGTGTGCGTATGTGCAGGCAGGTGTACATGGGCCAAGTGCAGACTAAAGTAGAGACGCAGACCAAACTCAATCACAAGTTTGAGCAAGTAAGCACACGCACGCACACACACACACACACACACACACACACACACACACACACACACACACACACACACACACAAACGATGCTGACTCCGTCTTCTCTGCTGTTGTGTCTGAACCTCTACGTGAAGAACCTTGATGACGGTGTGGATGAAGAGTGTCTGCGCATGAAGTTCTCACAATTTGGAACCATCGCCAGCACAGCAGGATGTGGGGCAGGAAGCCAGTGTACGCAAGTGTGGCTCAGTGCAGAGAGGAACGCCAGGTTTGCCTTGCCCATCACAACATACAGACGATGGCAAGTGTGCAGTCTTAACACCATACAGAACCAACATCTACCAACCTTTACCACCTTCCTGCTACATTGTACATGGTGAATTACTCAATTATCACAGTTATTCAATATTGCAGTTTAAGGGGTCCCTGTCTGCAAAAACTTTGAGCACCCCCTCTAGCTACCCCAAGTTACCATAGCTGGATAACATATATAACTGCCACCTGTGATTCTGATTTGTAATCAGCTGATGTGTTACAGGCTCAGAGCCTGGCTGCCATTTACACATCCACCCGAAACTGCACTGGACTGTGCAGACCATCCAGCTGCAAAGTGAGTCACAGCTGTCTGATTGTATCAGTGTTAAATTTGTTACAGTGTGTGTTCCATTCTCTCAAAGGCTGTCACAAACCACATACTTGCTAGGTCAGGGTTTAGCAGCCAGGTCACTCTGACTAAACCCTGCCTATGTGGCTACAACCCAAACTGAATGCTAGCATACATAAATGTGTCAAAACAGATAAAAACTAGGTAGGTACCACTTAACAATCAGTGTTAGCTCACAACGTAGCTAGGTATTTATCTGACTGCTTCCTGTGGATGTGTTACAAACTGCATGCTACTGTACTAAATAGGATTTAAATAGGGAGCTAGGCAGCTACTCATAAGCTATGGTTCTATACTCTTTAGAATGGTTGGATGTGATTTAAGATGCAGCCACAGAAAGGGCTTTTGTGTAGCAGTTGAACATTCTAGCCAGTTAGCTAACAGTTTTTGCTGAATAGTTTTGATCACAATTGTTCTTGCATAGCAAGATATGGTTTAGGATGTAGCCTGTAACTATATGTCTATGTTTGGTGCTTTCTCTTTCTGTAAGCAGATGTCCAGAAAATGCCTGATGTGGTTCAACCTGCTCCAGTGCATCAGCAGACTACTGATACCATCACATTATCAAGTAGTCAGGTGACATGAAGACTGTCCAAATAGGACTACACCAACATCTGTTTCAATTAAAGACCGAGTGCCAACTGTAGGAAAATATCTAGTTGTGGAATATCTAGTGTCCCAGGTTTAATTCCAGCTGCAGATGAGGTTCCAGCTGCAACTGAAGCTCCAGATACAGACAAAGCATCTTCAACATATTTAGTATCTGTGAGTGATGTGCAGCAGGACAAAGACATAACAGTGAGAACAAAACACAGAGCAATGCAACCAAGCACACCTCGAACCAATGTATCCACCAGCTTGGAAAAAAACTGACTATCTACATGTTGGAGTCTGCTCCCATAGATGACCAGATCCAGATGGTGCATTTCACACTCAATATGGCTTATATGCACTCCTGCTCTGCAGCACAGCATTTTAATCCACTTTATTATTTTTTTTTTTTAACTTTCCCATTTTACTGTGGTAAGTGTTTCATTGTGTAGACAGAAAAAAAAGCACCTACTACCAAGCACCTACTTTCAACTCCTTTTGCTTTTATTATTCAATAAGAGTGTATAGAAAGAGTCTGGAGCCTGAGCCCCACCCATGTTTCATGATTGGATGGCTGGGACCATTCACTTTCTCTCTATTCTCTCTCTCTCTCTTTCTCTCCAAATTATTATATGCTGCTGCTGGTCGAGAAAACCCACCCAACTCCAGCTAATAAGATCACCTGTATATATATATATATATATATATATATATATATATATATATATATATATATATATATATATATATATATTCACATACACCAATATACCACGTTTCATATTGGATTCTGAAATTTACATTGAAATGATGAATTAGCTTTGACCATGTGGAAGCAAAACACCACCTACCTATCCCTCATCCCTTTGGTGTGTGTGCTTATTTGTAGGTGGATGAATTGGACACTCTCCTGAAGGCGAGGGAAGCTGGTCATATGGAGACCATGCAAACTCCGTGCACACAGAGCAGAGGCGGGAATCGAACCCCCAATCCCGTAACTTGCCCCCCACACAACAATAGTTTGCATTCCATTCATATTTAAATTTATCAAATCAATCAAATCAAGTTTATTTGTCACATACATAACCATACATTGTATGCCATGCAGTGAAATGCTTTATATGACCACTTTGAAATATAAAAGAGAATAAAATAAAATTAAATATAAAAAAAGGTACAAATATATTAGGAAAAGAAAAAGAAAAAAGAACATTATATAAAAGAGAATAGAACTAGAATAATGAACAGAAACATTTTTACAATTTAGAATATAATACAAAATACAAATTATAATATTGCAAACTGAAAAAAAGTACAATTAAATATATTAAATGGAATATAAAGCAGAGTAGAAATATAAATGTATAAATAATTGCCAAAAGTGTACATGTGCAAATTGAGGTGTGCAAATTTGTGAGGAGTGCAAAAAGATGTGTGAATGTAAAGCTGTAAGAATGTAATACAGGCAGGATGAGGTAGTGGATGTTGTATGTGTGAGTCTAGTTCTAGTCCTTGGTGTTCCCCTGGTTGAGGGCCAGTATCACCTGTGGGAAAATGCTCCTCCTCATTCTCTCTGTTTTGGCCTTCAAGGAACAGAAGCGCTTCCATGAACTCAACAAAGAGAATAGTCCATTGTTGGGATGGCTGAGGTCCTTCATTATCTTCCTGGCCTTGGTACAGCACCGCATGTTATAGATGGACTGCAGGTCAGGGAGCGCAGTACAGATGATATGCTCAGTTGTTCGCACCACCTTCTGGATAGCTCGTCTGTCCTGCATGGTGCTGTTCCCAAACCAGGCTGTAATGTTTCCCATCAGGATCCTCTCAACGGTGCAGGTATTAAAGTTCCTGAGCACCTTAGGGGCAGTTTAAAATCTTTCAAGCGCCGAGGTGGAATAGAAGTTGATCATCACATCACAGAGTTCTTCAGACAGATACACACACACACACACACACACACACACACACACACACACACACACACACACACACACACACACACACACACACACACACTCTTTGTAGTTGTGAAAGACACACACACAATGTAAAGAATGAAGATACTCTATAACAACGGAAACAGCAATAAGAAGAGGAAGAATAAGAGAAATAATAAATAAACATTGCACCCAACTGCATATATTATTAAGTGGCCTTGGTCTTGATTGTCATTTTAATAATTTAGCATAATGTACTGTATGTTTATGTGTGACTTGTGTTTACTGTATATGTAGGCCTGCATATGTGGAGACCAGCAAGCAGACAAAATCTTTATATGAGTATAACATTTATATTTAGTGTTCACACCTCACATATCCAGGGTCCACAGTTCAATCCTGTGCATAGGTTACTGTCCATATGAGTTTTCTCCAGGTTCTCCGGTTTCCTCTTACCTCCCAAAAACATGCAGGTGTATTGGATGCGCTAAGGTGCCCATACATGCAAACGAATGTGTGAATGTGCATGTTCATGGTGCTCTGTGATGGACCGGTGTGAGTATTATCCTGACCATAGTGTTCCTGGGACAGGAGCCAGACTCCACTGCGACCCTGACCAGGATAAAGTGCTTAGTGAAAAAGAATACATCAATGAATGGCTTTGTACAGCACTTATATTTGCTTAACATATAGAATTTTTTGCTTGCCTACTTTACACTAAAACATTTATACACATTGAAATATTTCAGAAGAAGCAAAATGTTCACTGTGGACCTTGCACAGATCAGTGTGTCTGACAGATTATACTGCTATTGTCTAAGTGCTGTTCAAACTGAACTGAATTTAATAGATTTTCAGAATGGATGGAATTGAATGTCTCACATGATTGTCACTATGCTTGGTCAACATATTGTACATGGACAAAACAAACAAACAAACAAACAAAAAAAAACAGGTGACTTTCCTATTACATGCCCAATAACAGAATGCATGACGTTTCATTAATTTTCAGTAGATCAGTGTAAGGTGCACTGGTGAAAGGCAGGATGTAAATGCATATACTCAGCAAAGTGTTTATCGGTTCAAAACAAAACAAACAAAACAGAATTATCCATTATCAAAAACCAAAGAACCAGAACGAGTTTCAATACCAGGAAGTACTAGACACAGAACAAGAAAACATGGCTAAGAACAACACTAATGCAGGATGAGAACTAGAGATAAACACAACAGGATTTAAAAATAAACTAATCAAGGGCTGAGAAGAAAACAGGTGAGTACAATCAGGAAATACACCAATTACAGGACAGGGTGAAGACAATACTCAATATCAAAACAAGTACATGTGACAAGCAAAACCATGCGACATTTGCATTTGTAGTGCTTTGAATCATGCCACATGCAGAGACTAATTCATAACAGTCCGGTCTTTCTCTGAATAGACTGAAACAATTTATTATCTAGCACGTTGAAGAAAACATATTTAGGGTTTAAGCAAATCCAATTTTACCAGTCTCAAAATCTCTGACTAACTCATGGATGGCCTCCAGTAATTTGTTTTCCAACACTTGTAAACTTTGGATAATTAATACACAGCGTCATTTACAGCACTCACTTCAGCACAACAGTAACTTGGCTGTTCAGGAAGTTTCATAGTCAGTTGTTTTATAATTACTAATTAATCATTAATAGGATTAAGTAAATCCTAGCCTCTATATGTCGGCGACTAAATAATAAATATAGTTCCTCTAATATTTGAATCACCCACAGGGCATGTAAGGGGTTTACCCATTTGCTTAATTTAAGCTATTTAAGACAGCACATCCAACATATGTTCATGGACCTCTGTGTGTATGTGCATGCAAGACTTTTTTTTTTCTTGTGGCACTTTGATCTCTGTGGGTATTTACCAGCACAGCAAGAAATCATTCAGAGCAATAAATGAAATAAAGAGCATGATCATCAGACACTTCCCAGGGTTTGACATCAATTAGAATTATTTACACAGAGAGCAGCCGAAACCCATCAAAGCCATCTGTATAGAAGTGCTAGTAAAGCACAGCAATGGGTGTTCATAAAAAATGAGGAAACTCTCTGCAATGGCAGACCTTTTTTTTGTTTTCAGTTTCCACCCTCACTCAAGCAATCAGACCCAAAGTGTTCAGTGCTTTATTTTTGCTAAATGCCCCACTTTCATCTGTTTTGTCAGTTATCACACTTGAACAGTTCAACTCAGAGTTCTTGCTTTGTATTGTAGTCCTAGATAATCCAAAATCCCATGATCAAAGACTTATCTCATTTAGCACTGATGCAGATCATTTTCACAGCTCTGACAAGCCATGCGATTTCAAGTTGGCTGTCAGAAGAAAATTAATAGGAGGAATATTTCATATAAAATATATTATAGTATATGGAAGGCTAAAATCTAATATCTATCAATAGCTTGAGAATGAAACTATTAGGGGTGAGCAAGGCATTATATTACTAGGTCTCATTGAGGGGACAATAATAATGATGTGGGGCTAAATACACACAAACTCTCTCTCTCTCTCTCTCTCTATCAAGGTAAATTATTTCTGATAGTTCACCTGAATAACAGAAAAAGGTGACAAACGTTAACACAAACACGCTGTACCCCTTTTGTTCAAATAAAAAACACTAAAATTACAGTTCTGTCATCTGTCCTTTTGTCTTATTTGCACTTTAACTCAACAAAGTGTGCTTAGTATGTTTACTTTAAGGTTTTCATCCAAAGGCACTTTGGGAGAAAAAAGGACCAGGCAAACTGGTTTGAGTATTTCAGAAACTACTGACCTTCTGGGACTTTCATGCACAATAGTCCCTGGAGTTTACACAGAATGGTATGAAAAACCTAAAACATCCTTGTTGATGACAGTGTTCAGAGGACAATGGCCAGACTGGTTCAACCTGACAGGAAGGCTATGGTAACTCAAATAACCACTCTTTACAGCCCTAGAATTAAAATTCACAAAGATCACATTTTCCCCATTGTGATGTTTGATGTGAACATTAACTGAAGCTCTTGACCTGTATCTGCATGATTCTAAGGTTTGTGCTGCTGATTGGATAATCACATAAATGTGCAGGTGTACAGGTAGTGTCCAGTGAGTTTATATAAAGTGAACCTTGATGCATATATTCAATGAAAAT